>NC_071483.1:4242500-4542500 GCF_028500815.1 Rissa tridactyla
TGGTGCGAGGATTTGCCGTTTTTCCATGGTCGCCCCATCGCTGAAACCAGCAGAGCCCGGATTTGGGCTCAGTCTGGAAGGAAATGGGGCATCTCTCGGGGCTGGGCTGATGCTTGTTGCGTGCTCGTGGGCTGTGAGCTGTGGCTTGGGGCAGATCAAGTCAAAAGAAAAAAATAAAACCACTTTCCCCCCCCCAGGCCTTCCCAAGTGCCAGCCTGGATAGCACGAGGTGTTTTATGCAGCCAGCTCTTCCCCTCTAAGGCTTTTCCCTGCCTCCAAAATGCGGAGCTGGGGAGCAGGAGGACTCCACGGAGCAGAAATGCTCTTTGTTAAGCCTTGGGCACCAGGCACAGGGCAGAGCTGGCGCCCGAGGATGTTGCTGGCGGCGTTTCCCTCGGAGGCTGCGTACGTAGCCCACCTGGGGCTCGCACAGGTCCAGCCAGGGCTTGATCCAGGCCACCGGGGTCTTCCCACGGGCTGTGGATCCAACCCAGGCAGGACAAAACCACACCTCTGCTCCTCCTGCCCATCCCACGCTCCAAAAACCGATGGCTCCCGGGCTTGAGCCTCCTTGAGGGCGGAGAAAAAGGGTGCCCCAGGTCGTTAGCAGCTGCCGTCCTCCCTCCCCGCCAGCCCCCCCAAGTCTTGCCTTTATTTATTGGCCCCGGTGGACAGCCCTTCTCTCCCAGGGCAGCCCCCCTCCCTGGGCCGTGCCGAAAGCCAACGCCAAGTGAAACCTGCACTAGGACGTGCGTGAATGACGTATCTTTGGGTTTGTTTGTCATCTTTGTTTTGGGTTTTGTTTTTGGTTTGGTTTTGTTTTGTTTTTTTTTTTTGGTTTGGGTTTGTTTTTTCTTTTTAATATAAATATTCCGTTTTTGTATTTTTGTATATTTTAATCTTTAAGAAAAGAAAGAGAAAAAAAAAAGAGAGAGAGAAAGGACATAATTCCTGCAACTTATTCTCAGGTATTCGAGCAATCTCAGGGATAAAATGCCTCTGTAGCCCAGTGCTGGACAGAGAGGAGGGTTTTTTCTAACAGCACAAAGACGTGACGAGGTTTGTATTGGAAGCGTAGATCTACCTCACTGGATGTTCGCTAGGTGGACTGACGTGTTGTCGAGCTTTTCGGTTGTGTTTTTTGCTATGTTTGGGATTTGTTTTCTTTTTAACTGTATTTTACTAGAGTCTCTTTCCCTTCCCCATGGACTGAGGAGGAATTTGGGTCTGTAGATCCGTGCGCGGGGATGGAGAAGCCATGGGGCAGGGAACAGCTGCTAGAGCCCATGTTGGCTCCCCAACTCCAGATTTTCTCCCAGCCTGGTGGCTATTGAGAACTGTCCTCCATTTCTCTCTCCTGTTTACGCTCACACGTCCCCTCCCCGCCTTCCCGATGGGAATGCTCTGGTCCGCCCTGTTCCTGAGTCCTCCCGTTGTCCACGGGCTGGGATGTCACACAGGCTCCCAGCAGGCTGGTGGCGTGTGGCTGGGGGTTGGAAAGTCAGGATGGGGGTCGGAAAGTCAGGATGGGGGTCCCAGTCCATTGAGGTGGTCCCAGCCCATTCAGGGGGACACGGCAAGAGCAGAGAGCGGCTGGGGAGGTTGTCGGGAGACTGAGGGTTATCCTCAATCCTCTCGTCCAGCAGCAAAGGGCTAGCTGGCTGCCTGGGACCTCCTGGGACCAGGGACCTGGTGCCAAGGTGGACCCGAGTCCAAGGGAGGTGCAACTGCTCCATCTTTCTCCTCCCTTCCTGGCTTCCCCCAAACGCTGACTCAGGATGGCCGGGGAAAACTCCCTGGGTTTGAGGGGAAACTCTGGATCCCTGGTTTTGGGGCATTAACACTCCACTTTGCAGCCCGGAGGCTGGCTGGAGCCTTCCCAGGGAGGGCATCTCGCCGTGATGGCGTGTCAGGACGTGGGCGCGATTTCCGCTGGTTTTTAGGTAGCGATAGGTTTAGATGTAAGAGCAGGGCTGGAGCAGACAGGGAGCACCCACTCCATCCCTGCCAGCTGGGCGTCACCGGAGGGGATTTGCCAAGGATGCTGGAGCCCAGGCAGGAGGAGGAACTCGGTGTGGTGACTCTTGCCTCCGCTGTATCCGATTGCTGAGTGTGTCCCTTAATTATTTGGATCTTCTGTTTTTAAAGAAGGGCATGACGTTGCCCTTTTCTACCTTCAGGGACCTTGCTCACCTCTGAGAGTTGTCAAAACATTACAGGTGGTTGTGTTTCTGGGTGAATTTAATCAGGCGCAGTCCAAAGGATCCAAATTCTCCACGTCCCGGCACGTGAGGGATGGAGAGCGGTTCCCCAGCCACTTGCCTGCTCTGCTCCAGTAGTTTTTATGGTGAGGTGGTGGTCTCTTCTTGGGAGGGTGTGGGGGGGAAGGACTTTTTAGTTCTGGACTAGCAACGGGATCTATCCAAAAACTACTTCAGGAAAACGGCTTTTTGTCCGAACGGGGTAAATGCAATAGAGCGCTGGGCTGCGTGTCTAAGCCTGGGCCTCGGTCCCACCGCCGCATTGCGGGAGGGGCTGTTGGCCTTCCCCCGGCCCCTCGGTTGTGCCGGGGGAACTGCTGCCCCCCCTAATTCTTCTATCTGTCTTAAAATCATGTAGGACCTTTCCCCCCTCGCCCCCAGTTTAACGGTTTGGTGATTTTTCTGCTAGATGTCTAGTGTGTGTAAATACCTCTGTAAATCTTTCCGTTTTTCTCTCAGTATTCTCCTTGATTATTGTTTACAAAAGTAAGAGGACAAAAAAAAAAAAGAAAAAGGAAAAAAAAAAAATAAATAGCCAAAGCATCTAAATAGGTTACGGACCAGGGAGACAGGATCTTCTCTGTGTACTCTGCCTTGCAACTCTGTGTGGGGATATGAGCTCTGTGACCATCCCTGTCCTAGGCTGGAGCAAATCGCAAATGGCTTAGAGAATCACTCAGGTTTCCCCCGGGCCCAGCGTGGTACCGGGATCCAAGAAAACAGGGATTTTTATTTTTTTTTTTTTTATCTGTAAAGGGGAAGCCACGTTGGAGAAGGTGGGATTGATTTGCATCTTCTCGTTGCATTTGCCCTCGTGGTTCTTCCCGTATCTTGACAATAATTAACTAAAATTGCTGCATCGCCACCCACCCTGCCCGTGCTGGGCGCTATGCATTACCCGAGTGAATCGCTCGGGGTCCTGCTGGAACTCGGGGGCGTTTGAATGTAGGAGAGAAAGCTGTCCCTGGCGAGGGGGTGTCCGCCCTGGTGCCAAAGCCTCGAGTCACAAGATTTGCCTACGAGGGAGACGGAAGAATGTAATCCATGTTTACTGCTAGCAACCAAAGCTTGTTTGTGTCAAAACTCGTGAGTTTTTATGAAGCGGGTGGGAGGGAGGGAGGAATGGGGGTGGCTGTGTGCGGCTCGGGGGTGACCAAAGAGATTTTCCTGCTGGAGAACCCCCTGCAGCGCGATCCCCAATTCCTGTCGCTGCAGGTTTTCCCTCCCTCCCTTGTTATTATTTTTTTTTTTAATTTGTTTTTGTACCAACTATGTAAAATGTGGTTGTTCTTTTTTCTTTTCTGGAAAAATAAAATTAAATAAAGACCACGGGCAATGGCTGCTGGTGATGTTCTGTGCGATTACTCTTTTTTTTTTTCCTTCCTTGGGGTTGGAGAAGCCCAGACCCAAACAGCGTGCTGCGTGGTGGGGAGGGAGCGCTGGGAACTGGGGTACCCCCACAGCCAACGCACCCCACGGCTCCCCCGGCCAAAACCCACAGCTCCCACGGCCAACGCGTCCCCCACAGCCAACACCCCATGGCTCCCACAGCCCAAATCCCACAGCTCTTGCAGTCAATGCACCCCCCCCGCCAACACCCCACAGCTCCCTCAGCCGACGTACCCCACATGTCCCACAGACAACACCCCACATCTCCCTCAACCACTGCACCCCACAGCTCCCTCAGCTAATGCACCCTACATGTCCCACATCTCCCTCAACCAATGCACCCCACAGCTCCCTCAGCGAACACCCCACAGCTCCCTCAACCAATGCACCCCATGTCTCCCTCAGCTAATGCACCCCACAGCCAACACCCCAGATCTCCCACAGCCAACGCACCCCACAGCCAACGCACCCCACAGCCAACACACCATGGCTCCCTCGGCCTACAGCCGATACCCAGCCTGTTCGCGCTGCCAGCCTCCAGCCCCCCGTACCCAGCCTCTCCCCACGCCCCACCTACCCCACCCTGCCCCGCTCCTCGTCACCCGTGAACCCCCGACTTGCGCCGGCCGCGGCCCTGCCAGCCCCCCGCCCTCAACCCGCCATTGCGGCCCTCCCCGCCGCCTCACGGCGCACGCGCGCAAGCCCGGCCCCGTGGCGCGGCGCGGCGCCTGCGCGCGCTTCCCGCCCTGGGCGCGGGCGGGTGACGCAGGCGGAAGGGCACGTCACCCTCCGGTGGAGGCTGAGGCGGCGCCGGCGGGCGAGGTAACGGGCGGGCGACCGGGCGCGTCTTCGGCAGCGGGGCAGCCGGGCAGCCCCTCGGGGGTGCGGTGCGGTGCGGTGCGGTGGGGTGGGGTGGGGTGGGGTGGGATGGGGTGTGGTGTGTGTGTGTGTGGGGGGGTGTCTTTCCTCCCACCGGGTCTCTGCCGCCAGTCCCGCTCGGTAGCCGCTCACGGGGCCGGGGGGAGGCCTGAGGGACGCCCCGTCCCCGGAGAGCTTCCCTTGGGCCTGCCTCACCCTGAGGGAGTGGGCCCGGTGTCCTTCCCCCCCCTCTCCCTTCTCCGCTCGCTGTCGGTGGGGAGAGCTGCCTGCCGCAGAGAGAGCGGCGGGGGGCGGGGTGTAAGTGCTCCTCTGGCTGTACCCGCCCCAGTCACGGCCTTTCTGGTGCTGTGTTTATGCCTTAAGGACAAGGGGCTTCTTCGCGAGGGTTATTTTTTAAGATGACTGTGTGAAACCATATATAAAAGATCGGTTATCAAGCATTGGAACAGGCTGCTCAGGAGAGTGGTGGAGTCACCATCCCTGGAGGTATTTAAAAAACAGGTAGACATGGGGCTGAGGTACATGGGTTGGTGGTGGGTTTTGTCAGTGTTGGGTTGACGGTTGGACTCGATGATCTTAAAGGCCCCTTTCAACTTAGACAATTCTGTGATTCTGTCCTTGCTGTTAACAGCCAAAGGTGGTGTTGGAAGAGGGTGTTTTCAGGCTGAGCTATTCAAAAGGAGCATTAAGAGCTTTAGTAGCAGAGCCTGAGGTTCAGCGGTTCCTTGCCTTAATGTTTTGTGGCTATATCTGTGGCTAGGTGTCCCCTCCGGAGGGAAGAGGCAGAGAAGGCCCATACAGCAAATTAATGCAATCAAGTGTAATTTGAATCTGCCTCAGTGCCTAGATGGATATCAGGTGGTTGGATCTGGACTGTTGCCCCCACAGCTCTCTCTTCATAGATGCTTTGCCCACATCTCTCAAGGTTCCTAGCTGGGAGAATTGAAGATTAACATGGAAGTTCAGCAAAATCTTGTTTACTCAAACCAGATCTTAGTATTTGATGTGCAGATAAAGTGGCAAAAAATACAACATTTTTACAGCTCCAGGGGCTAAAGTTCTCTACTTGTGAAGGAAAAGAAATATCAGTGGTGACACAAGTGCAGGGTAGTTGGTGATGCAGACGGTTGCTTCATTTGAAGGTTTTCCAGCAATTCCCATGCAAAAGCATTGAAGGTCAGTTGGTACTGCTGCCACCCTGTGACTCGCCTGGCAGTAGCCCAAATTGTGGGTCTGTGCTTGCTCACCAGCTGCTTCTGCTGGAAGACACAGTAATGTGTTTTTCTTTTTCTTGCTACCTGCTAGTGCAAAATCCACTCTCATGACATACAGCTGGAAAACTCCAGAGCTCGTTTCTGAGCTTCTTCATTGTTTGCTTATTGAAGTACTTGTACAGATGATAAAAAGGGCCCCAAAGCACCTACTTAAAGCTTATTTTTCCAAGGTGATGGTTTGTAGAGTTGCTTTGGGCTCAAACAGAATCTTCTGTACCTCTAATCCCTTTATTTTCATCTTCCCATTGAAAAAGAAAAGGAGCTCTTGGTAAGACATGTCGTGGATCAGAGAAGGCGAGCTGACCATCATAGAGAGATTTTGTGCCAACATCATTAAGGTAAGAAAGGAATTTGGTTACCTGCGGTAAAGAATTGGTGGGTTCATCAGGGTTCAGCGTGGAACTGTCTCTATGACTGCTCTGCTCTAGAAAGATAGTATTGCTAGCAAGGGTGCATATTAATGCTGGCACTGGATGTACATCCCTGAACAGCATCCGGGAATGGAAAATTACTTAAGCTTAGTCTTGCAAATGAACAAGGTTGTAGGAAGTCCGTGCCAATAACGAGCTTACCCTCACAGACTTCCATGTTTTTTGCCCTTGCTGATGAAAGCAGGGCATGGGAAGGAGGGAGAGACGCAAGATTGTCAGATTATGAGTCTTAAGAAATTAAACTGAGTTTCTCTTGATTAGAATAACTCACCAGTTCTAGGAAAATTCTGTCCTTACTCAGCAGAGTCTTGAGACTGGTGATGCTGTCCTTCCTGCAAAAGGATCTGTGCAGACCTAATGAAGTCAGTGGAAAGGAACACTCCTCTTCAGTGGGGGCAAAATCTCATGGCTTGTTTTGTTTTCTCTAAAGTTAATTGTGTCTGTGAAAATGCCCTTGAACTCTGAAATAACAAATGCTTACAATTATCGCAGCATAAAACTGTGCATCCTCCCCCATGCCTGCAGAGTGGTAGCTGTGGCAGTGCTGTTCTCTCAGGAGTACTACAGTTCTCTGTCGTGTGATAGAAACAGGGAGGGCAAAATTGCTTTTCAGTTTAGGCAATTGTCAATACTGATATGCTTTTTAGATAGCCTGAACCGGGATTAGCAAAGAGGTAATTAGCATCTTACTCTTTCCAGCTCCAGGCTTGAAGCTAGGAGGTATGCATTGCACTCCTACAAATAGGTGGTGCTGCCAGGAGCAGTGGGACTAAACTCTCTGTGATGCAACGTGATAGCTTGGCTGTTCGCTTTCTGGTCTGTTGTACTTCTCCTTATTTTCTAGGCAGGTCCAATGCCCAAGCATGTTGCCTTCATCATGGATGGCAATCGCCGTTATGCTCAAAAGTGCCACGTGGAGAGACAGCAGGGGCATTCGCAAGGCTTTGATAAGCTGGCACAGGTGGGAAGGATGTTTGCTGCCTTTATGTCGCGTGTTGAAAGTTTGAGCTGTGTTCACCAGCTGACTGTGTTTACTGCTCGACTGGTGTATTGTGTTCGTCTTCTTTGCTGGAGTCAGGCCTGCGCTTGCAGCTGACGTTAGTCATCAGGGTTCCCAGCTCAAGCTCCTCTCTCTCTCTTTCTGTTATCCTGCAGAGTCATTCTATTCGTCTATTTTTTCCCCTCAATTAAAATATCTGCCTTACAGATCTTGAAGCTTTTAATTCTGTGAAGCAGGTTGAATTTCTTTGAAAAGGTTTTGAAAAGTACGATATTGTATAACTTACAGTGTTATCTACAAGAAGTGCTTTCTCTGGGTGGATTAATCCCATCCATTATGGATTCACATCTTGTTCTTGAAGATGAATCTGCAGTTCTCATCAAGTGGATTTCATTGTCAGCTCTTGGTGATTGTTTCTTTTGATCTAGTCTTAGCATAGTGGGAAATGACAGGAAGGTTTTAGCAGTGGAGAAGCTGGGTCTTGCTGACCTGTCTTGATTGTCTGAGTCTGCTTATCTGACTTATGTTTTCCGTTATATTTTGTCTTCTTGCAGACGCTACGGTGGTGCTTAAATCTGGGCATTCAGGAGGTCACTGTTTATGCCTTTAGTATTGAGAACTTTAAACGCTCCAAGGAGGAGGTGGATGGACTAATGGACCTGGCAAGACAGAAATTTAGCCGCCTACTGGAAGAACAGTAAGAACTGCTCTCTCACTCTCATGCCTCTATCCCACAGGGTGGAACTAAAGCAGAACACGATTAAGAGGTGTTTATGGGGATGTTACGAGTTGTGAAAATGGATTAAATGAAGCTATTCTCCACCTCCAGCTAGAGATTTGTGTTGAGGGGCCCTCCCTACCTGGACGGGATGTACAGCTCCTCAGCACGCACAGTCCTCAAGCACACCAGGTCTGTGTCCATATCATATGGCTTAGTGTGCAACAATCCCATCCAATCAGTTGGGACGGTACAGCTTTCAGATAAGCACAACACAATTAGAAATTCCTCCTTAACGCTAGTGTGCTAGACGCCTTGTTTTCATGAGGTATCAAAACCTCGTCTTAAATTCTGTCACAGTATTCTTGGGAGATCAGAGTTTAGCTCAGCAACTTGCTTTGCGATAACTTGAGATTTCTACATGTGGGCACATGGTGTGTTAAGTCACTTGCTGGAGTTGGAGAACTAGTTCATTTATTGTACGTACATGCAACTAGCACGGATCTGAGCGAGCAGGAAGTGGTGTTACAGTGTCCTGTTGCTCAGTGGATATGTTTGTTTGCCCACACCTGACTGGCGCGAAGAGTGGTGCGTGGAAGGGGTGCTAATCTGGCTAAAGTAAATTTGAAAGGCAGTGAGGGAGCGCAGCTGGAAGAATGGGAGGGAGAGGATAGCGTATGCGCACTAGTAGAAGTTGGGAAGATCAGGGTCAAAGAGGCCATTTCCCTGATTTCTACCCAATGTGGCCCTTTGTCAGGGAGTTTGTAACACCGGACAGACAGCAGGAACCTAAAAGATCCCATAGGATGTCCTGTTGGCTCAGAATAATGCTATAGCAGGCATGGATGGTTTCCTACCTCATGTGACATTCCCTCCACCACCCCCATCACGCCCTCATTGATACATTAATCTTTCCTTAACCTTTCTGTTCCAGAAAGTAGTTGTGCTACTCTGTGGGTGACCATTAGTCATCTTAATTTTTAATTGGCTATAGATGCACAGAGTCTATGGTTGTATTCTAAGTTTTTCATATGGATTTTCATAACTTCAGGTAGGAATGCCTAATCTGTGATCATTTTATAGTCCTTTGCTCTTGTGTGTATCTTAGGAACTTCTATGGGGAATGATCAGTTTCCCTTTGTGGAATGGTTTGGGATGATCTAGTCTAAGCCAGCTCTCAACACCTGAAAAACATTTGGTGATTTTGCCTTTTTCTGGTTCTCAGTTTTGCTGAAGCTATGCCTGCTACATGGCTCATGTTTTAATTTGGTGGGTGTTACACAAGGCAAATGTGGCACTTGTGCAGTAGAAACTGGTCTGTTTTCTGTAGTCCTCACTCTTGTTGTTGGGTGTAGGGAGAGCTTGAAGAAGCACGGTGTGTGTATCCGTGTCCTTGGGGACTTGCCACTTCTGCCCTTGGATATTCAGGAGCTGATTGCCCAAGCTGTGCTGGCGACTAGGAACTACAACAAGTAAGTAACGCACAGTTTAAAGCAGCTGATACCTCATGCCTTCCTCTTCTACCCGAAGGCTGAGACTTGGCAGACATGCTACACAGTGTTGGTTTTTTGTTTTTTTTTTTTTTTGTTTTTTTTTTTTGCTCTTTGTCCTACAAGCACACATAACTGTTGTAGATATTCTTCTCTCTGTCATCTACTGACCTTCCCTAGGTTAGTCTTAACATCTTTCTCCTCTTTTCAGGTGCTTTTTAAATGTCTGCTTTGCATACACCTCGAGACATGAAATCAGCAATGCTGTCAGGGAGATGGCATGGGGGGTGGAACAAGGACTGCTCGAACCCAGGTAACTCTTGTCTTTTGGTGTGAGGTTTCACAGATGACGACTGCCTGTCTTACCTCCTACACTTTATTAATAAACCTCTCAGAAGCCAAATGGCTTTTAAAGAGATCTCATTAAACCAGTATGACTGGAACAAATGACTTAAAGTTACTATGCAATGTTTGGTTTTTATTATTTCGGTTACCATGGTGATAAGATACACAACCAAGACAGAAGAGAAATTAGGTCTGTGTCTTAAGTTAGTTTAAATGTGAAGGCAGATTTTATGCCACAACAATTGGCTGCTTGGCTGGCAGTCTTAGCTCTGAGGTCAAACAACAGATGAATCACGAGTACTGAACTGTTCCTCCACCCTGGAGGAGATGGAGTAGTTAGCACTCTGCTCTCTGCTCCAGATGGAAGTCCTCACAGTCTGGTTCCACCACTGTATTATGTTTCAAAGAGCACGGGGCGGATGCTGTGGGGGATGAAAGAGCATTTGAAATAGCCTGTGGAGCAGACAGCAGTGTCCATCAGAAGCAAGTTGGTGACTGGCTGTGGTGCAGCTCCACCACCCAGTTTTAATCTGCAGTGCTGTGTTTTTAAAAAAAACCCTCAGTAATTCTGATCTAGTAGTGCCACCTCCATCGGGAAAGTGATCTTAATAAGATGCATCTGTCTTTCTTAGTGATGTGTCTGAATCGTTGCTTGATAAGTGTCTGTACACCAACAACTCCCCTGATCCAGACCTCCTGATTCGAACCTCTGGAGAGGTTCGGTTGAGTGATTTCTTGCTCTGGCAGGTAAAGTCTTTGTTTTCTCCTTGAAATATTCCATTTTTGCTTCACAGAGTGTTCTACTGACTCCAGGCGTGAGCTGACCTGAGGGCTCTTAAACTCTCTCTGCAAGGGGTTGGGTAACTTCTTGGATGGACTGAGTACTGGGGCACCTCTGAGGAGTCTGTTTATTGTGGTTCTGTGATTGCCTAAAATACCTTGTGGCACTGAAATTGTGTCCTCCTGAAAACACTTCATAAGAAATCACAAATTAGTCTAGCTGACAGCAGTCAAGGAAATCATGAATCGCTCATCCTTTTGCTCCTTTTCTTACATTTAGGTAATTCCTCATTTGATTGGTAAATTCCCAGGTTTGATTAATTTAACCTGGCAATATTCTTCCTGGGATGAGGAAATCCCAGGAAGGATTTCTAGATTCCTGGGAGAGGTGTTTGTTGCCTGTCAGCTGTAGGTATTGGAGGTGTAACCCTATAATGTACACGTAACGTACGTGCCTGGCTTGTCGCAGTTTCAGAAGTGTTATTTGACTTTCATAGTGAAACAAGACCCTGCAAGACAGGTTCTAAGGATGGCAAAGTCAAATCAGCCTGACTAGGCTGCTAAGCTAAAACATAATAAGTTCTTAACGCATAAAAAATTGATGTTTTTGAAGTTACAGTATCCAAAGCTGCTTCCATTTCTTTTTCTCCTGTGCTAGGCAATACGGACTAGTTTGTAAGCCAAACTTTGCAGGAGAGCATTTGAGTCAAGCTGCTTTACTTAAAGCTAACACCTTGTTTTACATGTATAATGTGGAGCCAAAACCCAATTGCCTTTGAGCACCCACATCAAATGTTCCTGTTCTGACTTATGTAACTGGCAAGTTCACAGAAGTTGTCTGGCTTGAGTGGTGGTTGCCTACCAAGGCATCTCCCTCTCCTCCCTGTATTTTTGGGCGTCAATGCTGCGAGCTAACATTTTGCTTGCTCCTTTTGGTGGTCGTCCTGGCGGAGGTAGTCGGAGGCTGAGCTTGTAACTAGTGAAGCGTTCCTGAGGAAGTCAGTGCTCTGTGAGTCTGGCTGGTGTGATGCCTCTCTCCCGTGCCGTGAATTACAGCAGAAGCAGTAGAGGAGAAGGTGTGCTTGTGCTCCCACTCTGACAGCTCACACACCAGAGCGTTAGTGCAAATTTCCCTTTGTTAACAATCACGTGGGTGATCCTGACCGCCCCAAAGTAGAACATTGTGCTATTCAGGATGATTCTCTGCTGTCAAAGAAAATGTCCTTACGCTGTTTTTTGTATTATAGAATTGACACTAAGATTTTCTATATCATTACAACTTTGAATCATGCAGAGTCCTTTTAAGTGTTAGATTTCGTAGTAATGGTCATAGGAACACATTTACCTGGAACTGTGAGGGACTTGATGGCAAAAATAGGTTTTAACTTGAAATCTTGCATCTTTTCAGTGCACTGCAACGCTTAGATTCATTAAGCACTTTAAATGCCATGAGTGGGCAGCAAAGAATATCATGAGATGTCATTTGATGAATGGCTTAAATGTCATGTCCTGATCCTTAGTTCATCTGTTATTCCCTTAACTCAGCCTTTGGTAGTCCAATGTTGCTATTTTGGTTTTGTTATATGTCCATGATGCTTAAGCTATTAAAAATACCTCTGTGAAGACGAACATAGCATTAGAAAGAATTCTGCTGGTATCTCTGCAGGAATGGATGACTAGTGTCCCAGCATTAAAAACTAATTAGAAAAACTCTACATTGTGAAATTTCAAACTCTCCTGGCTGGCATTTATTTCACTTTAAGTAGATAACACGGCCTAGGTGAAATCTTTGTGGGGAAAACTGGCATTGTTTGACCAGCAGAGCTGCATCTTGATGTCTTTTCCCTTGTGAGATGATTGAATTGTTGGTGATCTCGTTTTCTGCAGACATCCCATTCATGCCTGGTGTTTCAGTCAGTCTTGTGGCCAGAATATTCCTTTTGGAATTTGTGTGAGGCTATCCTTCGGTTCCAGATGAACTACAATGCTTTACAGGTAAGGGAGCCTTAGGGAGATGGAAAGCTCAACACAGCACATTATCCGCACAGCGATGAGCTGGAGATCAGGTGAGAGTGTGTGAAATGGGAACAAAGGAATTGTTCGTTTACTGTGGTTAGTTAAGATCTTGTTTCATTAGCAGCTAATGCCACATGTTTTGCTTCTCCTGTACCCATATGGCTTGTTACAGCATCTTAGCGTGTGGACAGACTCCTCTGCTTTTGGGAATATCTAAGGTATCTGAAGTCACCACTGTGTCTGTTACTCATTGTTTGTTCCACCAGCTGGAAGTATCTGTCCTCAGCTGTCAGGACAGAACAAGCACTCCTGATTTGCTACAGGGCAAAATCAGCCAGTTTAACTCAAACCATTTCATCAGTGGTTTAAGCAAAGACTGCTGAGTTTACTCTAGAATGAGCAGGGAGAGTTTGCATGCCCTTCCTCTAACTCTGCTATTGTTTTTAGGGTTTTAAGAAGTGGGTTTAGAGTTTCCTCTCTGGGAGCTGAAGTGAGGCTGCCTGGGCTGTGAGACACTGGACAAGCGTCCTCTTGTGGGTCCAGATGTGCCTACTGAAGAGACTGATCTTATTGCTGGTTGTCATTGTTCCTCCCCTCTTAGATCTGTTGTTATGAGCTCTCCCTGGCCTGGTTCGGATAAATCTGGCCAATTTAGTAGCAACTTAGTAATTTGGCTATTTTTAAGCAAAACAAATTTGGGAGCTGGAGCGCTTGATGGGGAAATCTGGGGGGGACAGCTTGTGGCACAGAGACAGCTGTAACTGGCAGGAGGAGGAACTCAGAGTGGCTACTCTTACCTCCACCACATCTGATTGCTGAGCGTGTCCCTTAACTATTTGGGTCCTCTGTTTTTAAAGACATGCATGATATTGCCCTTTTCTACCTTCAGGGACTTTGCTGACCTCTGAGAGTTGTCAAAGAGATTATAGATGGTTGCGCTTCTGGGTGAATTTAATCAGGTCCATTCAGTTTGGAAATACCCAAATTCTTCGAGTCCTTTACCTCTTTTATTCCTATTTCTGCCCCAAGTCTGCCCTTTTCCTACTAGCAATTCATTGTATTAATACAACTAATGGCAATTCACCTTCTGCACGAAGAGGAAAGAAAAAAAGGCAGTAGTGTTTGTCATTGACATTAGCTTGGCCTCTGTCTTGAACAGTAAGGTCACTGTTCTGATTTGTTCCTAGTGCTAATTTCTGATGGGTAACAAATGCTTCTTCTGTTCCTAGCTAGTCTTGTCTTTCTTAATTCTTGTTTGTGGCTCTATGTGTGTTCATGCTACGCTATTATTAAGGTTTCTTATCGGCCAGATTTGTTCCTTGGTTAGTTTTCTTGCTGTGAAACCTGCTTTGTCCGCAGTGTATGAGGCTGCCCTTGTTTTAAGGGTGCAGCCCAGTTGTGCAGAAGGGAGAACTTCTCACTCAAAGGAACTGCTGAGATTAAGAAGCTTCCCCCCACCTCCCGCAACACACACACATTTGAAATAGGTGATCTTGAAAGCCAAAAGTATCTGGAGCTCTTGAAACAAATTACCTTGCTGGAAGGGATGCACGTCAGTGGGAATGGTGGGGCTAGGGGGTTGACTTGCTGAGAAGACAGAATATATGACAGCAGCTGCGTCTGATGTGGGAGAGTGCTGCTGTGTTCTGGACACTGGAGGCGGTTACGGTGTGGATTGGCAGCTGGATGGAAGGTTTGACAAGGTACAGAAAAAAACTTGATTTGGAGGCATTTGACAAAAGATATGCTCCTTCCATCAACTCAAACAGCATCACTTTTAATGGCCAACTTCATTTTCCCATTAACCTGTTGCTCAAGGGAGGCTACTGGCTGGTTGTTGCTCACCCCTTAGGCCCAGGATCAGGTTTAACCTGCTGGTGGTGCATGGTAGACCTAGAGAGAATGCAGATGTTGGTTGGCAAGCCTGCCCTACGGAAGTGGTCACACTGGCTCTTTTCTGGTGAATAGACAGAATTTCACTTTGTCCAAGGGTGGAAGTCTTATGCTGAACAAGCTTTGCATTTCAAATAAGCAGAGCTACAGGAGTGGAGTGCTCCCAATTCAGTGAGTTTTCTGTAGCTAGGCATGTTTCTACTCTCATTCCCAGCGCAACAAAAGCTAATTTATAGTGCCAGAGCATAGACTACTGACTTGGGTGCAGGGAAAGTGTAATGAAGAGTGAGTCAGGCTCTCATTAGAATAATTATTTCTTTTTGCTCGTTTGAAATGCCAAGCCCTCTCTCAGTGTGTGCGTGTCAGGTTATGTCACAGTGACCAGTTTTATTCTTTTTAAAAACAAAAGCTTAATATTCCTGCATGAAGATGTGTTTTTAGCAGCCTGCAGTTGGAGGCTGCAGGCTAGGATATGTGCAATAAGAAAAAATCCAAAAGCGATGTTCTGCAAAAATATTTCAAATATTTGAAGGGTAGGCAAGGATAGCTACTGCCTTTACACTTCTCCTGCCCATCCTGCTGTGTCTTGAGCTGGTATGTTATGAGATCACAGGCATTTGGGAATGCTGAGCCCACTTTTGCCTTTTTACTGAAGCTGATTAGCTCAATACCTGATCATCAGCTCAGAGAATTGCCCCATAAATCATTATTCTGAATCCTTGAAAATCTTTCAGCTGCCATGTGAATAGCATCAAAGACACTGGCGAGGAGAGCTTGTGTGCGCGTCTGTGGTTTGAAAGTCCTCTTGTATGCTGTTCCTCTCTGATTCCGGTATCTGAGGGTTTTTCCACAATCTGTCGTGACCTTTACCTATTTTAACTAGGAGTTAATGCTGTGAGCTGACTTATGTCTTAGGGAGAAGGTCCAGAAGGATATCCCTGTTTTTTTTTTTAAATAACCAATCTATCAGGCTTCCTCAAAGCGGAGGAGGTGCGCAGAGAGCCACCCTTCATTTAACCTGCAGATTGATGGCCAAGCAGAGGCTATCTCTTCCATAACCTATGTGCCCTGCGTCTGTACCACAGATGAGCTGAAAGGCCTGATAAAGTGCTAACGCTCTGCTGCTTTTCACTCTAGAAGGCCCGAGACTCCTACATGGAGGAAAGGAGGCGACAACAGATGGAAAGGGATCAGGCTTATGTGACAAAGAAGCTGCAGCAGGAGGGGTTCGCGTCCCATGGAGACTCTCGGCGTCGACGGACACTGTTGCAGAAATGCACCGCCATGCGGGAAGAGAGAATCCAGGGCTTTCTACAGGCACTAGAGCACAAGAGAGCGGACTTCTTTGAAAGATTGTGCACTGTGTCTGCATGACATAGGTGCTGGGCTGTTCTTGGGAAGATAATTTTTAACCGCGTTAGAGGGAACAGCTGCTGCCCAGAGGAATTCACTCGGTGTGGTTCTGCATCACGGATGCGGGGCTGCTGTAGGACTTTACGTCCCCGCTGGTCCTGTCCGAGGGCAGGGACAGAGTACTGTGAACCTTTCTAGTTCTGTGAATGCTGCTGAGGAAGGTAATGCCGTCCTTCTGTCTCGCCTCCCTGCCCCGATGATGGAGAATACAGGCACCCCACCATATCTCTGCTGCTAGATACTTTACAGTGACAAGAAGTTAGCTAAAATGAGCCTCCAGTTCTGTTTGACTCCTTGTGAGTTGGCCCAGGCAAACCAATTCAGTCCTGTTAAATCAGTCTGGACTTGAGTTTTTTTCCGTGGCTTCGCAGTAGTGAATCTTCTGTTGAGATCTCCTCTGCTGTCCCATAAGGGGAGCCTTGCTTTCTGTAGGGAGAGGATTATTCCTGGTGTAGAAGGGAGCCCTGTGCCAAGCGGTGGCAGAGGTAGTCCCTGCTGCCTGCTTCACAAGAGCATCTTGTCTTTTCCCCACCTTACTGTCCTCATTTTGATGTATCTGCTCTTGGCTTCCAAAGAGCTAAAGCGAGGTGGTGTCAGCCTTGCTGTGAAGGCAAAAAAAGCTTCATCGCATCCTGTGATCCCTTCTGAGCAGTGTGTGTGGGGAAAACCCAAGTGCCGAAGACACTGATATTGGAACAGACTGACTTAGGAAAGGCTCCGAGCAGGCAAGGAAAAAACATTGGTTGGGAATTGACTTCGTGGCTTAAAAAAGGAAAAGAAGTTGCCTAAAACCAGGTGATGGACGCAGTATGCTAAATCCCTCCAAGACCTCTGCAGAGCTATGACTTAACATCCCGTTTCCAGGGAATGAGGGTGGGCTTAGTTCAGGAATACAGGAGCCAAAACCAACCTCTGCCCCCAGCCAAAATGGTTTAGAAGGGCTGTTTAGCTGATTTTAATGGGAGTGGCTGGAGCAGCTGTGGAGTGTTTGTTCTCAGTTTTCCATCGGCAGGGAGATGGACTACCTAATTTCCAAGATTGTTTCCTTCTCTGATTTCTCCTGGATTCCGTCCCCATGGTCAAAATAACAGAAAATGTCTTGATTTTTGTTTCTGGTGCGCGTGCAGGTGCAGCAGTTACTATTGCTGGTTTTTAAAGTGTTCCTTTTTACCTCCAGGTGAAAACTAGAAAACACAGATTTAAAAGACTTGTAAGTGCTGCAAACTCAGCACTCTGAATGTGATTGTGAAGAGGAGAACTACCATTGTCAAATCGTGAATAAAGCGTATTCATACCAAACTTACTTTAAAAAAAAAAAAAAGCCGAACATCTAGAAGTACGTAGAGCTTATTTGAAGGTGTAATGAAGTTGGCATCCAGGTCTAATATAATATTGTTTAACCTGTGGCAGACTCCTCACCTGATTGCTGTTAAACTGGAAATTATTTGAAGGCTGTGTTCTTTTTACAGTCTAGCATGAGCAATTTGCTGATACCCCAGGGCTCGGCCGAATGAAGCTCCGCGCACAAACCTCCTCTCGCGTAAGTACCAAACAGCAGGTTGGATGAACGCATGCCGAGATGATGGGAGCTGTCGATTTTTAAAACTTCTTTTGCCCTGTTTTATTTTCTCCATCTTCGCATTTCAGGAAGTTGTCTGTGGAAATAGTTTGCTCTCCATGAGACAGAGCACTCTCTGCTCTGCTTTGCCAGGCTGATGGGGAGACTGTCTTCTACCTGAGAATGCGTTTTTTGCCGTAAAAAACACCAGGTTTTCAGTTGTGTTATGATGATACAGGTGACCAAAACCACAGTGGTGGTTTTCCACAAAGTAGAGGTACTGTTGCAAGTGTGGTAATTGAAGGATTTGGTTTACAAAAGGCTGGTAGGGAAAGTTTTAATCCCTTTTATAAAAGCCATTGTTGTAGTAGGGGAGGAGAAAAAAGTCAGGCCTTCAGGCAGTGGAAAAAGGCTTGTGTTACCTGGCAGTTTGTTTATTCCGCCTGTGTTAGTTATTCTAGCAAAATACCAGTTTTCCCTCTAAGCCTCCCTTCGTTAGAGGCTGAGTGTAAGTTACGCAGGCAAACTCCCAGTTTCAGGAGCGCGTCTTTCAGCCGCACTGGTGGAAGCAGAGCTACAGGCTGCCTTTCGACTTCCCCAATTCCTGTTTATGTGGTGAAGATGCAGAAAAATCAGCACAACTTGGGGGGGGGGAAAATGTAGCTCTTCTGGTCTGGAAAAGCCTGAGATTACCCGGGGAGGGGAAGGAGGGGGAAGCTCCTCTTCTGGATGAGGTTCAATTAGAAGCTTAAAAATTGTGGGCATGAGGAAGGGTGTTCTTTAATGGATGGATTTGTGGTGGAGGGGCTGTGCCTGCATCCGGGTGGGGGAAATGGCCCGTTTTGGAAGGGGCTTCCCGAGTCCCTCGCCACAGGTGAATTTGGTGTCACTTTTCTTACATTTTGATTTATTTTTTTTTTCTATTTTAGCACCGCCTCCTCCTCTCCCTTACTCTCTGTCCATTAACGCTCCCCATCTCCCTTTCTTTTTCTTTTTTTTTTTTTTAACAGGAAAATCACGGTAACCCCGCGTCCCCCGTCCCTGGGAATTGGGGGGGGGGGGTACGAGGAGGGCGGGGGGGGTGTCAGTGCTGAACGAACAGCTCCGCTCCCCTCCGCGCCGGAGCGTTTGCGGCTCCCCGGTGTGTGTGTGGGGGGGGTATCCCCTGTCAGTCCCGTTTTTTCTCTTTTCCCCCTTATTTTTGCCTTCTACCCCCCGGGGTGTTTCCCGCCGGCGGAATGGGGGGGGGGGGGGGGGAGGGGGCGCGAGGCCCCGCTGCGCGCGCGCCACCTCCTCAGCGCGTCCCCCCCCCCCCCCCCCATCCCCGACTGGCCCCACCCCACGTGACCCCCGCCGTCCAATGGGCGGGCGGGGCGGTGGGGATCCGGCTGGAACCGGTTGGGCCGCGTCCGGCTCTATATAAAACTTTATAAACACCCGATTCGAATGTAGTGGGGGGTCGGGCGGCCAGCACAGCGCAGCCGGCAGGGAGGGAGCCCGCCCCGCACCGAACCGCGCCGTACCGCCGCTCCCAGCCCTTCTTCTTCCCCCCCCCTTCCCCTTCCCCTTCTCCCCCCCCCTCCCCTCCCCTCAGCTTCTCGCCGCACCGAGGGCGTCCCTCACCCTCTCCACCCCCTCACGCCGACAGCGCTCCCTCTCTCTTTCCCCCCCCACCACCCCCCCACTCCCTTTTCCCTCACGCACAACGCGCCCGCGCGGAGCCATGCCGAAGAGAAAGGTACGTGGCGCCCGCCGGGCCCCTCGGGGCCTACCGTCTCGCGGCCCACCCCCACCCCCCCTCGGCTTCCCTGAGGAACGGTGAAGGGGGGGGGGGGGCGGGACTATGGTTCCCAACCCCCCCAGCTCCGGGGCGGTAACGGTTGTGCGGCCGCGGTGAGGGGGGGGAGGGGGCGGGGCGGCGCGGGGACCGTTAACGGGCGCGCGCCGTTAACGGCCGCGGGGGAGGGGCGCGCGCCGAGCGGCGGCGCCGGTGCGATCCGGTTGGTTTTGGCGGGAGGTCGGTGTGAGGAGAGGGCGGCGGGGGGAGGGGAGCGCCGGTGGGGCGGGAAAGGGCGGGAAGCGGCAGGGCCGCTTTGCCGCCAAAACCGCCGCCCCCACCGAGGGGAGGGCAGCCGTGGGCGGGAGTGGGGCCGCCCTGAAGGGGCAGTGCCGCTTCATCCCCCCCATCCCGCCCCCGGGGAGGGGGGGCTCGGCCGCCCCATCGCTCCCGCCGCGGCCTCCGGCCCCTCCCGGAATCGTCGCGGCCTCCGGGGCGCGGTGAAGGCCTGGCACCCTCCCGCTGCCGTTTGGAAATGTTCCCTTTGCGGATTGGGGGGTGTGTGTGTCTGTAAAAATAACGGCTGTTGCGGGGATGGGGGTGCTGAGGGAGCCTCCCCGTAACTCCCCGGTACGACTTGTGTTTCCCGTCCTAGGCTGAAGGAGATACCAAGGGCGATAAGGCCAAAGTTAAGGATGAGGTAAGAAGTTCAGTATTTTGAGAAAGTTGGATCATAAAGTGTTTGCGTTGGAAGATGAGGTTTAACTTCATCAAAATAGAAGAACTGGGGAGGGGGGTGGAGGGTTGGTCTCAGTTGATTCTTGACTTTTCAAAGTACTTACTGTTAACCTTAACCATGAAAAATCTCCTGAACTGCTAACTTAATACTGTTAGCAGTGATTTAAACTGGGATAGTTTCATATTTCTTGAGAATGGGGAAAAAGTTAAATAAAACCTTAAACATTAGTTATGGGATTTTACTACTTTGAAATGGGAGTTTGTTTATGACTTTGGGAGTTTATATTTTGACATGTTGAAGTCAATCATTTTCCTTTTTTAACAGCCACAGCGGAGGTCGGCGAGGTTATCCGCTGTGAGTATTCTCTTGTTGAGCAGAGATGTCACAACACCTGGTAGTTCTAGGCAGAGTTATGAGGTACTGCATCTGTGAGAGCTGTAGGTATTCTGGAGAGACACATTGTTCAGTTGAAAGAGAGTGACTGGCTTAACGAACTGCCCCATTGTGTGGTGTTATGGGAGTGGTAGAATAATTGACAAATCAAGTAAGTATTTCAATTCCAAATGTTTGTATTTGCTTTCCTACAACTAAACTGCTCCTGTTGAATGTTTTTTTTAAAGAAGTAGTATGTGTCTCTTAAAATTTTTAATTTGAATAACACAAGGTTTTTTTCCTCACTTGCAGAAGCCTGCTCCTCCGAAGCCAGAGCCTAAACCTAAAAAGGCAGCTCCAAAGGTGAGCTGTTGTGTCAGTGCTGTTACTGAGAGATAAATGGGTTACGAGGTTTAGATTTGTCTGGTAATAACTAATAAAACTTTGAATTACAGCATATGTAGTGATGAAATCGAGCTGCATCGTCACTTCTGTAAAGTTGCACTGAAAACTTTTGAATTTTACAAAACTTGAATAAAAAATGCCAAAGTGAAGACTCTTCACTGTTGTTGTCAATCTCTTAAACATGGAAACATTTGTGTGTTTGCATTCTTCTTGGGCCAACATCCAGTATTGATTTTTTTTTTTTTTTTTTTTTTTTTACCATTCTAGTTTTTGGATTCTTGTGGCTTAATAAGTGGATGTTGGTAATTGTAATGGTGTACGTCATCTTATGTTTACAGAAGAGCGAGAAGTTGCCCAAGGGAAAGAAGGGGAAAGCTGATGCTGGCAAGGAGGGAAACAACCCTGCAGAAAACGGAGATGCCAAAACAGATCAGGTATAACAATGGGTCTGGCAGCTTGTCTCGTGCCAGACTATTATTTTGTTCTGTATCAAACATAGACAGGTCTAGGCTTGCGCTAATGACGAGGAATTATTGCTTGATCGTTTAGACCTGTTGCTTATGACACAAACAACACATCAACAGATAGGGAGGGGGGTGTTGCTTGGTTGGTGAAGAGTTAAAGTTGTCTGTTTGCCAGTTGAAATTGCCACACGAAAGTTACTGTTCTGAAAGTGCATAAAGTTTGCACCTAATAAAGCAACTTCAGCTTGAGTTTTATGGTTCCTCGAATGTTAAATTTAATTTTGTTAAAAATTACTATGGTGCAGGCCAAAGAGCAGTTCTCTGAACAGAAGAAATCTTATTTAGAAAAATGAATTATCGGTTGTTGGCGCAAGTGCGTGCTCTATATTGACTGGTTCCCCTTTTTCTTTTAGGCACAGAAAGCCGAAGGTGCTGGTGAAGCCAAGTAAAATGTGTGAATTTTTGATAACTGTGTACTTCTGGTGACTGTACAGTTTGAAATACTATTTTTTATCAAGTTTTATAACAATGCAGAATTTTGGTTTACTTTTTTTTAAGCTATGTTGTTAGCACACAGACCGCTTCGATGTTGTGTTTGGGGGGGGGGGGGGGCGGGGCAGTGGGAACAAATGTCACTTAGTCTATTTCTCGGAACCTAAATTTTAATCAGAAAAGCTTTCCCTGTCCCCTGGGTTTTGGAAGCAGGGCTCTTCCTGAATAGAGGAGGAAGGGATTCCTCCGTGCTGCACGTCCGCTTAGTTCTGTGAAGTGCATCCGAGTGAACATCGGAGCTCCCAAGATGCCTTTTGCCGACTTGAAAACCGCAGTTTGTAATGTCCTCTGTATTTCCTTTCGCATCCTCGTTGTTTGCCTAGAGCCTATCACTCCAAAATACGGCAAAACCGGCATTTTGGGACTTACTACTCCAAATGCATTGTCAGGTGACCCGGACTTCTGGTGTCTAATGGGATAAAACAGCTCTAAAAGGAGCTGTACTTCCTCTTTTATATTGTGGATCTTCAGACTAAGAAAACCTTCATTTTAATTTTTTTTTTTCCTCTAAAAGTCAGGGTAGGTTTGTGAAGAGTTGTTAAACAACATGCTAAATGTGAAAGTGTCCACCCTCACTCTAAACTTTTCCCTCTACAAGTATGAAATGACGATTTCTTCGGTTTTATAGCAACTTTTACGTTTTGGTAGTCCATAAAGGGAGGGGAGTTTGACGGTTGTTGTAAAATGTTGCAGATTGTAGCCCATGTCCTGCCTAAATTACCATGATTGTTTATGAAAAGTACCTTTAATAAAGCTGGATACGGTTTGGCTTGGACTGTTCTTAATGCCTTTCTAATTTCTCTTGCCTTTATTTCATCTCTCATGTGGTTAGTGGCAGATGAATACTTGCTGTGTACATGTATGCGTTTGTATTGAGGCGATGTTTTGCTAATGGCCAAGGATTTGTTTTAAGCATCTTAATTCAGATAATTAATTCAGTCTTAATTCACAAGGAAAAAGCGGTATTTCCTTACCTAAAAGCTAGATCGCTGCAGGGTGTTTTGAAACTCTTGGTTTATTTAGGTGTCCCAAAATGGAGCATGTAAGCGAATCTACTGAGATAAATTATCTTCATTATTGTCTAAAAAGCAGTACTATACAAAAAGGGGAAGAATATAGCAATCTTGCAGTCGCTGTGTAGAAAAATAAATTTTGGTGAGGTTTTCTTGGTAGTGAAACCAGAACTAGCTCCATAAAACTGATTATGTGTTACATTTCTGCACTTAAGCTTGAATATTGTTGCTTCTGCTAATCAAATACAGACTTTGCAGTGGTAGTGACTAAGCAGGAAACAAGATTTGTTGAGTAAAAATGCACCATTTTTATAGTTGCTACTTTACACTGTAGAGCAGAGCCAAACCAAAAACCCTAATGTGTGAATGTCCCCTTTGGTAACTTTCTCAGATGGAATGTTTTTTCCACCTCTGCTTGGCCTTTTCTGGGGCTTCAGTGTCCATTCCCGTGCTGTTTTCAGAGGGAATCCAATGAAAACGGACAGGGTGGAGCTCCACATCCAGAAATCTTTGGTGTGTGTAGAGTGCTAGAAATACTCCAGAATGGCTGGACATACAGAAAACAGCCAGTTAGAAATGTACCAATAGGAATTTTTTTTTTCCTGCATTATCACAGCTGCTATGTCTTAATTTGCCTTAGCAAATGTAAGAAAAATAATGTTTAATAACCATGTGTGTACCCCACCCAGAAAGCAGTAGCTTAGAAACGACCGACAAAAATACTGACAATTACTTGAGCAACCAAGGGGTAGGATGTCACAGTAACGGAAAGAGGGAGAAGAGGCCTGAACTGTCGAGGGCCTTCTCCGAGAGAACCAGCTTGTGAGAAACTGTGGTTGAGATGATGAGAGAAAAGCAGAAAGTGAGTTTTCAGATTTATGAGAAAAAGGCTGTTAGGGCGTTGTGACATGGCTCTGGTCTGCTCTGCCTCGTCCTGCGGAAGAGACTCGTTGCAGGGTTTGAACTCTGGGTTTCCCCATGACTCTGAAGTCTCAAGTACAAGAGGGAGATGAGCCTTGAGGCTGTGGAACCGTCCGAGGCTTGGTCTGGGTGACACTGTAAGCACTTTCTGGGCGGTGAAATCAGAATTTCATCCAATAATAATGAAATGATTACATTAAAACAATAATTAAATGTTTTTAAATCAGAACTTCTGAAATGGCCTACCTTGCTTTTGTAGAGCCTTGTGGTGTTGGGCTTCTACAAAGAGAATGAGCAGTTCTAAATGAAGCGGCTTTTGAACGGGTTGCTGCTGGCCCGGTTGCCAGCTGGAATGCTCCGGTGTTCTCTGCGAACGTCTTTGTGGTTGGAAGGTCTCTTCAGCCCCTAGTCATTCAATAAAATACTGCTAATGAAGTGTAATTGCAGGTGGTTTTTTTTTTGTTGTTGTTGAAGAACTTACTACTTAACTATTACTTAATCTTTTCAATACCTAGAAGTCTAAGCTGTGTGTTGCTGTCCTGTGTGTTACTGTGCAGGGCATCTTCCCCAGCCGAGGAGGAAAATTATTATTTCATGTGGTAATTGCCACCTAAGTTTCTCTGTAGCTCCTCAGCCATGCTGTCTTACTGCAACCGGTGAACTCCCAAACCTCACTACATCTCGTGTGTACCGAATCAACTGCCTTAATGTCTCTGCCACACATGTTATTTCATGCTGATCCTGTAATACGGTTTGGAAAGTGTTGATGCTTTCATTTTTTGCTACAAAACTCCTGTATTTTCCTTTATCCTGGTCTGGAATCTACTTGCTGATCAGAATGTCCCCTCTCCTCCCTACCTGTAAAGCTTGCTGGAGAAGTTTCAACCTGCCAGGATGATCTGTGCCGTGGCGAGGCGAGGGTTCTACATGAAGTGCTGCGTATATTCGGTGCTGCGAGATATCCACCTCGTGCTACATCTGAGGTATTTCCCACTGGACGTGCCCTTGTGCTGGAGTTATTGGCTTATTGGGCTTGACTTGACACGCAAGGCTCATCTATTTCTCCTGAAGCAAATACAGGGTAAGGGATGCTAAACACAGTAAATCCAACTAATTAGTTCTGTAAATTAAAAGCTAAAGAGCAGGCAACGCTGTGCTGCAATCCGTGCTTGTTTAGTGGTTAGAACAGCCACAAATCTGCATCCCCAGCTGCCAGAACGCCTTAAGCTAAAAATAAGTTTTTCTGTTAAATCGTAATCGTTTTACATGGAAAATTGTCTCTGTGTATTGTCTGGGAATGTGATTTATGCTGCTGCGTGCATTTAAAAAGCTGGCCTGTCAGGTGGTCTTTGCATTAGCATGTGTTTTGTCCTATTTGTTTGAGTTTATAAAAAAAAAATGACTGGAGACCACCGGGGCTTGATGGAAACAACGCTAACACTAAAAACCACCCTGTTGAAGAGTAGCGGTGCTACGCAGTAACGTGCAATTATTTTCTAACTTAAAAGACAGAGAACGTCCTATTTTAAATCAAACTGAGGATCTGAGCTTTGACAAACCTGGGTATGCACGACAGTTCCCACTTGCAGCTGATGAATAGGAAAGACCATGGATTGCACTAACTTTAGGTAAAAAATACAAGTACGAGGTGTAGAGACAGTCAGAGCTCGGTTGCATTCTTGGGCTCTGCTGGAGTATCTTATCGAGGAATTGGTCTCTTGTGGAAGACATCATCCTCTGTTTTTTTGACCGCTAGCCTTCAATACTTCTCAAATGTTGATATTTTGAGGACCAGCAATGAAATTTTGGAAGGGTAAAAGTGCACTGGGATCCTGGTGATGTTCAAACAGCTTCGTCTTTGGTGGTTACTGCATGTCTTGAAAGCTGGGCTGGGCTGTTGGGCAGCGCGGGGTACGACAGATGTGACCTGTACTAAGACACAAAAGCTTTTTGTCTTTCTGCCAATTACCCCAGTTCTAACATTCGCTGTCAATTTACACGATAATTTTTCTTGTTCTGCTGTCTGATACCTTTCCCTCCTTCATTTTATCTGTCCTCTTGCAGAAAAACTTGCAGAAGAGACAGACGATGAACCAGAAGCCTGTTGCGATATGCTGGAGGAATCCAGCTGCTCATATGCAAAGGGGAACAACCACGTGCAGGATCCAGAAAATCACCGGTGGCAATAGAAAGGCGAATGAGTAGGTTCCGTGTTCCTTATCAAGCCTTGAAGAAGTAGCTGCGTACCAGCTTGGTTTAAATCTACGTGAAATTAGTGGCTGTGTCACTAAATTGTTTCTCAGTTTATTAATTTCAGCACAAATTGTCTGGGAAATAGACTCAAGCTGCTGTTTTCATTTATTTGCCTCTTAATAGGCAAGATTGCCGAGTTCTTAATGGTGCTGAGACCTTTGGCAGGCTTCCAGCGGAGCCTGTGGATGATTCTTGTTTTCCTAATACTTCAGATTTTTGCTGGGGTCTTAAGAACTTTTAGATTACTGAGAAACGATAGAGCAAAGTCTCTGGACCCCCCAAAAGCAGTGTTCTAAGTGACAACTAAAACTGAGCAGAAGTTAACGTGAGCTAGTTACGGTAATCCTACAGAACCATCTTTACCCCAACTGTGGTTTTATTTTGGGCTAAAAAAGGCACAAGAACAAATGAAGACTCCCCGGGAATGACAAACTCCTGTCCCCCCTCCTCCTAATGCAGTGCACTTGGATTAACAGTTTTGAGTTTCAGGATAATTCCCTCCTTCAGCGGTTTTCATCTTGCACTCGCGGAGCTCAATTATATTTGGAAAAAGTGACAGTATACTCCTCGTGTTGGCCGAGCCCTGCCATGGGTGGGTATGAAAAGGAGCAGGGAAGGAAAGCGTACTAAATTTCAGTGAGCACGCCTGGTGAATATTGAGTTGCAGGATCAGTTGTGCCTGAAGAATCGCCGAGCTTGATGGCACAGGGATTTCATTGTCCCTAAATCATCCCAGATATGGTAATACCGTACCCAGGGACTAATACTGCTGACTGTAATTTCTGAGAAATGGGTCCTTATCCTGCAGCTCATAGGGATGAAATGGAGCTATAGTTAAACTCACAATTTACAAGGCGAGGCCGTCTGTGTTGGCAAGGGATGGGAAGGAGATGGCACAGGGGAAGCTGGTGCTGAGTAAAGTTCGATTAAGGCTAATGAGGAGGAGATACCGACTAATAAAGAGCTTTGGTAAATTGACATTAGGAAGACTTCTGCGTGAAAGGCTGGGCTTTTTTGTTTGTTTGTTTTAAACTATTTTAACAATTTTGGTTTTTAACCATCTCCTTGCAAAGGGAATTTTTCAGGTGCCAGTAAATCTATGAGTTAGCAACAGAAAACATAAGGGAAAACTTGCTAAATGTGAGATCTATTAAAATGTATTAAAACCTCCAAACAAGAACATCTCATCACCTTCGGTGCGTAATGCCAGCCTGGAGAAGATACTAAGACGACACAGAAGGAATGGTCCTACAGAGGCTGCAGATGACCCGGGTGTGTAACATCTCATCGCTCTGCCTCCCGAAGCACCTGCAGCTACTGGAAGACTTTGCATTTTGCTACTGGATGCTTAAACCCCAAACTTTCTAGGTTTCCCCTTCTAAACAGATTCGATCGTGGATTTCGTTTTATCTTACTCAATTATCCCACCGAGTTTACTTTTGGATCTTTTAACAAATTTCCCTCCGGGCAACAGCCCTCCCCCGCTCTCAGGCTTGTTGGTTGCTGTGCATACTGCAATCACAAAGCGAGAGATGAGTTACTGTTAGATTACTATTAATCTAGTTACGCTAGATTACTGTTTTAGCATTGCCCAGACAGGAGATTTTGTGTGCCTTTATTCTAACAAAGTGGTATCTTGGTGCTTATTGTTGATCGAAACAAGTGTTAGATAAGAACTGTATGTAGTATTAGGGGTTCTCGGTCTAGCCTGAGGACTGATTGTAAACTTAGGCAATTAAATTCTTTTTTCTTGTCATTTCCTTCTTACTGGAGATAATACCAGAGATTGTTACTATGCTGTGGGTGTTGGGTGAATAGGTTTTGTTGGACTGCAGCCTGGTTCGAGATGCCCAGGTTTCCCTGCCGTACCTTGACCAAATTAGCTTCCTTCTTGGCAAGCCCTGCAGAAATCAAGGAAGGAGAATTCCATTGATACTCGATTAATTTCTCTTGCATGGTTTCAAAAGTATCCTGGGTCTGAGGCGTGCTGGCAGGGGGGCAGGCTGGGTTTGGCAGCCTCACGGTACCTCCCTGCCACAGCCCAGTGGACTCGGGGATTTGTGTAGTGCTGTTTATCTCATTAACTACCGCTTTGATTAACAGCCTGTTCCTTCCCTTCACCACACGGTGGTACCAGGAAACACAGAATCGGTGCTCGGAAGGCAATAAACGGCAGGCAGCGTCCAAATGCAGCACAAGCCACCTGGTAGTAAACTTGGGAGACTGAAGCCTGGTTTATCCTGATTTATACCAATCTAATGTGCGTTACTTGCTTTTAGAAAGTGGGAGAAGCACTCCCGCAGCAACCTCCATCCCCCTGCTCATCTGCCACCTTCAGAGGATCAGCGTTAGACAAACGATAATCACCTGAGCAGGGTGAGTCTCCTCTGAGCCTCGCTGATGTATCTATACATCACAGTATGGGAGCGCTTTCCGGTTTTTGTTATGTTTTTGCTTGAAATCCAGACAGAGTGCTCAATTCATTGTTAGTTTACAGGCATAGCTGACATCTCACAGGAGCCTATCCACAGTATAGGCAGCCTTTGACCTTAGGCTTCCCAAATTCTATTTTAAGAATCACTGGACCATTCCTTCTCATCCTCAGGCAGTTATTGCAGCTGCTGTGGCACATGTCCTGGAAGTTTAAGCCTAAACTAGAGCTGCTACTATCCAGCTCATCTGTCCTCAACTGGGGAAGGGATACTTTATATTAATCACGGATTTAAATAGGCATCATATAAGTCTGGTCACTTCTAGGCATGTTGGTACAAACTACTTATATCAGATTTGCTGAATCTTCAATCTGAGATTACAGAATAAACTGTATTGTCCAAAGAAATAATACTTTATGGAAGAGCTTCCTGCATTTTTTGTCGTGTCTCCTTTTGGTTTTGTGTGCCCGTGTTTTGAGTGCGTGTGCTTTTTCTCTACGAGCTAAATCTAAGAAATTGAATTGTGATAGTTGTGCTAATTCACAATGCTCCTTAAAGTCTAAGTAGCATGACTTTTCTGATGCTGTAAAACTCTGTGCTCGGTTTGCTAGCCAGCAGCTTTTACCGGTGTTAATTCTCACAGAATGCCGTCCTATAAGGTGTATGGGGCTGAAGCAATGCTGTCAATTGCAGAGAGTTGTTTTTCCTTCACCTTTTACATTATGAAATACCTTAGTCATTGGGTTATCTCCTTCTAACACATGCTTTCCATGTTTACCTTTGCCAAGGAGCAGCCTGTGAAGCTGGAAAGGAAGTGGCTGCTTCCCAGAGTTGGCAAGATTGCATGTGGAGCACTTGACACCTTCATGATACTTCCTTGAAGTGGGTGCAAAACTGAAAGATGAGCTCCTGGTAAGCCAAACTCATTCCTGTTCTTCAGTTTGCAGTGCCTGCTTGGGGCGGGAATTTATGCATTTATTGGGTGAAGCGGGAAACACACCGCCCAGAATTACAGGGAAAAGGCAGAGATTTCCAGTCACTGACAAGTATAAATGCTTTGGCATGAAGTTGTACCAAACATTGAAACTAAATGTTTCAGGGACATCTCAGTGTGCACTCTACTGAAAAATACGACGTAGATTTTATTCACGCATCTCCATTAAACAGGCCCTGTCACCATGCCCCGCTAATTTCTAGATAACAAACCTACAGTGATTGTTCAGCGATTAGCAAAATGAGCAGACCCGGGTTCTTATCCGTTTGCATGGCAATGCTTTGGGAGTTTGGTTTATTGATTAACTCAGGAAACGAACAATTTCTATCAGCAAAGCAAGGATGAGCCAGCCTTAAGTTGAGTTCAGGGGTTTTTTCGGGGGAGGAAAACAGCCTGGCATTGGGGATGCTGGTAGACTCTTTCCTCCTGTCATTCACGGAGCTGGTGGGGCTGGCAGCCCCACAGCCGCCCGAGCGAGCACACTGAAGTGTGGGCTGAAGTGCAGTGGCCCCAGCTCGGTTATATTCTATGCAGTGCCTGGCTTGCACACATGAGTAAACAGATTGTTTAAGATAAAACACCCCAATGTCATCCCAAGGTCCTTCTCGCATGCTGTGTGCTCAGCACTGGGTTTGTGCGCTCGCTGCCTTTGTGCACCAGAGCGGTGAGAAGTGCAATGACTTATTTTTTGAACTCAAAGGCGTTGGGTTCCTGCCCGGTGTGAAGAAATAACGTCTGAGCAGATCGCTTGCTGCACAACCTGATGTAGGTGAAGACAGAACTGTGGCTTCTTTGCACTTGTGTGCAGCTCACCCAGCAGCGGTTCCCATGCACAGTTGTCATGTAAATCTCCGTGCAATACCCGGCTTTCCTCGCAAGAGGGATTCTTCCAGCATCGCCACCTCACCCACACTCGGCTTCTGCAGATTTTTTGCATTTCAGACACAGTCCCCATCTTATACTGGGAGGCAAATAGCTCAATTTTCCCCGTGACTGGTGCTAAGAACTGCAGGACCATAAGGGGCAACTAACCGATGCTTTACCCTGTTCTTCATCCAGACTGGTTTGCTTTCTGACATAACCCTTTCACTTTACTGAACAATTAATTTCTAAGGCCATAGTGATATTTAAAACCATCTGTTTCTGTCTGTATCTTCCTCTTCCAAAACGCTTCTGGCAGCAGGCAAGCTTGTGCCAGAAGTGAGCTGGTGATCTTGTAGAAGGGACATTTGTCCGTTGGTAATTGACTCCCATATTAATTTCCATGGAGCTGGCAAACAGCTGCTAAAAAACTGTTTTCCATCTCTGTTGATCAATATTACCTTTCAACAAGTATACGGTGTTACTGAGTGTTAGCAGCTAATAGCACTGTGTTTCTTCTACTATTTTAAGGACTGTAGCATACCCCTTATATTTGAGAGAAGATTTTGGTTTAAATGACGTTACATTAGATGTTATTTATTATCCATTTCCAACGCACTGACCCTGTTTCAATTGTATCTTATGCTGGGCTGCTGCCACAGGACATTTATCTCCAACATTATGTTAGTGGCTTCTTGGGTTAAGGGGAAAACGATTCTGTGCGGACTTTAAATAGACAAGGCAGCAGGTCTGGCCAGGACTTTCTGAAACCAGGCTGTGAGTGAACATCTGATTTCCCACAGCAAAAGGGTGAAAGGAGTCGTTACCTACCATGCAAGTCTCGTTTTTGCTGTCTCTGAAGTCAGTGGCAAAACTTAAACCATGTTCCACAGTTGGAACCTTTTAAAATCCTCACTGCCGCTGGCAAAACCTTTATTGATACGACGCAGTGGCCGCTGAAGCTTTTATCTGTCCATTGGGTGACAAAATACCTGTCTCTGAAGCTGCTCAGTGGCTGGAGACGCAGGTTTGAGCAAAGCAGGGGCGAGTGAGACGGCAGGTCCCACCAACGGTGACGACGTGTCCCTTGAGCACTCTGGGTGCTGGAGGCTTTTCTGTGCACTGAGCAGTCTTTGATTATTTGGGGGTTTTTTATGTGCTTATTTTATGAATTCTTGAATATGACTGTTGCGAGGCATTTCTCTATAAAAGATACTTAGTCCCCAGTGGTAAAACTTTACTGTCTGAGCAACACTACCCTCCCCTCTTTACAGTGACAGACACAGCCGCAGCGTAACAAGGAGGTGGCTTTTGATCACATGGGTGCCCACAAAGTTTAGCAGACGAAAGATAAAAGTAAGCTTCTTGCTTTTGATCACAGAAATTATCTTTTCTGAGCAATTTGGGAGTATGACAATGAAATGCGACCAGCACACAAGAATCAGGCAGGGGGATTTTTAGCCTGCTAACAGAAAACCCTTTGGGCTGAACTTTGAATGCCTGTATAGTCCCTAGAGAATAATTCTGAAAGGGGATTTTTCTAGTTAAGGATCAAGTGGTTCCTCCCTCATCAGCAGAGATGTGAGTACTGTAGGTAAACTCACACAGAAATGCACCAAGTCTCTCCTCTGAGAGCCAGAAAAGGCCCAGCTGGGCAGTGCTTATATTGCTAATATAAACCACAAGCGCCGCTTTTTGGAAAGGAGCAGTCTCCAGGCTCCCTTCCTTTACTCATCATGAAGGTGAGAGGAGGAAAAGAGCAATTTAAAAAGCAGAAACAAAAAGTTCCCCCATCGTTAGCAAATTCTCTTGTGCTGTCAGGTATTGATCATGTCCCCGGGGGAGCAAAGAGGGAATATTCTGAAATAGCCGAGCAGCAAAGTACCAGCCTTGTATTTCTGCACCATTTTACGGTGTGCTGTGAGACATGGACATGCAACGCTGTGAAATATCTAAGAGCCTCACTAACTCCAGAATCTTTTTTTTTTTTTTTTTTTTTTTTTTTGTAATGCTGATGAGGGATGGATAGATTTTCTTTTGCCAAGTTTCTGACATCCCCGAACCTGTTGTGCCTTTTGTTCACTCCCCAACAAGGAAACCATTGAGCAGCGTGTAGATGTATCTGCTACCTGACCAAGCCAGCTGAGTCATAGCGGTGCTGCTGCGCTCTCTTAATCGGTTTTTAAAATACAGAAAACAAGTGTTACTAGAAGAAAAATTGGAGACCTGCTTCTCTCTCCTTGAACGGTGGAGGCACCTCTTTCCCACACCTCTAGAAAATCTTGCTTGTGTTATGTCTTCCTGTGTAATACAATTGGTCATTAGGCCAAAATATTCCCAGTCAGGATAATTTCTCATATTTTGGAAGTTTATTTCTCTGGTTATTTTGGGGATGTGGCTTTTCAAGGCTGGATGTGTGCAACAGTCTCTGTTTTGTAAGAGGACTGAGAAGTAAAATGCTGCCAGTCGTGAGTGTATCAGTCTTGAACAAATCAGAAATAAAGTTTGTTTTTTCTCTCTAAGGAAAATAGTTTACTGGGATCTTTAGGCTTCTCATCAGGATTTCTGAAATTCACTGTGGTTTTTTGTTTTGTTTTGTTTTTTACTTTGGGTGATGGCGTCCCAAACTGTGGAATGGGGTAATTAGGAATGGGTATTTGTGTGTGCCCTCTGTTAAGCAGGATGAGACTTGTTCAGTTGCATGATGTAGGCTTGAGACCGCAAACACTGGAATGACATTTTCCTCTCGCTGGAGCCCGGTTTCTGTTGAAATGTGCTTTTGTTTTCCCCTGCCCTGTCTGGAGAAACTGGGACCTGTATGCTCTGTAAGTAGCAAAAAACTGAGGGCATCTATTTGTATCTCCTTAAAAGCCTCATCAGTTGTTTACAAGTTCTTAAACCTAAAAGAACCGTAAAAACTGACTGTACTTAGAGCACTGTTGTTTACTCAGCTTTCTCCCTGGCTAGGGGACAGTGAAAACAGGCCTGGCAGTTTTACTTCTGTTTACAGTTTCTAATAGTTTTCTCTTTCATGTTATCACTCCCTTGCATAGTGCTACACTGAAATAAACTACAAGCGTATCTGTATGCTAATTAAAAACAAAATTTGCTGGATAACTCGCTCTAAATAACTTACCACCTGGGCTGCAAACCTGCTTTAAAAATTAAAAAAAAAAAAATAAAGCAAGCAATTGCTTGTGTTTTATATGGGGTTTTGTAAAAGCTGGTTTTAGGTGTAGTTAGAGCCACACTTGACCTCTCGTTTTTCCTTTGGAACAGGGAGCTGAAGTCACTGGAGCCTGCAGAATTGTGCCTGGGTGTGTGTGTGTGCGAAGGCAGCAGCATGCGCATGCAGCCAGCAGAGCCCAAGTCCCTACAGCTTGTCATGAATCCAAAAGGCTGAGCGAGAGTGAAGGCTGAATGGACTGTGAAAACAGCTCCTCTGAGGTCCTCGGAAATAACCAAAGGTTAGGACAGAACCACATGGAATTGGGCAGAGCATTATCAGACTCACATAGTTGGAATACCGAAAAAGCAAGTCACCTCCCACTCTCCCCTCAGATGATGTTAAGAAGGGATGTCTAGGTTTGAAACAGATTATTTTCTCCTTTTGTTTGGGTGTAGAGGGTTGTGGCCAGCATAGGAAGAGGAGCAAACCACCACTTGGTTATTTGCATCCAGGAAAGGGAAGGTAACTGATACAGGAGACCGGCAGTGATTGTATCCATGACAACCAGCAGATATGGCCTCGCTGCCTCGCAGCTCATTCCCCATCGTCTCCCCTGCCTTCCTAGGGCACATCCCGGCTCCGACAGGTCCCTCTCCTCAAGGCACCTCTTGGCTGCAGTTCAGTGGTTCCCGAGAGATAGGTGCAAAATTCACAAATTAAGCCAACGGCTTAATCAATTCCACTAGCAAAACTCTTCCCTGGCTTGAGCTGCGTGTGCTTCAGCCAGGGGCTCCCCGGGAGATGCTTCAGGAGACCTGGTCCATGGAGGAACGACATGGTTTACAGCAATACCACGTAGAAGCAGGATGGGCTTAGCAGACTGATAGTCGGTTTGCAGAACCAGCAGGCAAAATGCAATATATTCTGCAAAAGAAAGGGTTTCAGATATGCTAGACACCTTCTGAAATGCACGTGAGCTGAGCAAGGTAGCACTATGCTCACCTTTGCGGGAAGTATCAGCAGAGGTTAAAGGTGTTTTGCTCTTCAGCCTGCGCAAACCCCATCCAGGGGGATGAGAGCTGCCTGGGCTGTGCTCCCCGAGGAGCTCTTCGTCCCACTGTGGTGTAGTTCCTGCATTCCGACCGCTGCCTGGACCTGCCTTGGAAAATGCTGGCATTTGAGGCAGCTGCAATCGCGCACGGTGCTAAGGAACGGAAAGAAATCTGTCAGAAAAGCAAAAAGCTATTCTGCTGTTAAACGCAGCCAAAGTTTTCTCATTTATGGGGCCCCTGCTTTATATCTTCAATGTGATGTTTGTACCACGCTAAGGAAAAATGTGTCCCTGGGATCAAAACAAGGTGATCTGTCACCTCTTCTTTCATAGTGGAAAAACAAAGCAGAAGAGGCGAGGAAATGAGATTGTGAATTGAGAGCTAGGGCTTAGAAGACAGGACGCGGAGTTCGCATTCTACCCTGACAACCTATTGAAAACGTGACTCAGTTTCCCTATTAGTACAGTGGGGGTGACAATGAACTATGGAACTAATTAGTCAATCTTAAAAATACAAAGAGGGTTGCTGCGCGCTCTAATTAAACGACTCTCTTAGTGTAAACACAAAGCAGACTACACGAGTCTGTAAATTGTAGCAGGCATTTGGGACTCAGCCGTGCAAGTTCTCCTGCCCGCAAGCCTTTCGCATTTCCTTATATGTGTAAAAGCAGCGTAGCATGAAGCAGGCAGTTAACAAGAGATGCTCCCTGGCTTCCGTAAAAAGAATGGATATGGTGAGCCGTGGAAGCACTGGGTTACTCTATGGTTAGGTGGAAAATCACTTGGACAGCTTTTGGAATAAGGAGGAAAAATTGGATCTGGTAATGTGGATAAGGACCAGTCTTGATACGTCTGCTTTGGAAGTGCTTCTTTGGGGATAACTGGCTTAACAAATGTTGTCAACCTCCCTGAAAAGGAAAATGTTACAAACCAAAAGCCAGCCAGCTGCAGAGGCAATAATATCTACAATTGTATTTGAGGAGGATTTGATTAAAATCAACCTAAAACCGCAGCATTTTGAATTTTCAGCAAATGCAATACTGACAGAAGGGTCATCCAGCTGATCTGGAGTCTCTGTTTACCATAGCAGCAGCTCTCCCCAGCCTGCAGCTGTCTCAGAAAAATGCCAGTATATATGTTTTAATCACTGTATTTAGCCGTGACACTCACCCAAACAGCAGGCTCTGCTGTTCGACTCCAAAGAACGCTTTTTGTACCCTGCTTTCAGGATAGGGACCGCTTTTTATAGCTGTTCTTTGATGAGGAAATAAACCCCGGAGGAGACCAGTACCTCGTTTCTCTTACCCCGACATCCTGCCCTGGGCTAACCAGCAATCTGCCGTGGCACGTTTCATGTTCTGTTCATCAACTACGATTCAGCATTATCTGGTGTGGGAATCGGGAGAAGGTCAGGCTGATAACAGGTAGCTTCCATCAGCAGATAGATTGCTTCTCTTTGAGTCCTGCAGGTGGGGGTTGAGAGACCTTAGCTTGTCTGCCCAGCACTGCTGCTGAATTGCTGTGGTATTACCTAGCCTTTTTTTTGGGGGGTGTTAGTATAATTTTGAGGATGCTGTAGAGCTACCTCAGCAAAATCCTCTCCTAGCCTTTAACAAAAGTAGCTGCAGAGATGGAGGGAATAATCATGCACAAATCGTTCGTAGTCTCCCCATCTTTAATTTGCTGTTTTATTAAAAGAACTGGGCAGGATAATTTGGTAGTTTTATTTAGGTGCAGTGGTACCCATGGGTTTAGAGCCATCTTTTTCTTCCAGCCTAAAGAAGTCATTGCTCCATAAAGCTTTGTGATTCCTGTCTTTTGTCAAGTTGACGGTCAGACTGCCTGTCTTTCTGCTGTGAAATATGATGGACTTTCTGCATCTCAATAGACCTACCAGGGGAGGGAAGCAGCAGCGGGTTCCTGTCTCCCTTCTCTCTCCGAATTGCAATAGGCCTTGGCTCCTCTGGATATTGCCCATTAACTTTTCACCATGACCTTGAAAACGAAGGCTTGCTTTTCTACTGGTTACTGTACCCTGTAACTGTTCAACACTTCAAAAGCCATTTATTTTATTTTGAACTTTTTTTTTTTTTTTTTTTACTGTTTATAATAACAATCATGACCTTGGAGTGAGAAATTTCCCAGGAGTTAATATTGACCAGCTGGGCTGGGATTACCCCCTCAGCTTCTGCAGATAACTGCTCAGCACCTGATCCTACCTGACTTCCATGGAGAACCCTCCTTGGAAGTTGGGAGGGATTCGGTGGGTCGCCTGATGGGAAATGCATGGCATTATGGCTTAAATACCTCCTGTGGGCTTGTCACCCAGGTGGGAAGCACCAAGTGCACCGGGATGTGACATCCAAAGGTCAAATTCATGGGGTCTGGCATTAAAGCACAGCAGGTCATGGAGCAGTGTCTCATTTTTTTTCCTCCTTCCAGAAAGGATGCAGAGAACACTGTCCTACACTCGCCTTCCCTCTGCTTTCTGACCCCGGACATGTCTGATGTGCACATGGAGCAGCAGGAAAGGGAGGTGGGTTTTGTAAACAAATGGAGAAGGTAAATGGGATGCCGGTATTGACATCATTGTGTTACTGATGCCATTTAAAGCAGGTTGCAGCAGCTGGAGGACGGCTGTAACCAGACGGCACGCCGTGTACCAGGCAATAAGGGGAAATTATGGACAGCTTTGGAGCTGAATGAATAACTCACCACAAGATCTGCTTCAGCTTGCTCCAACCGTAAGTGACATGAGTTTAATTGGCTATAACAGGATCTCACTTAGTACCAGTCGGGTGGATTTGTGTTATTTAATGCCTTCATCTGAGGCTCCAACACTTATGGCACAGAGGGGGGCTGCGAGCACAGGACCAGGAGACGGCAGTTCCCAGCCTTGGCTCAAACATGTACTGTCACCGTGGGAATTTTCTACACTCGATTCCCCCACGTGCGAAAAAGATGACGGCTCTAGCCTTAAATTGCAAGCAGGTCCTGGTGATGATTTACGGATTAGTTTCAAGGGCTGTGAAGATTAACTGGAATTTTTCTAAGCCCTGGGCTGTGTCTTAATTCGTTTTTTTCAGAGTTCGCGGTGCTCCCTGAACAGGTTAAGGACTGTACAGCCCCAGCTTCCTGGGACCGCTGCCCTCAGAATGCAAAACCCCAGCTGTATGTGCTTTCACTTACGCTCATTAAATATTTCCAGCCACACCTTGATGAAGTCAACCCTTAGCGATGCACCCTTTTAAAAAGATACTTCATTTTTTTTAAACAATTTTATAATGAAACGTGGTGCTTTGGGGTTTGGCGAAATGTGAGTAGAAGAAAACTTTTTCCTATTTGAGAAACCTAGCAGGTGAGAACAGCCATGACTTACGAACACTTGTGCTTAAGGTACCTTTACTCTGAGTATCTCCAAGCACCACAGAGAGGTGGATGTGTGTTTTACCCATGTTTTGTTGTAGGGAACGTGGGAGGGGGGGACACTGCAGGCGGCGGTGAGCGGTGACTCATTGCGCATCTCAAACTTGGAATCCGGATTTCCCAGAGCAGTTTCCTGCTTTGAGCAGCGATCTGAATTGTGTCACTGAGTTTATCCTCGCCACCTCTTCTTCTGCTGATGCTGTGCACTATTGTGCGTACAGAGAGACAGCTGGACACTCCTAGAGGAGAAAAAAATAATCTTTCCAGGGCACAGAACAGCGGGGGACCCTCGGCGCTGTGTATTTTTCAGTAGATATTTGGTGTTCAGGTGTTCTTGGTGCCTTGAGCATTCCCTTGCTAGACATGGGCAGGCAGTGAGTGTCCCCCTCACCTTGCGAGGAGCGAGCGGGACCCTCCCCGCAGTTTTAAGCTCCGTTTTCATCCCAAATTGACCGGGGAACAGCGAGGCTGGTGGGGATCGGGTCACCCCTCGCCACCCTCGCCGCTCCCATGTGCCATCCATGCGCGGCTCCTCATCTTTGTCCCTTCCCCAGCCCGCCGCGGGGGGGGGGGGGGGGGGGGATGGCTGTTGGCTGGAGGTATCCCCCCCCTCCTCCAGCACCGCCCCGGCTTCCCCCGGGCCCCCCCGTCCCTGCGGCGGGCGGAGCCGCCCCGCTCCGCCCCGCCCCGCCGCTCCCGGCCCGGCCCGGGTAACCGGTGCCCAGCGCCGGGCCGCCGTTCCCGAGCAGCTCCGAGCCCCGCGGGGCAAACCCCCCCGCGCCGCCGCCGCTCCCCCCCACCGGCAGCATGCCGCTCGCCCAGCTGGCCGAACCCTGGCCCAACATGGAGCTGGTGCATCTGGACACGGAGGTGAGCGGGGCAACGGCCCTTCCCGGTGGCGCGGAGCTCCCCCCCTCCCCCGGCCCTGCCGCGCTCCCCCCCCCCACCCCCGCCCCGGGGGTCTCCGCCGAACAAAGGAGCTCCCGGTCCGGCGGGACCCTCCCGGCTGCGGTCGCCCCCCCCCGTCCCCTGCGCTTCCCCGGGGAGGAAAGGGGGGTTTGGCGGCACCGGGGGGGTCGCAGCCGGCCGGAGGGGGGGGGGGGGGCGGGGCGGCTACCGCCGGTTGCGCCGGGGATCGGGGTGTGCACGGCGGGGCTGGGGCAGCGGGGGCTGCTTGGCTCCGCTGCTGCCCCTCCGGGCTTTGATTATTCGGGGAGCGTGAGCAGCGTGCTCCTAAATCTCCTCCCAGATAGAGAGGAAAACTGTCCCCGCTGAAGGCTCAGGGAATAAATATCTCAGATTTTGGGTATTTCTCCACCAGGCTTCCTCGCTGTCTGCCTCCCCATCTGCTCTCGCCGGGCCTGTTTCAAACTCTGGTCACGGTCCTGTGTCACTTTGCTGGGTATCCGCTCTTCCCTCCTGCTTTGCTCTTTTCCTTCTAATAAAAACCTCTGAGCCAGATGTGGAGGACGGTGCACAGCATCTGTCCCCATCTGCAGGCTCACATCACAGCCATTTCAGAAGAAAGGGACAGCTCGTAGCAGTTTTCACCCGTCGCAGAGCAGCCAGCTGAGGCACTGTGTTCTGGCACTCTTTAGTTAAACATCTCATCCAAATTGGAACTAGCAGCTTTCCTGGAGAAACCAGTGGGATGGTGGGGGGGTTTATCCCAGGTGTCTGCGCAGACCTTGGTGCATTCCCATCATTTTGGCTGGATTCTGTGTTGTCGCGCTCTTCTGTCACTCTTACGGATGTCAGATGTCACGATGGTGAATTGGTCTGATTTAGAATCATAGAATGGTTTTTGCTCGTTCCTATTTAAAATTGCCTCTTAAGAGAGCTCTGCTTTGAGTGGAGGCAGCGTTTCACCGCTGCTGCTGGCGATCGGAGGTGAGGTTACTTAATTTTCATCGGCCCCGTATGGCAGGGCTTCTCCTAGAGACCCCCCTGTGCGGGTGGGTGCTGTGCCGAGGGTCTGCCCCTGCTGAGGCTGCAAAGGTGTGGGGAGACCCTGCAGTGGGCTGAGAGCGTCTGCTCTGCAGCATCGCTTGAGCCATGAGGATGGGCTTGTGCTCCCAGGTGGGAGAGGAGGGAAGTCCTGCGGCGACTTGATCGTGATTCCTGAAACCACATCATGCGCCCAGAGCTGGGGTGTAGGTTACTGCTGGGAGACGGGGCTTTTTATTTGTGGTTTCTCCCTTTTAAGTAGGAAGATAGCCTGAAAAGGTGAAAACACAAGTAGGCTCATAATGGGAGGAAACTAATGCCGGTGCCCAGGGTGGTGAGTGCCATGGGCGAGATTCGTTTACTCCTTAATCCCAGGTCTCACAGGTGCCAGGCAGGCGCTGTGTCAGCATCAGGGGATCTCTCCTGAGAGGAAACGGCCGGGGGAGTCCGGTCTGTTTTTCAGCTGTGAAGATCATGGCAGCAACGAGGACTGTTTTCCCCATTGCATTAGTAACGGGTGTGTTAACTGTAAACTGAAACTGGAGGGCCTGCCTACGGCTTCGAGCTGTCCCCTTCCCCCATCTCACCTTGGCCAGAGCTCTAGGTCAGGGTCTGGAGCCGCGTGCAGGTGGTATTTCTGCAGAGCTGTCTTTTTACATCTCGGGATCACAAGTGGGACGTTGGCTATTTACCTCCCTGTGTGTTAAGGCGAGCAGGTACATGCAGTTGACTTCAATACGGTTGTTCTTCACCTCTAAACCGGGCTGCCATCACCTGGGCCAGACTTCAGAGGGTTCCCTTAGAGCCAGCAGCGTGTCTGCGAACAGTGGAGGGGGACCTGGGCTCGGGGGGGAGTTTTGCACCTTGAGGTTAAAATCACCAAGGGCAGGGGCCCAAAGGGAAAGTTTTCACCACTCCTGGGCAAGGTGGCACCACTGAGAAACTGAGGAGACTTTTCTGGAACGCCAGTTACGTAAATTGCCCTGGGATCGCTGCCATCCAGGTTAGAAACTGGCTTCCTCCAACCTTTGCTTTCTGAGTCATGGAGCAGAGGTGCTGTCACCGCGCTGGTGCAGGCATCAGTCCTATTGTTAAGAGATTTGGGGTTTTTCCACTGCGTTCCAGGAGTGTTGGTTGTCTGCTGCTGGGGTCGGGTCCTGGCAGGTCCCCCGTGTCCCGGCCCACTGGAGCTCAGCCTGGAGCTGTGCCGGGAAAACGCATGGGAGTGGGTGGCAGTGGGAGCTTGAATTGATCCCTTGCAGGAGACAAGTCCCTCTGTCCTGGGGACTGAGCTGGCTTCATAATACTTTTTCCTTTTTTTCCTCTTTCCCCCTGTTCTCTCTGCTGCTTATGTTATTCAGAATATTGCTTACGTAGTAGAAAAACCTGGCTGGGGCAGAGTACAAGCGATAGAGAGTGGAGTTGAATGACTTCATCACCATAGCGATGGATGCTGTCATCGGGGCTATGCTTTTCTTTAAACTCCTGTCTTGTTACACAAACACACAGCAACACAACTGACGTGGGATTACGCCAAACCCAACCACTTCAAGCTAATTATTTTTCCCTGTATATGTGTATCATCCTTTATTGAGCAGGAGCTATTCATGAATAACTATCCTTTTCAAGCATCTTAGCTGAACAATGCATAAAACAATGATCAAAAGATAGAGGAGGAAGCCGAGCGACTGTCGTCTCCGATATGCCTTGTACATAGACTCCTCGGTCTGTTTAGGCTACGTGAGTTCTTTTGGAGATCTTTATTTTTGCAGAATCGTTTCCTTTCTCTGAATTGCAATAGGCAAGATCTATAAATTCCACGTAATAATAAAATGGCTTATTCTTGTGTCAAACTGGCAGAAGCTCTGGGGTGAAGGGTTTTTTCTTCCCCCACTCATACCTGCTTGAATGCTTCACGGTTCATCAAAGTTGGGTGAAAGAGCATCTCTGGGTACCTGGTACCCTTGTTGTATTGTGTATGGGCACCTCAAAAGTGACTAGTCAAAACCTAGAGGTCCAGAAATAACAGGAGGCTGCTTTTCGAAGCAGAGCTGTCGATAATCTGGGATGACTTGTGCTGATGGTGCTAACTATAGAGCGCAGCCCTTGATGGCAGCAGGAGTGGACACGCTCTCTCACGGTCCTGCCAGGGGTGCCACTTATCCTGCTTTCAGATCAGAGCAGCACTGGCCTGTTTCTGTAAATTGCTCCCTGTGCTGCGGATTATGTGGAATTAAAAGGATTTAAAATGCAAGATGTCCTAAGATAAATATCTCCCAAGTTCAGCCAGGCTAGCAGTTGTGTAACCGAATGCACTTGGTTTTCCAGTATACTTTTCTGCGTGCTATTAAGAAAACTTATTAGAGCGGCGTGTGTGCAGAAGGGCTTTTGCGTTACCTCTCGGGCAGTTTTAGCTGTCGCTCGCCCAGAGGTGCCCTCGCTGCCAGGCTGCCGCTCCATGTGCCCGTCAGATTAGCTCTGTAATCCCCCTTTACGCTCGCCCCAGAGCAGGGATGGATGGAAAGTTGCAGGGACAGGCTGCTGGCCCCGGTGAGGCTCGTGCGACTGCCTTCTTGGTAGCCCAAGCCCTGCTCTGTCACTATCAGATCATCTCCTTACTGCCCTCGGCACCCAAGGGAAGGAGCTGTGCCTCCCTCCTGCCTGGTTACTGCCTGCTGGGAGATCTTTGGGGGGGCTTTCAGAGTAGGACGTTCACGAGGCTCCTTTCCAGCCCCGAGAACAATGTGCTGTGAGGGGGTATCTGGCACGGAGGCACTCGCTAACGCGCTGCGCGTGGTATGCAGGGGGAGTGCAGAAATAAAGCATTTTAAAGGGACAAACGTCAAACCAAGAGACCCACAAACTATTTCAGCTCTTCTTACGACGTGGTGAATGGCTGTATTTTATCTTGGGAGGTGATGAGTCTGTAACTGAGTGCGTTTCCATCTTGGATGCTTACAAATGGCTCTTGAATTCCATATGAGGCAATAAGGACTGGTTTTGCTCTGGGGTAGGAAGGAAAGCACTTGGCTCTAAATACTGCGATTCTCTCCTTACACATCTGCCTTATGTCAGCTTGAGAAAAGTGACTGTTTCTCAGGAGCTTCATCCCATGGACCTACGTGCCCAGGAGATCTCCCAGGGATGGATGCTGCTCTGTTTCTTTCCACATCCTGTCCATCCCCATGTAGGATGGATTTCTTTCAACAGCAGGGTATAGGACAAGCGTTCCTCAGGGTAGGGAGCTGATGAAATGCAGCACTCAAAAGGTCCGGAGGTAGCACCCGCGTCTCCTAGCTTATCCTTGAAGGCAAAGTGTTGGACAGACCCTGTGCTTGCTTGCCACGTGCTGGTCTTCCCGAGGGAATAAACGACCTTGTCCCATGCATCAACTCGCCTCTCTCCTGATGCGTGTCTTATAGATCTGTTCTCCAGACCATGAGCCAGGCACTACTTCCCTCTGTCCGACACGGAAATTCCACTTCTTAAGCTGTTTTAGACATAAACAGCCCTCCCCGAGCTATGGTTTGGATTAGCAGCGAGCTATGATTTGTTGATCAGTGACAGCAGAGCCAGTAAACATAAGTGTGTTTCCAAGCCTGGTTATCTTGAGCACGGTGTCTTCCCCTCTCTTTGGGGAGGCTACACATAAACACAAAATCTTACTTCACTTCTTAGCTATTCTTTGTGCTAATGGCACCAAGAGCTCCGTGTAAACATCAGAGCAACGTTCTTCTGGAAGAACTTGGCTTGCGTGGCAGTGCTGTTGCTTTTTTCAGTCATCAGCTGGAAAATACTTAGGAACATAACCTAGGTTAAGTCGGTGCTAAGGTGAGTTACGGAGCTCAGAGTGGATCCGTATAAATGTAAATATTGCAGGGCCAAGCAGCTGGTGGTCTGCTCCCCAGCTGATGTGGTGGTACTCCATGCTGTGGTAGGACCAAGCTGTTCTGTGAGGTGCTATCTATGAAGATATCTGGAGACTCTGGACTATTGTCTGTGGATTTGAAGTATCTGAAGACTAAACTTGTGCTTAAATTCAGTTCTTTAGTGTTACACCTGTTCTTGTGAGCAAGCAGGTACCCAAGCAGGTTGAAAACAGCAGCGATGACCTCCTATAAAGCAGAAGAGTGTGAAGCTGGAAGCACCCACTGAATGTTGTAGAAAGCGAGCGCAGCGTTAGAGGGAGGTTTTCTTGGTGGCCCCAAAGCTCTCAAGATCAACAACTGCAAGTTTTGCTTTGTATTAAAAGGAAGTGAGTTAAATGCGGCCCAAGGGGGAGAAGGGGATAGTGTAGTCCTAAAATGGATGTCAGGTTCGTGTCCTCTTGCTTCTCCAGGGAAGGAGCTAGCTTTGTTTCTGTTCGATTCCTGAAAGGCTCTAAAACCCATTCACTAAGAATCTGAGGTTGAAATACAGTTGCGCACCTTTTCTCTTGGACTGTAACATTGAAAGAGAAGTGTATACATTTGCCTTGTTCTTTCAAGGGAAGAGAGGACTTCCACGAATTTTTGGAGCCTGAGACTGTAGTGCAAATAGATGTCACAGCAAAATCTTCCTGCCCTTGTTTTTTAGCGTAGTCTGCAGAAAACTTTTTGTACATGCTTATCCTGCTCTGAGTGTCTCTGTCTGAGTAAATCCTACCCAAATCTGCTCCCGCTGGCTTCTCCAGGCACAGTGCTGTGCTGAACCTGATACGCCTTTGGGCCAGCGCCGAGTGTGACCGGCTCGATGCCACTCCAGGCGGTTCAGGTCACCGGCTGTGACTTTGTGCGTGGCTCCAGCAGCAGGAGCTGGACTTTCAGGCCTAGAGCCAAGCAAGTGGTGCGGATTTCCTGCGGCCCTATCAGCTGCGATAGGGTAATAAATAACTGATAAATGTTTGTATTAAAGCCAAAGTCACGGCAAAATGGCTGTCAGTTGCACTCTAGCGCTGCTTTCCCAACTTCACCTGATCTCCCCTCCTTGCTTCTCCCAGCCGTCCCGGAGAAGCGGTGGAGGGGGGTATCCACAGCGAGGGTGCGGGAGGTGGGATGCTGCGACCGCGGGGCTGTGTCTCTCGGGCAGTTCCTGCCGTCCGTGCTGTTGAGGGTGGGGGTCCTGTACCTCCCGCCTCGGGGACCCACGCCTGAGGAGTGCAGGGGTGCCCTTCGCCCCACGAGCGATGGGCGGTATAAAAACAGCCCTAATTTCATTTGGGGGAAATGTGGAGAAACTCTCTGGACAAGAAACTCTGGACAAGTGTTTTTTCCTTGGCAGAAAGCGTCCCCTCGGTGTATGGGGAGTGTCCAACCATGTCTGAAAGTGTCATCCTCCCCTTTTATCCTGCACGAAGGGCTCTCAAGGCCAACAGCCTTTCTAAGGGGGTGTAAGGAACGGTCCCATGCCTGGCGTGTGCTAATGTCAGTTCTCTTCCTTTGCAGAATGGGCAGGTTGCTCCAGAAGAAGGCGGAAATCCTCCATCCAAGGTAAAAATGCTCCGGGGTTACATCCTTAAATCATCCCTCTGAACTGCTTAGGGGGTGTGAGCTGACTTGGGGAATGGGTTGGGGACGGCTATTTTTAAATCCTGTAAGCTGCTGCTTTGTAATCTGGATGAGTGCATGTGGGAGTGTAAGGGGCTGGAGTAGGGGAAGAGAAAAGATAAACCCTCTTTCTTCCTGTCCCTTTGGTCACCTAAATATATCTGGAAAGTTTCCCAAAGGGCCTCCTCAGTCCATCACCCAGGAGATGGACTGGAGGCCGCAGCAGAGGGCTCGAAGCGAGAGTCCCTGGGGTGTTTCAGCGCTGTGTTTACACCTTTCTCTATGTTGTGATCTTGCCAGACGGGATGAGAAATGCAAGAGTATTTGATGGTTTTGGCACAGCTGCCCTTGCTGAGTGCTTGGTATCTGTTTGTTCTCTCAGCTTGGTGGGGCTGGGAGAGGCGCCACTTCTGTCAGGTTGCCCTCTGCGTCCCCGGTAACATCGGCAGGGAATGGTAGAGGGAACTAAGCTGCTGTTTTCCATGTTTTGGGCAAGGGTCTTAATCTGCTAGACCTTCTTCAGACACCTAAAGCTCTTCCTGTTCCACACGTGAGCAGCGTGACGTTGAAGGTCTTGATTTCCCTGATGGGAGCCCTCTCCAAGTATAAGACTGAGGGCTGATGTTGTTAGTGTGGGTATCTCCTAATTGTGCCCATACTTCTCTGTCCTGCAAGACACTGTGCAGCGTATAAGAGCCATATCAGTACCTTGAAATCCTTTCAGGATTTCCTTTTCTGATACGTACATGCTATAACCGTGAAGAGTGACACAACGTGTTTGATTTGGCTTGGGAGACCTTGCTGAACGGGTTGTAAAGAGCTTGTCCTGCACCTTACCCTCAACGAGTACCCTGTAGCAGTTTCACTCTGAATTATCATCTGTGCTAAAGGCCATGGGGGTTTATTGTATTGTTTTTCCAGTTGGTTACTGTCGCATTTTTAGTAAAAGAAATTTAAATCTAAAAACCAATCGGCTGCTTTTCAGGTAGTTCTTTGCCAGGAACTTATGCGAGACTTCTAGCATTGCTGTTGCATCTCACCTACGTGTTCTGCATTTCTGTCCCAGTTGCTGGACCGGCACTTTTCCAGCGGCCTGCACAGAAATCTGGCGTGGGTCAGATGAACTCAGGTCAATGAGACTGTGCACTTCCCTCCCCTGAGAATAGTGGTTTTACGGTTCTTCACTGTGCCTGCATCTCTGGCATGGGAAAAAAAAATAAATCTGTCTCTTCTGGTTGGTTTCCAGCTGGGCTTCTAAGACTTGAGACTTTGCCTCTTTCATCTTCAAACACTTGGCTAAACTGCCCTCCCATAAAAGCAGCTGAAGGATGTTGCTTTAAAAATAATTGAAGATTTTTTTTCTGTCTGAAGGACATCACTGGGACAAACCCTGGCTGATTCCATCTGTAGATGCAGCCCCACAGAAATATGAGGCGATAGAGGCCAAAAAGCACTCGGGGTTCTCCTTGCTGCTGTGTTTCTGTCCCGCTGTGGGACAGGGAGGTGAAGTCCCCATTGCAGCTGGGGAGCAGGCGCAGAGCAGCGGGCAAGTTGTCCCACATCCCACAGCAGGAAAACCACAAGAGCCCTGTGCTGCGTGCAGGTGTCCTGCTTTGCACTTTTCCGAGGCGCCGTGGCCAAAATGCCTGTGAGCGGTGTCAGACAATCCCATTTTCGGTAACTTTTGAACACATGAAGCCCTGCTACGTGCTCCTGAAATAACCTCGGTGGCGTTTTCCAAGTTTGTACAAGGTACGTTTGCTACCAGCACAGACAAATGAAATCCCTCCTATAAACACATACCTTCAACTTCAGGGCAAACTCTCTGGCGCTCTGCACCAGCTGCGGTGCTGCAGACGGGGGAAGCAGGCAGCGCGCTGATTATCATAGATTCATAGAATCAAGATACCTATGTATTTTTCTGTTCTTTTTGGGGGTAGATGTCAGCAGCAGCTTCTGGCACTGGCTCTACCTACAACAAGGACTGAGGAAGGAGAAGTAGGCGGCAGTAAACATCTGAGGCTGGCTATTCTCAAGTTGAAGGTTGCTCAGGATCCCTCCCATGCCCTTCTGTTCTAGCTGCGTGTGGAGAGCTGTAAGGGGAAGAGGCACCTTTATTCTAGGTTTGTACTTGCTATCCTTTTGCGGCTAATTCTGTGATCTCTTCTAAAAATAGCCCAAAGCTGTGACAGTGGCGATTACTCAACACCCACGCAGAAGTGCCGTCCCTCCCCCTGTCCCCGTAAGTAGGATGCTCCCAGAAGTACAATCGTTATTTGCCTGGGCAATAACCGAAGACACTTTGCAAAGGAGGAAATCCAAGAGTTCCTCAAAAGAGTTGGGAACTTCGCAGCTGGTAGCGTGAGACTGATGCAGTCTAATGCCTCTGTCATCATCTCACCTGCTGTTGTTGCACATTAGGGATTTTGGGCATAAAAAACAATGAAATGGTCACTGCAGAGGTAGCGAGGGGATGTTTTGGGCCAGGCTGGCTGTGATCTGGTATTTTCTGGTTGCATTTGTAGCTTCAACTCAGCTTCCTACCAAGGACAGCTGGTGCATTTCACAACTTCTTGTGGCTTTTATTCCTGTGTGGATTCCCACCTTTCAAGAACAATTGTGATACGCAAGTCCCTGCAAGCATCGTACCTCGGTGTGTTTATCTGAGTATCTTGGAAATGCCTGCAAGATCCTACAGGTTGGGCAGAGAGCTGTCTTGGAGCGTCTGCCTCCCTTTGCATGGTCACAGGGAAAGGAGCCTGGGTCTGCTGTCAGGGCCATCCCAACATCATTCCAGCTCTGTAAGCATAAGGAATTCCAAGCCAAACCCTCTCCTGACAGCGAGCACAATCCTAGATTGCTCGTGCCTGAGTCCTTGCTTATCTGCATGTTCCCAGTGTGTCCCTACTGTAAGAGTTTGCAATCTGCCAGGCAATCCTGGCCACATCCCTAAAACCAAGCTGCCGATCCGACGCTGCATTGAACAGGAGCCTTTGGCAAAGATAGGTACGAGGATGGCTTTTTTGTTTTCCTCTCCTCTTTGGTGGTGGCGTTTGGCCCTGTTTAAATTTGATGTTGGCTTTCGGATAGCAGCAGCGTGGCTTGTGTAAGGTTTCAGTGCGACGTCTGTGGGCTGCTGAAGAGAAGAGCTGCTCTTCCACGTTCGTATTGGTGGTAGAGGAGCAGGAGCGATGGTAACGGAGCAGGACTGCTATCCTCATATCCTTTGCGTTTCAGGGCTCAGGGCTTGCTTTATTCCTGTTCTGTTTCCTTTGACTCAGCCTGGGCTGACACCAAGAGAAGCATCTCATGCAACAGCCTTGGATTAACCTCAGCTGCGTCTCCGTGCAGGTTGGGAGCAAAACAGGAGGTCTCTCGCCCTGCTCTCAAAAGCTGCTCTGCCCCAGGGGCTAATCAGCAGCGCCGAGCATTGGTCCCTAGGTACTGAACCTTGTTCTGTCCTACGTTCTTTAGATTTTAATTGTCAGGTAGGCTGAAGATTGGTCCTTGTTCAGCTGGGGAACGGCAACGGAGAGCTTGAATTCAGTGGGAAAATGGAACCTCTCATAATTGGGGTTTTACAGCCTGCTCTGCAGCCAGCTTGGCTGAGGGGTGAGCTTGTGCTCCCTGAAGGTGCCAAGTGTGAGGAATTATGCATGAAAGTACAACAACCAATTAGCGAAATCACTTCATAATGAAGAGCAGAGGAGTGGATTTGCAGTGCTGAGTGTACCCACTCTCTCTCTGGAGGTAACGCTGGCGCAGGCTGGGAGTGCTGATCAGCTTGTTCTTGGGTGATAATCACAGTGCGCAATGAAAACCGGGGAAGTGAATGAGTAACCTCTTCCAGCTCTGCTTTGCACCATCAAGGAGACCTTTGAGACCGGAGCAAGGGCTTTGCTCTGCTGCATGTACCAGGCGTGAGGTGCCCCACCTGTGCAGGCTGAGCCTGTTGGGCAGCAAAAACTCTAGTGGGAATGCGGCAAAGGGGAAGACACGGCTCTTTCACAGATCCATACAGCTCCTACTGATTTATTCTCGTGTCCTGACCAGAAAGGTCCTCCCCTGCAGCACCTTCAGCAAGGGAAGCTATAGACAGGAACCCTGGGTCTGGACACTTCTGGCCAGAGAAATACCTGCATCGCCAGCGTTAACATCAGTTTGTGTTGTTCTGGGTGGAGCGCCCTGCTGTAATGCTCTAGCGGTGACAACGTGCAGTGGCAGTTGCAGCTCGGAAGTGTAATTCTTTGGGACGAGTTGAAGGAAACAGGGTTGTAGCCATCTACCTGCAATAGCTCTGTGCCAGTCCTCGGTGTGGTTCGATAGCAGTCACCTGCTGTTAGAATTATTTCTAGTATTCATAACATTTCTTATGGCTGGTTCTTGGTTTTGGTACGCTCCTCCTGTACCTGCCAAGGTACTCGAGCCCAGCTCTCCACTCCGGCCTGCAAACTGGATGGATGGAGCAGCTTTCCTGCAGGCTGGACTTCACGGCTGGTGAGGAATCCTGCTCGGACCTCTAGTCATGAACTGGGAATTCTTCGTGCTCCTCCAGCGAGCTGTAAGAGAGGAAGGCTTTGTGCTGCTCCATTGTGGCACACTGCATCAGTGCTTGCTCACAGCCCTGCTTTCCATCAGTACATCTCTCCCCTTCACCCAGACTTTGGGCTCTGCCCCTTGCTGTGGGCTTCGCTGACGGGCAGAGCATCCATTGCCAGTTGTCCTGTCTTCTCTGGAGCTGCATCACCGAGTGGGTGAGCAGAGGGGAAACTTGAAGCGCCTTCTCTTCACAGTGGGAGAGGAAGAAAGAGTCATCTGAGACCTGCTGGCCACCAAAGGGCAAGTCCTGTGTGCCCACCTAGTGTCCGGGTGATGGAAGGCTCTCGTTGCGTAGGCTGCCAGCGTTGCTCCAGGCTGGGTGCAGACCGTGTTGACAGAAGACACGTCCAGTGGTGCAATCCTCATCACTACTGGACACTGCTCTAATCGTGGCCTCTTAACATGAAAGGTTTTAAAACAAACAAGTGAAACGCTCTGCTTTGAAACAGGCCTGGCGTGTTTGCACAGCTGCTGCTGCTGTTTTCTCCAAGAACTGGAAAGCTATCGAACATGGGAAGAGCCAGGTACCTCAGCACATCCCTTCTCTGCCCAATGCCCCTCTTCTGTTGCTTCCAGCTGCTCGGCCAAGAGTGCTCCGGCCGGTCTGGTCCCCCAGGAGCTGGGATAACCTGGTGGGAGCAGAACACCTCCAGCATGGCGTGGTGCTGCCTGGAAATCCACCTTCCCCTCTGCACCTCAGGGACCGGGCTGCAGCTATTGCCACTCTCTCAACATTTGGCTTTTTCAGCCTGTCGGGGTAAAGCTCTTAGTTTAAACTGGCTGCTCCGTCTTGTCACTTGAAGTAATCAAGTGGGTTTGTTTTTAATGTAATACCTGACATCTGCCTGGCTGGTTCCTGCCAGAGTGTTTGCTCTTCGTCCTTGGCAAGGCCGGGCTATGGTTAACAGCAAGCTTCTGAGCTCTTAAAAAAAAAAAAAAAAAACACAAATAAATGCCTGTTTGAGGGGCAGAGTCTCTGATGAGCTGCAGACTTTAATGAATAATTGAAGAGGGGTCAGTTTACAGGACTTGCACATGAGGAATGCAGCAGAGTCTGCAGCGCTGGTGAGCAGCGCTCTAGCAGCCCTCGCGCACGGCACGCCGACCCATCAAAACTGCTCCGGGTTCTTCTCTTCCATTTCCACCCCCCTCCTGGGTTAATAGAAACTGCCTCAAGCTCTGTCTCCAGAAAGCCTCTATTACTGGGGGGAGGGGGTAATAATAGTTATAATCTTTTACTGTGTGCCGTACCTGGAGGAAACATGTGTAATCTGTCTCTCCATCAGAGTTAAAGGAGTTCTTGATCCCACAGCAAACTGAGGGACCCTCCTGCCAGCCCTCCTCAGCCAGGCTTCCCTCGGCTGTCTGGGAACAGAGGGCAGGGAATTGCTGAAGTCACGTTCTTTGGGGACCCAGGAGGAGGGTGGGCAAGGCCAGAGCTCTGCTGGCTCTTCCCCAGAGGGATGGAGGAGCCACGGGCTCCTCTCTGACCAGGGGAAAGGTAGATGGAGACCGGCCGAGGTGGTGGCAGCTCCCTCTGTGCCAGGGACAGCAGCAGAGAGCTGGCACCAAAGAGGACTCTCAAGAGCTCGAACTGAAGAACTTATTCCCATTTGATTTTTGAAGGGGTCAGAGTGGGCTTGTGTCTCTGGAGGATGCCACCTTGGCATCTAGGAGCTTTGAGTCCCCTTGACTGGGTTTGTTGGGGGGTCACTGGCTCCATGGCTGGCTCAGATCCCAAGTCAGGACTCTCCCTCCACACACAAACCGTCTCCCTGAATCTCCTGCAGCTTTACAAGTCTCAGCTTTATTTGGAAGCCGAAGCCTAGTTTTGACATGAGCAGTAAATTCCTTCTCTAGCTCCAGGTGAAGCTGTGATAACTTTCCCCCCCGCCTCGATTGCACTGTGCTGCCTGCCAGGGGCTGCCACGGGGCTGGGGACCGTCCAGGGAGGATGACAGTCCAGCTATCCTGTAAGGAATCCTGCCTGCCCTGGAGCATTTCTCCTTCACTTTAGGAAAAGCCACTCACTGGGGCTGCCTCCGTGGCGAGGAGGGCAGAGGCATCCTCCCAAGAACTCCAGCTGAACATGTGCTTTAGGCAATCCTGCTCTAGCAGGGGAGTTGGACTAGATGATCTCTAGAGGTCCCTTCCAACTCTGAAGATTCCGTGATTCCGTGATCTCATTGCAACGATGCTCTAAGGCAAACAGAGTTTCCCAACTGCAGCGTGAAATCTGGGTCCTTCTCTCGCCAGCCCTGGAACGCACAGCCGGGAAATGTCACCCTTACGGAAAACGAGGGCATTTATCCCTCCTTTGTACTTGAAACCTTGGTCTCAGCAAAGCTTCTGACGTGGCTCTGGGGACACCGAACGGACTGCGAACACAATTTTTTTGTGCTCCCGTAAGCACTCTCAGATGTGGCGGTATTGATTTCCTCGCCGTCGGAGAGGTGTATTTAACCGGACGGCGCGGGCTGGCCTGGTTACAGATTGGGAATACGCGGTGTCTGCTTACAGAGCAGGGGAGGCGATGGGTCTGCACCCTCACCGGGGCTGGGGGCAGCGGTGGCGTTTGGGGGGGGTCACACTCCTTTTGTGCAGTGGGAGGGGAGCCCCAGGGTCTCCGCATGGACAGAGCGGGGGGAAGAAAGCCCCTTAAAATAGCATTTTTCATATCTAAGGGGAACAGGACAAAACATGTTATTCCCAGTGTTCAGGGTGACTAATCCCCGTGCTGTGATGTTTGGGAAGGGGGGGGCCAGTGATCTTTGCGTTACGGCCCCGTCCCCGGCATGCAGGGCAGGCGTGTGCCTGGGTCGTGGCTGAGCCACGGAGGGGGCGGCTGCCAGTGTATTTTTTACAAGCATTAAATGAAAAATCGTGCTTTGCTACAGTAGGTGCTCACCCTGTACACGCACGGCGTTGGGAACACACGGCTCAGGGTGTGTTTTCGACATGTTTTGGTTTTTTTTCTTTTAGCACTGATAAAGTTCAGAGACACCATGGAAATGTGACGATTGCTTTTCTCTTGGTGTGTCTCGCACACGTGTCGTTCCCGGAGGGTGGGAGAGAGCTGGGTTATTCCACATATGGAAACCTGGTAGGTACCAAGCAAAGGCTTTACCGAGTCCTAAGACCGCTTTTTGTGCATCTTGCAACAAGAAAACCGCCGGCAGCATGTGTGCTGTGGGAGGAGTATGGAATTCCTGCATTCCTGTGATAGAGAATAGTTTCCACATCCCACGATAACTCCAGGGGCAGCAAACACTTCTCAGTTCTCGTTGTGAAACCAGTGTTACGTTTTATCCTTCAGTTATAAGGAGTTTTTATCTTCTGTACTGGAAGTAGCAAACCTGTGTCGTTCCTAGATGGGGGGGTTGTGTTTTGATGCTGGTTCCTAAGAGTGATATTCTTTATTTAGAAAAGCCTGGGCTGCAGTATCCTGGTTTTACCACCATCGAAGCTGAATTTGCTGAGAGCAGACCCTTCCTCCTTGCTGGGAAATGTGTGTAGGGCTGCGGGAAGGGGAGGCAGTATCCCTTGCACTCTCTAAATGGAGACTAATTTGTTCTGTAGAAGATGCATAATTAAGTAGTTCCTTATCTCCTGGCAATTAAAGGTGTTTTCCTTTCCGGCATCTCATTTCACTGGGAGCAAAGTCCTGCCGGCTGTGAGTGCTTCTCCCACAGCTCCACGGCAGGCTGCGCTGGCATCGGAGAGCTCTCGGAAAGTCTCGGTGGGGTTTGGGAAGATCTTTTGCCCGAGCTTGTATCTTGAGCCCAAACTGCTCATTGTCAGCTGATCCTGGCCAGCTGTGGCTTGTAGTGCCTGGAAAGGGTGGAGATATTTTTATTATTATTATTATTATTTTTAAAGAAACTTTGTAGGATCTGGTGCCAGAATGCCCCTGGAGAGAGCCAGGAGAAGGGAGGAGACCAGGGAGCGCAAGGGGGATGCCTGTGCCTGAGCCTCCCTGCTCTCTCCATCCCCTCTCTGGTGTAAAGCAGATACTTTGGTGCTCCTGGTCAAATGAGTCGGGTAACAACAGAGCAAAAAAGATGTTATGAAGCAGACGGATTTGCCTTGCCGTGGCAGCTCTGCTGCGTGAGGCCACCTTCTGCCTTCTCCCTTCTCCAGCCTCAGGCTTTGCTGGAGAAAACATCTCATCCCTTAATCAGTTCCTGGATCCCCCGTCTTTTAGGGGTGCTGAATCTTCCCACTGAGGTGTTTATGAAATGGGTGTTGATGAAGTGGGTCCTTTTGGCTCTCACCCTCCTCTTTCAGAACAGAAACGTGGTTTGGACATTAAAAATGCTCCGAGTGCCACCTGCTGGAGCGTGCTCAAGGGGGAGCGGTGGCCGGGCAGCCAGCCTGGCAGGGTTCCCTGGGGCTCTCAGCCTCTTCGGGGGTGACACAGCCTTGCCCTGTGGCTGCAGATGCCGGTACCTGTCACCGCTGTCCCACCATGCTCTGCCGGCAAGTTCCATGCCCTGTTAGTGCTGCTCTCCTGCCCGTTGCCAGAGCGTGATGGCATCTGCTTGTGGCCTCCAGGATTTCACAGTATTTCCTCCCTGTGACAGCTCTGTCCACCTCCACGGAAGGTGGTGGGGGTCACTTTCTGACATACGAGAGAAGTGAACTTGCTGGTGAGAGAAGGGGCCAACAAAAAAGGGTGGAACTGCTCCATCTAAACACCAAACAGGGTAAAAGCGTGCTGCCTTGCTCTGAGTTTTCCCTTTTTAGGGATTTGCTTGTAACCCCCATTGCGGGGAGCCAAGATCGCTGCTCGGAGTGGCAGCAAACCCCTTCCCAAGGGTGACCAAATTAATTTTACACTGAGCGTTTGGCTGCCTGTCTGAGCAGAGAGGAATTGCCCTGAGGAAGACAGCGGTGTGCCTCGCTGTGCAGGGCTCTGACTGCGTGTCCTGGGTTTCTTCCCTTCTCCCTCCCCGGTTTTTTCCTTTGTTTTGTTTTTCGGAAGACCAATAAAACAGTCCTCGGAGATGGTGTAGGGTGAAACGTGCCTGTTTCCCCCCGCATCGCTGTTCCCTTTCAGTAGCCCTTCCTGCAAACCTCTAGCAGCAAAGCTCCTGCCAGGAATCCGCCCCCATCCTTATCCACTTATCGGGAAGTTCCAGTTGCCGAAGTCTCCGTTGCTCCTTAGCTGTGTTTGTAGAAGTGACTTTGTCCAAGACTTCCATGTTCAAAGCCACCCTGCGGTGGGCCCTGCCTCCCCCCGGCTCCGGCTGCCTCCCGAGGCTTTTGTCTGTCAAAACAGCAAATGCCCTTGTTCAGCATGAGTTTAGTTTAAAGGACTAACGAAGCCGTCTCTTTCCTTGCAGATTCTCTTGCATTGCTCTAAGAATCTCCCTCTTCTTCTAAGCTTTGTCCATGATCCCAAGCATTTACACTCTCCTGTTTCTCCCTCCTCCTGCAAAAGCTGTTGCTGATTCTCTGACGTCTCACAGGGGCATGGGCACACTCTTCCCTCCATCTGCTGCCTGCTTTTATAAAACCTCCAGGACTGAGTTCTTCTGCAGCTTTTCCTGCTCCGAGCATGGTTGGAAGTGGCTGAGGAGCTCAAGCGAGAGGTCTCGTGTCTTTTCTCCCCGACCTTTTTGCAGATGTGGGGATGCATGTACGAAGCAAAAGTCGCCCTGTCTTTATAAAATGCAATAAAACGGTGCTCGGACCTTCACTTTGAGCAGGCAGCCCTGCAGCGGCGCTGGGTCGGTGATGTTGGGGATGATGCTGGAGTGGGAAAAACAGAGCCCAGAAGGTTTCATACCTGGAAGGGAGGGCAGCTGTGGGGCCGAGGGAGCGTGGGCTGGGATTAAACCCGTTGGAACATGTGCGGGAGAACAGGACAGAGTCTCCTCTTGGGCAGAGAGGTTTTAAAATCTGCTTGAGGTTTCAAATTACTATTTTTTTTTTTCTTTAATTGCATGTGTGGTATGTGTAAGCGGGCGAGAGATGGCTTTGGTGTTTAATCTTTGAATACAACCTTGATACTGCAATGCCCGCTTAATTAGATAGAGTGAAACTCTTGAATTCTCCCAGGTGTTGTTTTGTTGTTGTTTTTTTTTTTTTTAACTTCAGCAATCGAATGAAATCGGTACGATCTCACAGAATGTTCTGCTTGGCTGGACTTCTGTTTTCAACTTCTCTTGTAAGCCGTAGTGAGTGGCAGGCCAGGAAACGTCTCCTTTCCTGATAAACACGGGGCAGCAGCATCTGCTTACTCTGACCCAGCTCTTGCTCTCTCCTCCCAGCAAAGCCCCAGCAGCGGCGGTGGGCTGACGTGGTGACCCTGCCGCTGTGCAGGACGTGCGTGTCCCACAGGTACAGGGTGACATTTCTCAGCTCCCGAGAGGTGCCGGAGCAGTTGCAGGCATCTCGGGAGGCATCAGTCGGAGGGCAGGTTTCCTGTGGGGGTAGTGAGCATCGCCTGCCCTGCTTTCCTGGAAGTCGGTGGATGGCAACAAAGCGAGTTAAAATCTGCAGCTGCTGATACGACCATCTCGTCGCTGTGGGCAGCGTTTCCTCTCGTGTCAAAATGGCTCTGCCTCGAGGCACAGCTCCCTTCTCCCCATCCCGTCTCTCCAAACGGGTCCAGTCCATCCTCTGTGCTGGCTGGTGGGACCGTTCCGACGCAGGTACCACAAGCTGAAGCCCTTCGCTTTGCGAGGGTGTCTCTGCTCAAGGAAGACCGGCGCTGCTCAGGGACAAGCATCCCACAGGATTTCTTAGTCTGGGGGGCTCCCAGGAGCACTGGGCGGGGGGGATCCACCAAAGAAGTACAGACAAAAGTACAGGGTTCTGGCCAGTTCTTTGGTTGCAAATGAGACCAACCGTCAGCCTTGCCCAAATAAGGCCTTTGCAGGAGGGCAGGCAGTGGCTGGGGAGGTTGCTTTGCTTTCTTTGTTCCCCTTTTTGAGAACCACCACTTAAAAAAAAAAAAGCTCCAGACAGAGCAGCCTTTGCCTCTCTGCTCTTCACAACAGCAAAAAACAGACTTGCTTCCTCTGCAAAGCTGCAGCATCTCTTGCTTCCCATTTATTTCAAGCTCCCTCGAGTGCAGGGATTGCTGCCCTGCAGGGAGGTTATTGCTCTGGAGTAGATTGCATAAAATAACTTAACATCCTTAAAAGTTCAGGAGTGTGAAGCTCCCACTCCTGAGGCCGGCACCCAGGAGCGGTGTGCGCCGGAGGGTTCTCCATGAGCCATGTCTTCTTCATCCAGTGCTTCCTGGCCAACAGCTGAGACCTCTGCTGAGACATCCCTTTGGCCTCACACAGGGCCACCAGTCCCACCTCTGAAACGTATTGACGTGACAGCAGCTGTCTCGCAGCGGTTCTTCACACCATCGCCTTCCTGTTTATGAAACCCTGCTCCTTCCCTCCCCGACGCTGTTCCCAGTGCTCGGTGGGGTGCAACTGCGTCCTGGCAGGAGGCGAAGGCAGTTCCCTGGTTATTCTGATTTAAATCTATAGGGCTAGCGAGTGTCCTGTTTTATGGAGCCGATGTTGGGACTTGCTGGAGCTCAGCCCTACGGTCTTGTCTGCTGACACAGAGTTGGATTACAGCGTCTCGAAACCGTGTGCTGGGAACCACTTGTACCTGGCACCGCTGGATTTGGGGGTCATCTTTCCTAGAACTGGTGTGCCAATGACAGCGGGTTCACGCGGAGTTTACAGCGGGGTCTTGGCACTTCGGTACCAGCGTCTGGCCGCCCGCCGCTCGGCAGCATCTCATGTCTCCCAGCATCCATGGGTATAGGAACAGAACGAACAGAAATGGCAAACCCACTTCTGTCACCGGCTTTTCCCTCTTCAGAAAATACGGAATAAGGCCTAGGAGCGACTTAATTCTGCCCTAAGAGTGTCAAACTCAGCCGGGATGTGTAAGATCATTTGGAAGTGTGATGGAGGAAGGCTCTTGGCTCAGCCCACGTGTCTCTTGCCCTTAGACCCACAACCTGCCTGTTCGCATACAGCTGCCTGCACCACAGCTTCCCTGGGTTTATGCTTCTTGCTTTAGATTGATCACATTATATTGGGATTGTTACCTGTTTGGTTGGTTCTGGTCCCTTCTCCTGGGAGCAGAGAGAGCGAAGCAATGGCGGTTTGCACTCTAGCAGCAGCCGGTCCCTCCGTGGCTGTGAACTGCACCCGAAGCACAGAGCTAATGGTTTCTGCTTCTGACCAAGACTGGTTTATGGTCTCTAGGTTTAGCAGAGGGGCTTTGGGATGGGACTCTTCCTTGTGAAAAACTTCAGGAATTCGAAGCGCTGTTTCTAGGTGAGAAAAGGGGCAGGCAGGCAGGCTGAGCCAGGCCTCTGGCAAGGCAGGACGGGGCGCGGATGCAATTCTTTGTGTCCGTATTAACACACAAGTCAGAAAAACGGTCAGAAGAGAGGCCAGGCCACGACCCAGGGTACTGCATTGTCCCAGCTCGCACTGAAGCAAGCCTGCCTTCCGCAGCTGCTTTAATTCCTTGCACAACCTGTACCTGCCCAAACGTAAGCTCCAGCTTCTGTGTTTCTCTGCTGCAGAATTATTTTGAGATCTCTTGTGCCTCCTGCCACTGTGGAGGGAGTGATCTCCCCTGGAAAACCTGAACGCAGCAGTCCAGGGCAGCACTAAGCAGCTAAAGAGCTGCAAAAGTTGCGTGGATGCGGAAAGAAGTTTGGCAGGAACTGCAACTGCTTTAAGGTACAGAGTGGGGACAGCTAAAGGGATTCTGTAAAACAGCAAAGGACCTCGCAGTGACACTGGTGAAACAGCTGGGTAACTTTTGAAACCATCTAGGGCATCTCTTTTGCATAGATGAAATGCAGATGGTCTCTTGACGGGAACCGGGGGTCAGCACGTGGCTCACTCTTTTCCTTGCAAACATAGAACTTGGGGGAGGACTGATTCAGAGCCATAGGGCTGAAGCCCCTCTTCCCTCTCTGCTCCCCATGTCGGTGCTGCCCAACTCGGCCGGTTCCCGTCTCCTTCCCGCTCCGGCCCTGTTGGGGCATCCCTGGATGCGTACGAGCGGGGCGCAGAGCAGTGTCACGGTGCAGGACCCCTGAGCAAGTGGGCAGGATTGTGCAACCCTCCCATAAAAGATGCCAGCGTGCAAACCTCACGAGTGGCCTCGCAGCAGCGTCCCGACGACCTATGAAGCAGCAACTCCGACACGGGGCAGGGACAAACCAGGGACGGCTGTGGGAGCTGCCACCTCCTGTCCCCTTCCCTGGAGACCCGCGGTTGAGCTGATCCCCCAGGGAGAGCGTTTGTGCTGCAATCAGCATTTGTGCTGCTCGGAGCAGGGACAGCGTAACTTTGGGGAAGAAAACTACACAGACTCTCAGTTGCTCGTTGCTGCCTCACGTAGGGACTGAAATTGCTCTTTCTGTGCCTGTTTTCCTGTCTGTGACAGGGGAGACTTTATACTGAACCTCTTGAAAATCCTGCCGAGATTTGCTGATGGAAAGCGCCATGCCTAAGCACCTGTTTTCATCTGGCTGCTGGCGTTGTGCAGCCATCGCCACACAATGCAGTTTCCCCATACGAAACCACAGTTTCCTTTCAGCGAAAACTCCCAAAATACATCCCAGTGACGTAACTACTACACTCGGGGTTCTCGTGCTGGTCTGGGTGCTGCAGAGCACTCTTAAGTTCAGAAGCCAGCTTGCAAAGTATGGGAGAATAGCAGCCTAAAGCTTTGGAGATGCTGAGGCTCCTCTTTCGCAGCAAGCCAAGGATCCAGGAGGCAAGTGTCTAGCTGGTAAAATATCTGCTCTGCGTGCAGTGCTGTGCTCTCTCTCTTCTGCAGGACACGAGACGTTGCTGACTCGCCTGACCTTAGAGAGCCAGACCTTATCCAGTTTTAATTAATGACTTCTCTTTTGGAAAAGGCATTTCCGATGGTAACACTGCTTTCTAAGAAGTGTCTTTCCTAGGTGCTGCCAGAATTTGGGAGTGTTTGGGGACCAGAGCATGTGTTGAAGAAACAGAAATTAAAACAGCTTCTGGTTAGTTGTTGATGAATAGGAAGGGAAATGCCAAAAGCGTAATCTGTTTCTAGCTCTTGCAGGGTTGTGTTTTTTTTTTTTCTTGCATTTAGATGTGACTGTCTCAACCAGCGAAGTGACAAAACGCGAGCAAAAACAAACCTGTCTCTTGGCTTCTGGCTTGTAAAATCCTTCCTCAAAAAAGGGGAAAGTAGGAAAGAGGACTTGTATTTTGAACTTGGTGTTGGGAAAAAAAAAACCCAACCAACCCGTATGTACGTCCCCAGCCCCTGGTCTAGGGTGACTAAGCCATCTGTGCAGTTCAACGGCAGCAGTGGGAAGTTCAGAAGAAGTCGTCTCCTGCTCTGACTTGAGCGTCCTCCTGGGCTCAGACCTGGCTGGTGGCCAGGGGCGACCTTTTATTTTCCAGGAGCAGCAAATATCATTTTCCAGGAGCAGCAAATATCATTTCCCAGTGGCGCAGGAACCTGTGTAAAATGGCCTCCCCCGGGGCTGTGGGTGTCAGAAGATGGCTTGGTAGCTCGCAGGGGCAGTGTCTTGTAGGGTGGTCCTGCAGGGAGATCCATGCTTGTGGGAGAGAAATCAACCCCTCCCCATCCAAGGCAGGGTTTGGTGCCCGCTGGAGCAGTGAAGGAGCCGTTTTCCCCGTGTGTGCAATCCCTGCGGAGGGACTGCTGAGGGTTTTGTGATTGCTTTTGGGCGCTGGGGAAAGGGTTTAGTTGTGGCTTCGGTAGATGCGTCAACTGGCTGCCCTGGGCATCCGCTTCCCACGGCGGCAGCGGGACACCCACCTTCTCCCAGACCGAGAGAGATCTTTGCTGCTCCCACATCAAGGGCAGAGCGATGGAGGGGAGGAAGGGAAAGGGTGACTGCAGGGGCCCCCTTCGATCTGATTCAGTCCTTCCGGAGCTGAAAATCAGTTACCTCTTAACTCTAATCTCGCTGTTTTCACGCAGCTCCTCCCTTCCCTCAAGGCTTGCTTTTTCTCCTCTCACCTCTCCGTAGCTCCTGCTCTACTTTCAGGTCGCTCTGCCTCGCGCCGTGCCCACCCAGTTGACGTTGCTGGCGCCGAAGAGCCCTGCCAGCGCCGCGGGCTCCCTCGTGCTGACAAACGGCTCGAAAAGGCACAAGAGAAGTCACAGCTTGAGTCTCTCCTAGATCCCTTCTGTCTGCAGTCACATGAGTTTGCTCTCATCCGCAGCCAAAGACTTGAACCTCTCGGAGGAAATGTTAAAAATCCGATTTGATTTGGGGGCAGGGTGGGGGGGGCTGATTTTTCTAATCAAACTTAACTCATTCTCTCAAAAAAAGGTGAAAGAGCACCTAGATGTGATAACAGATCTGTGTATGTTCATTAAAATACAGCAGGCTTGGGGGCTGACCTTGCAAAAACTTCCCTCTTCCCTTGAGTTTTTGGGGGAGAAGGAGCCGTACCCCAGCTGAGAAGCAGTTCTTTTCTGAGCTCCTTTGAAATGCTTCTGCATCCCTCCCCATAAGGGTTGACAGAATTGCATCTGGCCCCAGAGGCAGCGTAAACTGACATTTCTAAGGCTGCTCAGGGACCTGTCAGCAGCTGGCCCGGCCCTGCCCTGCCCTGCCCTCGAGGGATGTGGTGAGTTTTGGTATTTGAATGTGTTCCTGCTGGCTGCTTTAGAAATGCCGCGCGTGCCCCTGGAGAGAAGCGAAGCCCTCTCTTTGCCATGGGGGTGCCAAACTTCCCTGCAGACCCAGGACGCCACCACCAGAACAGATGCTTCTGGAGTTTGTCCAGCTGTAGCTGAGAGGAAAATGTGATCTAGATGTTAATCAACCTGCCAGAAATTAATTCTCTCTCCTTGCTGCTGATACTCTGATTCTTGGGGAACATGTGTAACCAAGTGCCGGCACCGTGTCCTTCTCCACCACCCGTCAGAGTTTATCAAAGCCTTTAACAGGAGCTGGCTCCTGCTGCTCTCCTGGAGCCACCAACGCAGCTCAGAATTGCATCCTGAGGAGCAATGTGTGGTGGGACACCACTGCTGGCTGCAAACAGCCTGGTCTTGCTAAACAAGTTTCTTGGGGAAACTTTAGCAGAGTATCACAACCCCTCTTGTGCTGACGCTCCTTTATTGTCCCGCAGGCAAAATCGGACATCACTTGGATAGAGAAAGACCTCGTGGACTCAGCAGACAAGGTAAGAGCCCGCTGCAGATGTGCACCTCGAGGAGATTCGTGCATTTAATTCGCACTTTGTCCCATGGCGGGTCGTCCCACGTATGCGAGGGCGTAAGCAGAGCTCGCAAGGACCTTTCTGAAAACCAAACCCGTCCCTGCAGCACGCCCCTACCAGCCCGTCTCAGCTAGGTGGGACTGCTAATACAGAAAACAGCTATTACTCACTTGCTCATGTGACATCCTGGACTTGACTTCATCCTCCTCCTCCTTCCTCCCCACACCAAACCCCTTTCCGTGCTGTCATTTATGTCTCCTGTGGCTTTCTGATCTTGTCAGCTCGCTGGGGCGGGTGCTCCAGCGTTTTAGTGGCATTGGACGTACAGTGGGTTTTTTTGATTGCTTTTCTGAAGCTGCTCTCCCCGCGCTGAGTGCCTGGTAACACAACATGCAAAACTGTCTCGGTCGGGACAAGATTTATCAGATCTCGCCGGGCCCACGCGCAGCGAGGTGGCTGGCTGCAGCACCTGCACGGCTTCGCTGAGCAGCGTGAAGCTTCCTTGGAAGCGGTGATGCTTATCTTTGGACTGCACACCACGGACACGGTTTCTGCTTCACTGGGACCGTGGCAGAGTGAAGGACGTGCAGGACGACCCAAGTCTCCTGGAGACTCGTGCTCAGCAGCTGCACGGGGCTGTCGTGCTGCACTGACACCCAGCTCCCTTGCTTTGGACCTCACCGGCTACCGAGGTTCCCTCTGTGGAGCTGGGACCAGTTGCCTTGCTGGTATTAAGTCATTTTTTTCTTTCGTTATCGGTTCCAAAAGAGTACGTTATGGGGGCGGAGGAGGCAAGACAGTCATAAGTAGTTTCTCTGGGTCCAAACCAAGATCCTCTTTTCGTACTCTGCACTCTCTGGAGAAATTCAGAAGTCAACGCTGACACAGGGTTATTTCTAATTGCAAAGGTGTGTGGGTGTCTTTTTACTCATTTCAAGGGGTTTCTTTCTTACCTGCACCCTCTGGGGGCTTGCTGCAGAGAACATCTGTCTGTCCTGACCCAATGGAAAGGTCAAGGAGGAACAGGCTTGGAGGGGGAAGGAGGAAAACCATGGGATCTAAAAACCTCTCCTCTGTCCTGCCAGTAAATCCGAGCAGCAGTGGGTTCAGCAGCTGTCTGCATCAGAAATGCTCTTAAAAACACCTCGCGTGGAACTTCCCAGCGTGGCTTTTAGATAATTCCAGCATCCACCGCAAGGACTCTTGTGCAGCGTAAAGCAAATGAAGCACTAGATGCAAATCCTAGTGATGCCAGAGGATTTGCCCATGGGATCGATGCACCCTGAATCCCATCGTGGGTGACCCATCATCCCTGTGCCAGGGTGAGAGCAAAGAGATGTGCAGCTTTCCAAGGTGGTGTCAGACTTCTGTGTGAGCTTTCATGAGGTTTTTCTCTTCCTTTTTAAAGAGTAAGCGGCTTCTCAGAATATTCCCCTCTTATGGAAATACCCGCAAATATTACAGCCTGACATGAGATTCGGGTGGCACGAGGTGGAAGTCACTTTAACTAGACCGTGTATGTTTTCTGTCAGCGTCTCATCTGAACCAAGGAGCCCAAATGTGAACAAGCCGAGTTTGGTTGGTTGTTTTTTTTAAAAAGTAAAACCAGAAAAAAAAAAGAAAAAAAAAAGCCCCAACCACAAGCGCTGTTGCTGGGGAGTGGGAGCGTGAACCTGCCTCCGTGCGACCGAGTCACTTGTCTCCATTGCGCATCTGCCAGCTGGGCTTTAACCACCTGTATCTCCTCCATCCGGCAACCTCAAGCGCGGGGCGTCCCTGCGGCGCCGCCGGAGCCTCCCGCATCCCCGGGAGCCTCCTGCAATCCCCGGGAGCCGGCCCTGCTTCCCCGGGAGCTCGCGAGGGCGGTGGTTACTGGGGCTGCGCGATGGTGATGGGGATGGGAGAATGGAGAGGGACCCTAAACTTCCTCGCATCTGCGCCTTCCTCACGCTCTGGCTGCAGAGGAAACACCGAGCCAAGCCCTGCAGCCTGCAGCTGCCTGCCCCCAGCCAGCTCGCCAGCCCGGTCAGTACTGCCGCTAGCTCACTTTGCGTCGCTTGCTGTCCCTGGTTGCTCATCCTGATGCTTCCAGATGGATGTTTGGAGCAGTCTGGTTTGCTTTTCATTTTCTGCTTGATAGTTTGCTTAATGGCGCCATTGGAAGAAACTTATCTCGGTGCGAGCGAAGCCTGTTTGTGCTGCAGGTCGGTGGCACCCAGGAGCTTTTGTGCTGGAGACTGGTGTGCTGCTAAACAGGCTGTAGGACCTGGTTTTCAAAAGTCCTAACTGTTGAACTGGAAGTTATTGGATGAGTCCATGGGAAGAAACCTCCCTTGTGTGTCAGCAAGATGCCAAATGACATCTCAAGGCTTTTCTCAGAAAGCCATCAGCAGTGTCTCCGCTGATGCCACTTTTGGTCTAGTTGGCGTGTGTGTGCGTTTGCTGATGTGGTCTGGCTGGCAGGCGGCACGTGCAAATCCCTGCCCGCCTTGAGAGCCAGCTTGGGCTGCTGAAACCACTTGCAGTTAAACACACTGGGTCTTGCTACTGGCCAAGGCGGTGGATTCCCACAGCTGTGAAAATACGTCGCTCCGCAGCTCCTGAAGAGCTGTGGTAGGAGGATGGGTCGAGATGCCTTGGAGGTGGATACAGGAGTTTGGTTTCAGTGTTCCTCTCTGCTTAGGTGTGCGATGCTACAGGGTGAAACATGGACGGTTGTAACAAGTGCTGATGCTCGGTAGACCTGGTTTCTAGTGTTTTCATGAAGATGAGGGGGAGGGAAAGAGCCTACAACTTCCACTGGTCCAGTCCCCGGGTCTCTCCCTGCTGTGGGGTCTCTCCCTGGGGAGCTGAATGACGTGGAAGGACTGGCAGGAGGAGACCTCTTGGATGACTCTCGCTCAGGCTCTTGGCCAGAAGTGGGAAGCTGTTCCACGCCAACAGCTGTCGGCCAAAGCCTCCGAACGAAATGAGAAGCATGAGGTGGCTGCTTTAAGCTGGGAGATCATATGGAACACGGAAACTTGTTGTTACAGGGATTATAAGATCTTTCTTGTCTGTGATCACTGAGACCAGCAAAAGGCAGGATAAACACGGAGGGAGCTGCTGTCCCCTTGCCCTCTCAGGCTGTACGTGCTGTGAGCATGGGCTTCTCTGCTAGCTCTTAGTGTCTGAATATCCTGAATAATGCAGGAATTTGAGAGAGCAAAGCTACCAACGTGGAAACAAAGCCACTTCCTAATCTAGAGAAAAGCCAAGCGTGAGAGCGGGAAGGGAAGGGTGCTGGGTGCAGGTAGCAACCACATCCGCGGGCGCTTGGCAAGGCCACGCTCCCCGAGAAGGTGCCGGGAGGGTGGGGAGTGGGGCTGGGGCACAGGGGAGAGGCAGGGCCTGAAACTTGGTTCCTGTTGTTTTCAAAAGCTGCTTTGATTAAGTGGGTTCCAGAACAAGTGTCTGAACAGTTTTAAAAAAACAAAGCGTAACTTTTTTCCCTCAAAAACTCTGCAAGGGGAAATACTAAATGGCTTTCTGGCAGCCTCTGATGGCCACACCTGCCCTAGAGTCAGAAAGCAACCGAGTTTAATGCCCTTTGGAACATAGTTGCCAGCCTTCAGGTCCAAATTCAGGTCCAAATAGCAACCAGACCGTGTCTAACACTGGATAATGTGGGACTGAAGTGCTAAGAAGCCTGGACTTGCCCTTACAAGACGTACAGCTACAAGGGATTTCTGGCCGGCGTAAGATTCATGTCTGTGGAAGCGGGACGTTGAGTCCAGCCTCTGTGGTCTCTGCCCCTGGCCAGAGGGGCTGGAAGAGGGGCTGGAACAGGTCAAGTTCAGAGGAAACGTAAGTACAGATATACTGACGAGGTGTGATCAAGAGAAGTAGAGGGAAAGGCACAGCTGAATAAAACGTCTCTTTCAATTTGGGATACAAACAGAAAGCAGCACAAGGTGTTTCTGTTGAGCTGAACTCTGGGCTTTACGCACCAGAGGTACGGACAAGGATTGCTGGGGAGAGGAGGTGTTTCAGCATCACCTCGGGGTCTGTGGCTGTTCTCCTGTGCTTCGTTGGTGAGTTTATTCTAGATACTGCTGATCAAAGCTCTTTTTTCTTCTTGATTTTTTTTTTTTAAATAAAAGAATGTGTTTTAAACAAAACATGTGCCAGAGACCTTGGCTTCCCCTCAATCTTCTTGAAGGCTTGAGTCTGTTAAAGCATCATCTGTATGTGCTGAAGATGCACTAAGACTTATGTTGCAGAGTTGCTCAGATTGCTGAGCAGATGGGCTCCAACATGTCTGATTTTTGCCAGCCCTGGCCGTGTTTTGACAACAGAGCCGTATTTTTGTGTTGTGGGATTTTTAGTGGCATAAACACTCCTGTTTTTGCCACCAGTGCCTTAAAAAAGAAGGTGCTTTTCACGCAGTCTTCTGAAATGCAGTTCAAAGCAACGCAACGCCTGCGGTGCGAGGAGCGGAGCCTTTGGGGAGAGCGCTGGATGTTTAACACGGCTGCTTGGTGCAAGCCTACTGATCGCTTATTTATTCCAGATGTTGAAGCCAGGAGGTACCTGTGACAAACACCAACTTTCATGGCGCTCTCAGATGTGGTTCCTGTCAGTCTGTAGCTGCCATCCTTGTTCCTTAATGCGATACGGTTTGCTTTCCCTTGTTCGGGAGTATATTCCCAGTCAACCGTGTCCCCTCTTTTTCAGGGTGAAGGTGTTGTGAAAGAAATCAACATCACGCACCATGTGAAGGAAGGCTCCGAGAAAGCCGATCCTTCGCAATTTGAGCTCCTGAAGGTGCTGGGACAGGGCTCTTTCGGCAAGGTGAGATCACTTCTTCCTATGTGTCATGCCAGATAAATGGTTTTGATGACAAAAGGGACTGTCCCCAATGAAACCACTTCCCTGATTCCCGTCAGATCATGAGAATCTCCCTGATAAGCCCACTTAGCAAATGGTTGCTTCTGACTTGAAAGGCAACTTGTAGCGATGCCTTCTCCTAAGGGCCAGCCTGTATGTCCAAAGCTCCCCTGTAATTCTTTTTTCAGACGGTCAGGAGGAAAGGATCCTCCGTGTGAATGCAGAGGGACCTCCTGTAGCTCTCGCTGGCTGCCAGGCTGTCAGTTGAATTGAGGACTCGGGCATGTTCCTTTCTTCTCAGAAACGATGCTGTGTGCATCTGGTTTTGGCCCCTGCTTACGGTCCAGTTTCCCTTCTGTGAAGGGGGAAGGAAGTAGCCTGTAACTCTTATCTGTTTCAACACGTAAATAATCCAGGTCTCTTACAGACCATCTGCTCGCCCATTAAATCAACTTCACGTCAATCAGTTACCAGCGCTAACAGCGGGGGCTTGTACGGGACTGTGTGCTGTTGCCTGGGCAAATGCAGCAGTGGCTTTGTGCACGAGAAAGGTGGTGCCTTTTTGAAGCTGCCTAAAACCAGGTAGCCTGGGACATCAGGGGAGGGAAGGAGGTAAAAATCCAGAGAGGATGCAGGACCTGAATGGTAAGAAGTCGACCTGGCTGTCAAGCCAGCAAGCCACCAGGAGGCTTCGTGGTCCATTGAAGCATCAGTGCTTCAAGTCACAGCTCCCAGGCATCCGGCACAGCCCCACAGAGCTGCAGGAGCGAGCAAGAGGTGTGGGAGATGGGAGAGGAGGAAAGTGAAAGATTAAAAAAGCACAAGTACCGCAATGGCTGGAGATAGGGGATGAGAGGAGTCTCCACACAGCACTTTCCTGAAAACCTCATGGGGTTTCCCATGGGGAGCTTGAGGTACAACTTACCAGTCCCATGGCCAGCTGCTTCTCAGGGTTACCGTGAGGTTTGCCACTTTGGGAGGCATCCAGCTCCTGCTGCTAATGTTCAGTGCTTGGCTAATGTGGTGCGCTTCTGCCTCAGGTTTTCTTGGTGAGAAAAATAACGCCGCCAGACAGCAACCACCTCTATGCCATGAAAGTGCTCAAGAAGGCGACATTGAAAGGTAGGAGACTCCTGCTGCGATGTGTCCTAAAGAGCACTGGGGCAATGTCACAGCAGTCACTGCTGGCCCCAGGGTGGTCTGGGTGAAAAAGAAGTATCTTTATCTCAGCCAAACAACCTCCTTTTCTTTTTATCTATAAAAAACCCTTTTTGCAGTGATGGAGGTGGGAAAAGATCTGGCTCGAGCTGCCTGGTACTAAGGAGCTTAAGGCCGGGGGCAAGGCTGACGCCGGGGCACTGTGTGCCTTCTTCAGTGTCTGAGCTGTTCCTCTCTCTTCCCACAGTGCGCGATCGAGTAAGGACAAAGATAGAGAGGGACATCCTGGCTGATGTAAACCATCCCTTTGTGGTGAAACTCCACTACGGTGAGCGTGGAGCGGGTTGGGATGCTGGGAGAGGGGCTGCAGGCTTAAACAGACGCTGACTGCCTTAAAGCACAATATGGAAAGATGGTACTGTAGGCACGCCTGCCATGAGCAGGTAGATGAGCTGCTTGGAGGATGCTGAGAGCCTCTCGTGGTTCCTAAGAGGCTTCGGGAGATACCTGAAATGGAGAAGAGGCCCGGATCAGTCTGTGTCCCCGATGGCTGTGCTGCTCTGGAGCCTTCACAATCCCCTTAACACAAATCCTTTCCTGGAAAGGTCTTTGGTCCCATGCCCACTCTAGCTTGTTGAATGGGGAACAGAGCATAGACCGGGAGAAGAGGTTTAAACATCAAATCCTTGGGATTAAAACATTAAATCAGGAGAAACTGAGAAAGCAGAGTTAACTAGTCAAGCCAGAGTTTGGCAGGATTAATGCTCTGACTGAGGAAGGCGAGGACAGCTTCTTTCCCTGTAAAGTGACCAGTGCCTCTCTCAGGAAAACGGCGCTTTCAGCAGGGCCTCACTGGCTGAAAGGGAACCAACACCCCATAAAATGAGGATTTTCTGTAGCGCCAGAGTGCTGCGGGTGAGCTCCCATTTCAACATCACAGACAGGCTATCTCATTTACCCCAGATAATTAGCCCTACCTGTGTTTAACCTAGTAACCACGCAGGGCATCTGCACAACTGGAGCCATTAGGATTTAAGTGATTAATGTAACACTGTGGAGCCTTCCCTCAGCAGAGGGGCCTGATTCCTGCTCCGGCTTGTGTTTCAGCATTCCAGACAGAAGGGAAGCTGTATCTCATCTTGGATTTCCTCAGAGGAGGTGACCTTTTCACTCGGCTTTCCAAAGAGGTGGGTATGCTCTGGCATCTTGGTGGGTTGCTGAGGCTCTCGGTTCATCTGGGCTTAATTGCCTGGAGAAGCGATTGACCCTTGCAAAGTCTTTGAGAGGGGTGGAAAAAACCTCCAACCTGCTGCTAGCCCAGAGCTGGCAACTGGAGAGGATGTCTCGGGAGCCCTGTCCTCTGGCAGAAAAGCAGCAGCATAGGAGGCAGGTCTCACCTCTGCTGACCATCACGTCAAGAACGAAGACATGCGAGAACCGTGTTCTGCTGCGGTGTCGGCTGATTGTGTCGCCTCGCTGGGACGGGGTGAGGGCAGGGAATGGGAGGGGTGACGAGAAGTTGTGCCAGGTGAAGACATCCAGGAACATAACCTGGTGAACGCAAATGAAGAGTTTTTTAAAAACCTGTCTGCTGCTTAGCAACCCCATTTGGTTTTTTGGTGTTGCCGCTTAATTGATACTTTAGGATGGTGGGGGAAGCCTGGGGAACTTGGGTATGGAAAGGCAGGAGGGAGCAACACGGATGTGAAAGGTCTTGCACGGCTGCAGCGGAGGTGGTCCCACTGCCAGCGTTGTAACCCCAGCGCCTGTCTGCTTCTGCTCCCTTCCCACAGGTCATGTTCACCGAGGAGGACGTGAAGTTCTACCTGGCAGAGCTGGCTCTGGGGCTCGACCATTTGCACAGCCTGGGAATCATATACAGGGATCTCAAACCAGAGAAGTACGTGCGGCACAGCTGAGGCAGGGAACTGAGTCCTTCAGTCCCGAGCCTGTAGTCAGCAAACGGTGCAGCCTTCTTCCACCGAGGCAAAGCTGAGTGGTGCCCCGAGGCCAGCCAGATGGAAGGCAGCAGTGCCAAGCGACAAGGCTCCTGCTCCTCGGATCAGCAGTGACGGCCAAGAGCACTGCGGAGGCAGCATGTGTGCGCCACATGTCTGAGCAGTAATCCTTGGCTAGTCTCCGGGCTCCATCTTTACGCAGTTGAGAGCCTTCGGAGGGAAAAGGCTCTGGGCTGGGCCTCTGCAGAGACACGTACCAGCTGCATGAGTTGGGTATTCTTACCTGGGGGATGTGGGGGATCAAAGGTGGTGTCACCTGTGTGGGTCATTCGTTCAATGAGAAGTTGAGGGTGTAGAGAGAGGGGAACTGCTCTTTCTCCCACTCCTGTCTTGGTGATAGAGCTTAAAGCACTGGGGGAAGGGACACATAACTTTCTCCTCTGGATTCTGGGAGCATCTCAGACCAGCCTCTGCTGTGTGTGCTTCTTCTCACCAGCCCTTATTGCAGACAGTAACAACTTGTTTTTTTCATTCATGCTGTAGCATCCTCCTGGATGAAGAAGGGCACATCAAGCTCACAGGTAAGGGACTCCACAAAAGCCTCGTGCTCCAGCAAGCTTGGTTCTTGAAATGCAGAATTGCTTTTAGGCCTCTCTGCTCTGTGTGATTGCTCAGAGCACGCGGGCGCATGCTGACCGCTTTTCTCTTGTGTAGATTTTGGCTTGAGCAAGGAGGCTATAGACCACGAGAAGAAAGCCTATTCCTTCTGCGGGACAGTGGAGTATATGGCACCAGAAGTCGTGAATCGCCAGGGCCATTCCCACAGTGCTGACTGGTGGTCGTACGGGGTGTTAATGGTGCGTACCCAGCCAGTGGGTTTGGGGACCTGGCCCAGCAGCTGCTCCAGCGGTAGCTCTGAAACACCTTGACGTGACTCTGCATGTCTAGCAGATGTGCCGGCCTGGGGAAGTTCTCCAGGCCCCCCCAGAAGGGGTCTGTCACAGGCTGTCCAGGCATCCAGCCTGGTTTCTTGGGGGAGACAGAGCTCCTGAGGCTGTGGTCCCAGTGAGCGTGGGGTGCGCAGCGTGGGGCATCTGACTTGGGGGTGTCTGCGTCCACCCCAGCGCTGGGGCACTGGTGTCTGTGCAGATCTGGTGCCACCATCTGGCGGTTGCTGAATCCCAGGGCTCCCACAGGGGCAGGTGCTGGCTTGAATATGTTCCCACTGCAAACCTCGTGAACCAAGCTCCTGAGAAAAGAGGATGTCTGCGATCTTATTTAGAGCTAGGCTTTTGATCCCTCGCAAGCTTGTCGCTAGCTTTGGCGAGCTGCCAGGTGAAGGTGCAGTGGGATCTGTGCAACCCTCAGACTTGCTCGGACGTGACCTCCCCTTCTTCTCTTTCCCTCCCAGTTTGAAATGCTCACCGGCTCGCTGCCCTTCCAGGGGAAGGATCGCAAGGAGACGATGACCCTCATCCTCAAGTAAGAGGAGTTTCTCTTTCGTCTATGTACAGGAGGCGAACTTCTGCTCGTTCTCTGAGTGTGTTGCAATTTGGGGGTTCTCGCAACTTAATGGCATTATTTGGCAAGCGGTTTTGGATCAACAGTTAGTTTGAAGGGTGCAATGTAAATGCCAATCAGATGATTGTACTTTCGGGGGTGGAGATGCTGCAGTCGGCTTGTGAGTTGACTTCTTTAAACCTGCAACGGATTGCTTAACTTCCTCTCCAGAGCAAAGCTGGGCATGCCGCAGTTCCTGAGCTCTGAAGCACAGAGCCTCCTGCGAGCCCTTTTCAAAAGGAATCCAGCCAACCGATTAGGTAAGACAATTATTTTTTATTTATTTTTTTTGGTTTCTGAGTACACCTGACGCTGTCTTGGGGCCTCTCACATCCTCGTGGGTCAGCAGCATGTTCACGCTTGTGCACAGTTAATGGGCTCGTTTCATTACAGCCAGGTTCCCCGTAATACCTGGCTGTCTTGCGTGTACGTGGTGGTAGCCTTTGCTTTGTCGGTGGTCCTGATTTAATGCGACGCACTCCACGGGTGCATCTTTCAGGTTCTGGACCAGACGGGGCAGAAGAAATCAAGCGCCATCCTTTCTACTCCACCATTGACTGGAATGTGAGTATCAGAAATATAAAAGTAAACTTCTACCCCACTCAGCACCAGTAACGCAGTTCTGCCGATTGCAGTAACAGCAGAGTCGTGATGCTTGAGCAGCTATGGGAGAGCTACCAGTCCAGGTTTCCATCTCTTCCAATAATCCTTCCCGAAACTAAAATTCTGTTTGTTCTGTGAATAACTGTTTCATCCCTGAGTTTGCCTATAATCTCACCCTGGTTCGAATTTACTCATCTCTCAGCAGTAAGGTGCAGGTTTTAATTGGGGTTTGGCACAACACGGATTGTCTTGCACAAAGCGGGAAGGACTCAGGGAAACATTTCTGGCAAGGAAATACCTCATTTTGTACAGAGAAGCAGGGCGATAACTCAACCGGCATTTCCCAATTGCTTCTGACCAACTCCCTACTTTACCACATAATTTTGTCCCTTCCCTGTTTTCCCTTACTTGGTAAGGGATTTTGAAGATCAGCCTTTCAGAGCTTTCGAGGCGCCCAGCAAGCTGCCAGACTGAACCTCCGGCAACGCTAGTAAAGCTTATTTCAAATTTTTGCTTCAAGAAGCAATTTGGAGAGGCTGCTTGTGGGTGTGCTGGGAGATGAATGTCCTCCTAGGGCATCTCCTCTGGCTGTCCCTGGGGGGATATGTGTCAGCAAAGCCCTAATGGCAGTTAGGAGGAGGTGGAAGAGCCTGGCGAGGTAAATACTTTATGGATACTGCTTTTGGAGTGGGGCTAAGCTACGTATAGAACACTTTTTTTTTTTCTTTGATTTATTATAAGGTAGAACTTGTAGAATTTCTCCACAAACTGACTCAAAATGCACCCCACTGGCCAAGAAGCCTTCCCTCAGACTACTGAGCTGCAGTTCAGTGCTAAGCCACAGAGCTGTTTCTAGGTTCACAAAATCTTTTCTTGGCCTCTCGTTCCTAGCAAGCCTTTGCGCCCTTCTGAGTGCGTACGGGAGCGCTGACCTGTCGGAGCGCTTTCGAGCTGTCTTTGTTTTGCAGAAGCTGTACCGCCGGGAAATCAAACCGCCCTTCAAGCCTGCAGTAGGCCAGCCAGATGACACCTTTTACTTTGACACAGAATTTACGTCGCGCACACCAAAAGGTTTGTGTGAATTCACGCAAAGCCAAAGTTTCCTGTGTGAAATGACACTGTACGGCTTAAATGGTGATTTGCCGGTGCCAGGAGGGCAAGGTTTGCCTCCTGCTGCCAGATCCAGAGGCTTGCAGCGCTGAGGAGGTGACCCAGCCATAGATAAGTGGAGCGTTCTGTGTAAGCTCGGTGCTATGTGGTGTGGCTTTTGTCCTGAATAACCTAAACAGGAGCCACAGCTGCTGGGGAGCACGGGGAAGGCGCCTGGTTCTGCAGGGCTCGCCCTCTTCAAGTCATCCCTCAACTCCTGTTGCAGATTCCCCAGGCATCCCCCCAAGCGCTGGGGCCCATCAGCTCTTCCGAGGCTTCAGTTTTGTGGCGACCGGATTGATGGAGGATGGCAAAGTGAAACCCGCCCAGTCGCCTCTGCATTCGGTGGTACAGGTAAAAAGCGGGGACAGAGGAACAGCTGTTCGAAGCTGCAGTAACGCTCCAGCGTGGGTCTGCGGGACCATCTGGAGCAGAGCTCACGGGAAGCCTGAGGCCGCGTCGTTCTGTTTTGAATTCTTGCTTCCTGTTGTTCTTTAATTTCTATTGACTGTCGCGTGCAAAGGCCGGCAGGGCAACGCGAGTCTCTTTGCTTTCCCCTCCCCAGGTGGGCCCGTGCTGGCGGGACGTCCGTGGGTTGGTAGGTGCCACCAAAATGCACCACGCTAGCTGCAGATAGCGTTAGCCCACTGACCTATATCTGCCTTGTTCTCTTCTGCCTCTCCCCAGCCGGGAGGAGAAGCTGTGGGATGGAGCAGACAGCCGTCTGTCAGCTCCCTCTCTGTTGCTGTTATCACTCATCGCGTTGCACAAACCCTTCCCTGAACCCTCCCAGCTCATCAACTCTCTGCTCTCCTCTTGCAGCAGCTGCATGGCAAGAATGTCCAGTTCAACGACGGCTACGTGGTGAAGGAGACAATTGGCGTCGGCTCCTACTCAGTGTGCAAACGCTGCATTCATAAAGCAACCAACATGGAATACGCAGTCAAGGTCTGAGATTTGCCATCTGAACTGAACTCCCCTGTTAGATTTCTGTTCATCCCCACAGTGACCAAAATAACATCCAGGAATGAAATCGCTTTCCCTGCTTGAGTAGGGCCTAAGTGGACAATTTCTGTGCTGCTGTGCGTGTAACTGCACAAGCTTTCTTATCTGGGAATAGCAGGGAAGCAGCGTTCTCCTCTCAGAGGGAGGACAGTATCTCGCCTTTCTTTGCAAGGCTTGCTGTGGCTATGTCAGCTCTTAACAAATAAGCCAGACATAAAACATTGGGGTTTGGGGACACAGAACTGATGAAACAACTAGGAGCTTATTGCTAAAGAGACCAGGGGACAGGGAATGGATACGGTGCAGGATCTCTGCAGGGCTCCAAACACACCTTTTTGCATTGTCCTGCTCCCTCTTCCCTTTGTGGCTAATGCTGGTCCATGCTCTTGCAGGTTATTGACAAGAGCAAGCGAGACCCTTCTGAGGAAATAGAAATCCTCCTGCGATACGGGCAGCATCCAAACATCATCACCTTGAAAGATGTGAGTGTGACTGGAATGACTTCTCCCGTAGTTTGGTTTAGGAAGGGCAGATGGTCTGTGGGGGGAGCAATGCAGCTCCAGCACGGGCAACCCAGTGCCCCTGCTCCGTGTATGGCTCTGGGGTGGGGAAGCATCCCCCCCCCGGCCTTGGCATTGCTGATCTCTGTCTGCTTCTTGGTGGTAGAGCTACAGAAGGGAAGCTGTGGAAGCACTTTCCGGTTAACCCCTCCATGTTTGCTTTGGTAGGTGTACGATGACGGGAAGTACGTGTATCTGGTGACTGAGCTGATGAGGGGAGGGGAGCTGCTGGATAAAATCCTCAAACAGAAATTTTTCTCGGAGAGGGAAGCCAGTTCAGTCCTGCACACGATCTGTAAAACAGTGGAGTATCTGCATTCCCAAGGGGTGAGTTTCCTGTTTTCCTGGGAAGCCGCCTGGCATTGCACTGTGCTCCCTCTCCTCCAGGGAGTAACTGTGCCTGTCAGGACTATTATTTCTTGCTGGTGTTGCTGTCTGGGTGAGCCAGATGTGGGGCCAAGGCAGGGATTGACTGTCCTGATGCAGCTTCGGACCTTTGTCTTCTGGGGGTATGAGAATGGCACTTTCTTTGCTCCACAGGTGGTTCACAGGGACTTGAAACCCAGCAATATTCTCTACGTGGATGAGTCAGGAAATCCCGAAAGCATTCGCATTTGTGACTTTGGCTTTGCCAAGCAGCTGAGGGCTGAGAACGGCCTTCTCATGACTCCCTGTTACACGGCAAACTTTGTGGCACCTGAGGTAAGCACCTCACTGACCTGAGTCCCTTCGGTAGTTCTCGCGTCCCTCCCCCAGCCTGTGCTCTCACTCGGCACAGGCAGGTCTGCCCCATTCCGAACTCCAGCCTGCTCTGGCATATTCTGTCCTGGAATAGTTAATTACAGAAATACCACTTGTAGTAACGAACACATAGGGGATCTCACGTGCAGTTCTCCAACTTGTACTGCCCTGATGGGAGGCTCTGCTTAGGGTACTGAGACTTTAAAATCCCAGTGATTTTCTAGGTTGCTTCTCTTCCTGATTAACAGACCTGGTAAAAGAGGTGGGATGATTTTCCACTCAGCTGTGTTGGTTTGTAAGAAAGGAAAAGAGCAGGCACGCGATGGAGCGTACGTGCAGTGTCACCGCACTGGAACATGGCTCCTTTCTCACTTGTCATTTTGATGTGCCTGGGGGGTTCCTCTGTTCCATGAAACCAAAATTTGATTTGAATCCTGATCTTTAGTCCAAGACTTCGCCGTCAGTAGGGCTCTAGGAGCTTCACATACAGACTGCACGCTCTTCAAGAGCTGAAGAGAGCTCAATGACAAGAACCAAGCATTTATATTTTTTTCCTTTGCTTATTCTGTTCAGGTACTAAAACGCCAAGGCTACGATGAGGGCTGTGACATCTGGAGCCTGGGAGTTCTCCTGTACACCATGCTCGCAGGGTAAGTGCTTCTGCATCGCTGGAAGGCAGCAGCTGGGACTGTGACCACTGACCACCTTGCTCTCAGACACGCTCCGTGGTGGCAGTTGGACCTCTCCTTGTCGGCTGCTGCTACCTGGAGGCACTCCCTGGCTGGGTTACAGGACAGTAAATCAAATGCTCTCTCTTCTGTCCTCAGCTCCACTCCGTTTGCAAATGGTCCCAGTGACACTCCAGAAGAGATCCTGACCCGGATAGGCAGAGGGAAGTTCTCCGTCAGTGGAGGCAATTGGGACACTATTTCTGACATGGCCAAGGTAGGGTTTGATATTCATCTCTGTTACATTAAAGGGTTGAGGTGACGCACGGCCAGTTGCTGTGAGGCAAGTTTAAAGCAGGTTGGGGAGGAAGGGCAGAAGAGAGCAGAGAAAACCAGCAGTGTAGCTTCTACCCCATGCATGTCTCCTCCATAGCAGCTTCCTTCTCCCTGCTTTGTTTTAGCTCTGGCCGTGAATATTTGTGTGCAACACCAACCTCATGCTTGACCTGTGCGGGGTTTGCTGCTGTGTTACACCTCCCAAGCCTACTGAAAACATAGTTTGTACAAAAGGAGACTGATGTCTGAGGGCTTTAAACTTGGCTTCTGGATTTAAATTCAGAGGGGGCCAACAGGTGGTATTTTTGCATTTAAAGTATAAAATCTTCTAAAGTCTAACTTTCCAAATGATGCCCTTAGGATCTGGTATCAAAGATGCTTCACGTAGATCCTCACCAGCGTCTAACAGCCAAGCAGGTCCTGCAGCATCCATGGATAACCCAGAAGGACAGCTTACCCCAGAGCCAGCTGAATCACCAGGACGTTCAGCTTGTAAAGGTACAAAGTCTGGGCTGGTTCCTCATGGACCTTGGGCTCTTTGGAAAGCAGCGGTCCAGGTGGGGTGACGGTGGTGTGGGCAAAGCAGGATGGAAGGTTGGAGACTGTGGGCCAGGGGAGGCAATACAAGACAAGCAATTTTTTTGGCAGGAAAACCTAGGGAGGTTCTTTAACAGCATGTCGGTATGGGAGGGAGATTTAAAGAAAAAAGAAAGACGCTTCTGGCTTTGTTTGTGGGTCTGACTACTCTGGTCCCTCATCTTGAAAAGCCATGAGTCTGAAATGCTTCTACGTGTAAATGACTTCTCGTGCCTTCTCTCCAAGGGGGCGATGGCTGCCACATACTCTGCACTGAACAGCTCCAAGCCAAGCCCCCAGCTGAAGCCCATCGAATCCTCCATTCTGGCACAGAGGCGGGTGAAGAAACTTCCTTCCACCACACTGTGAAGCTGGGATGGTCTGCGGCCGCTCGGCGCGCTGCAGGCACACCAGACTTTGAACACCTACTGAAGACGGGGGGGCAGGAGATGGGGCGGTCAATGCCTGCATAGGAGCTCCCTTGAGGACTTCTTCTCAAAAGGCCAAGTGCCTTTCTGTTTCTGAAAGACTGGCTCCTCCTTGTGTGGACTGATCTTTGCCGAGAGAACTTCACTGTAAAACTTTTTTGAAGTGTAAATTGTCAATTTTTAAAGACATCCATCTGTGTATATGGGAACTAGAATGTATAACTGATGTCAAGTGGCACTAAAAAGCAGCTCTGGTTCACCCTTTCCTGTGTAGGGCCAGGTATTTGTTGTAGCTACATCATTTCTTGGAACTGATCCTCTCCAACGCCATTGCAGCTGGAAGAGTTGGGTTTTAGGCTTTAGGGTTTTTCCTCCCTTGAACCTTTCAATGCTCTTCCCAAATGGGATGCTCTTCCCAAAGTCGACCCCGCAGCCTCCTAGCCAGCAGCAGTCATGTTTGTAAAGGACTTCCCTCCCCTTCACTTCTTGTGCGTGTGAGTTCAGAGTGTAAGGTCGATTTTTCAGACTCCATTTCTTCCTCTCTCCTGCCCTCCCCCAGCCCAGACGACAGTTCTCTGAACAAAATAAACCACGGGTTTTCCAAACACCCCCAGTGATGCTCAGCTCTCCAGAATACCTGCTGGGATTGGCTCACTCCTGCCCTCTGCCCTCCCATCTTCATGTTCTCCCCATCACTCCCTGGGGAGTTTGTCACCCGCGCAGGCAGGGATGACAAAGGAACTTTCTCCTTGGCAAAGCTGGCTCTGGCTGCTGCTTTTACTATTTTTGGGTTTCCTTTGCTTCAGCAGGAACCTCTGAAACAAACCATCCTCTTTTTTAATTTAACTTTGTTCTACAGCTGGTAACTCAGGGTTTCTTTCTGAATTGTACAATAAACGTGTCATTCGGTTGATGGGTTTTTTTACTCGCTGACTTTTAGCCGCAGAATTAGCGACCCTGGTCATTCCCCTGCGTCGGACGGGGATAATGATTCTTGCCTGCCTTTTGGGGAGATCTGCAAAGCTTTTTCCTTTGGCCCTGTGATGGGAAAACCAGCAGTACTGCAGTAGGGCTGCATATTATGCCACCTTCTCTCAGGTGCAATACCTCACTTTGCAGTGGGAAGTAATAAGAACCAGTTCTGGAATAAGGCCGTCACCAACAGGAACGGTGGCAGGATGCGGGCTGCGGAGGGGAACTTCTTGCTCTCAGGACGTTTTAATGCTAATAGAAACCAACACTTGGAGGCAAATTGTGCTAGAAATGAATTCCCGACCCATTCTGACTCGCAGGGAATTGCTGGAGCTCCCCGGTTCGGCGGTGGCTGTTTCTCGGGAGAAGCGGGAGAGCTACGGCGACTGCAAACGCTCACGTGCTCAAGGATGCGACTGAAGCCAGCAAAGGTTCTCACGTGAATTTCTGCTATTGTGGCTGATCATGTAAGGAGAGGGGAAGATTTCTTTTTTCCTTTTCCCTTTTGTTTAGTCCCAGTTGACTCTAAAGTGGAGAATTCCATAAAAAAACATTTCTCAGAGATGTACAGCTCTCTCCTCCTCTACCCTCATCCAGGCAGGTCCTGGTTTAGTCCCTGGAGCAGCCAGTGAGAAGCTGAAATAGGCGCGATTTTTTTCTATATTCCAAGTACTGCCCTAGTGTCCCGTGCCGCTGCGAGGAGGCAGCCAGTGCCCGTGCACACGGGATCTTCTCACTGGTTTTGCCACCGCCCCCCAGCAGAGCTGGATTTACTGTTTTGCTGATAGCTGGGGAGGGGACACTCCACCACGCAAAATGCCTTCTTTAAAAATACTTGCTTTCTCCTCTGGCACGAGGTTTGCGTTGGTGCCAGTGGACCTGCCTTATGTTTCCTACAGCTGTGCAGAAACTCTCGTGCCGGTGAGAAGGTGTGTGGATTTTAGGTACCTGAAACAAATACAATAATTATAAACAGCTTCTTTCTGGAGCTGGAGTCAATCCTGTTGGGATTGACGCAGACACTATGACAGTTTTTCAGAATATTTCCTCTGTTGTGCTTCAAGGGTGGGGTCTGAAATGGTGGATGGGGTTGGACGTGTTGGTGGTGATCACCACTCGCTGGGAGCCTCGCAACGGTACGGGATGGGTCTTAAACCAAACGTTCATCCCGCTTGGATGGCAGCCGGCTTGTTTGTACGGAATTGTAAATGTTCTCAAGTATCAGTCAGGAAAAACACGACAACCTTTGCTTAATCCTCCAGTGGTGCTGGTGTGAAGCCAACTAGTGACAACTCCAAGGTGCACAGGCCAACCAGGGGCAGAGCTCGGTGGGCACAGGGAGAGCAGCCCACGGTTGCTGCAGGCTCTGTCTGGCCGTGAGACGATACGCGGAACGTCGAACCCCGATACCCGGAGCGTCAAACCCCAATAGCCGGAGCATGAAACCCCCCTGCCTCACTGGGGTCTTCCATCAGAGGAACTTTGTGTTTGGTGCAGCTGTAGCTTCTGGGACCTCCATGACTTTGGAGAACAGAGTGAACAAGAAGGGCTGCACCTTGCTTTCTGGGGTGCTTTTAACCAAGTTGTTTTGCGTGATCTTTCCATAAGTAATAATAAGTCTTGATTTCTAGTTCCAGATCAAGCAAGTGCTGTTACTTTTTTAATTCCAGTGCTCAATAAAAATGGACTTGTTGATCTTTCTGTGTACGAGAACTGTAGGTGTTTGTAACGGGTCAGGTGGGCCCCCTCGTTCCCTTTCTGGTTTTGTCCCGACAGTATTAAACCTTTGCCAAAATACAGCTGGGACCAACCGCTGTCAAATTAACTGAAATTGCATTTTCTGAGGTGAAACCTGTGGCAGGTTGGGTGTCTAATGCCTGTTGGGGGGAGCCACTGGGTGTCTTAGAGAAGACCAAAATGATCTGCCCTCACCAGAGTTTGAGGTCATTCAGCTTTAATTTGGGACAAAGGATATACAGCTTACCTTTGTCTTGATTTGAAAAGGGACAAAAATGTATTTAACGTTCATACATAAGGAAATCCTTACAAGGAAAACTGCTTGTGTTATTTCAGGTGTTTAACAGTTGACTGGACCTCTAAGATTCTTGTCCTGTACGTCTATACGAAAGCTCAAGGGAGCAGAAATCCCGGAATCCAGCCTCAAATAGCTGAGTCTACCTGGAATTAACCTGTGTGGAAATAGCATGTTAACCCGTAGACAAGGAGCCTGAAAATAATGTTGAACCGCTCTATATAATACAGCTTCTGTATAAGAAAGGTTAAACTTTCCTCTTTTGGGGCGTAAAAGAGCAACTTTTCTGTTGTAAAAGAGGTTGACCCCGCTGAGAGGCCGTTTTCCTTCTTCCCACTGTGTGAAGGAGTCGTGCCTTCCTCTTAACGACGTGGTACTGACCTCTATCAAATTAACCAGAGCGTAAATAAATGTATTTTGGCCTGGTAAATATTCCCATCATGACTATTTAGGCTGCCTTTAAAACTGAAGGCTGGTAACTTTCTCAGCAATCATCTTTTTTTTTTTTCCTTAGTGAAACGTCACCGAGCAACTGATCTGCATTTGAACTTCCCATCCAACTAATGCCAACGCCCTCTTCAAATCCCCACCCTCAAGTTAGGTCACGCTAATTCTTTTTCTGGCGTCTTTAGGCATTTTTGGACAGTGAATTGCGCAGCCGGCAGCCTCCTGGGTGCCACCACCTCCTCGCGGTGCCGCCTTCCCAAGAAACGGGGGAGGCTTCGGAAATACTCGGTGACCGCAAGCGTGTTCGACGGTATGCGGGGCGGCTGCTGCGCTTTCATGTAATATTCAACAATTTAATCCCTCTTTTAACGCGAAGAAAACAGTTAAAATATTTCAAGGTCTTCTTTTGCAAGTACATAGGGGGCTCTGAATAAAACCTTCATTCATGCTATGAAAGCTGGAGGTCCGCTGCCGCTCCGTTTTCTTGCCTCTGGTTATTAAAACATCAAGCTGTCTTACTACTTAAGCCGAGCTAACTTGCTGCCTTCCTCCCTTTGTGTTCCACTGGAACACCTGCCATTAATACTAATTCTGCTCCGGAGAGCAACTCCCTTTCAGATATGCTTGTCTGAAAATAAATTGACATGTAAAAGGTCCCTTTTGTCGAGAAGCGCGTGTAAAGTGCCGGGGTGAGAAGCTGATCGCTTACAAAAGGAGCCCCCGACTCTTCAAATGCTGGGTGTGTGGAGGGGGTTCTAAATGGGAAATACGGCGGGTGATGCTGTAGATGGGCTGCCGTGATGCGACTGGAGAAGGATTGCGTGGCCGCGTCCTCTCTTTGCTGTTAGACTCTTAAAATTTGGGGTCATTTTTGTCTAAAACCTGCAGCAATAAAATCGCTGCCTCGTCTCAGGGGGAATGGCTGGGCTCCACAGGGACCCGTTTGGAGAAAACACTTTTTTTTAAAAAAAAAAAAAAAAAAAGTGTTGTTATTAAGAATACTTCTTTGCTTTTTAACGCAACAAAAACTAAAAGCATTGGTGGCGAGACCTTTGATTTAGGTGTGTAATGACCTCTGGGGCTCTGTTGTTTTTCCTGGGACAAAAGTTTGAATCGCTTCCAATTAGGAAGCAGCAAAAGAATCCTTGGTTGGAGTATTTATTCTGTCATCCAGGCAGCGGTGTGCGGCAGTAAAAGGTAAATATTTTTATTTTTAATGGAAAGAACAATTTTCTTTGAGTTCCTCATACCCTGTGGAGGTTATGGCTCTCTCCTAAGGAAGTTTTAAACTTTTTTAGAAGGTTGTTTTTTCTTTGGGGGGGGGCAGGCTTTGGATTGGAGTGACGCCGCTTTGAAATTTGCTTCAGGACTAAGAGGTTGGGGTCCTGTGGCTGCGGACAAAGATTTAAGTTTTGTGGGGTGGCCCTGGCTTTCAGCTGCTGTCATGGGTTTCGGGGTCTTCCAGCGAAGAAATCGTTCACTTCATAATTAAGATCAAGTCGAAACATGTTCAGGGCTTGAAAGAACAGAAGTGAAACGTGCCAATTGCACAAACCTTCTAGATGAGCTGGTGTCACTTCTGCTTTATCAAGCGAGTACAAACTCTCGTGTGCTGCCTTGCTCAAATGCTGTCTTATTTTTAAACAGCAGATGGTGTTAGAAACCTGTAGCAGGTGGAACCTCTTCAGTTTTATGCGAGAGATCAGGAGTAGCGGCAATTTCTTGTTTCCCTAGGGGTAGTTCCTTCACGAGATAAGCAGCAAGCTGGCCCTCTACTTGGGTATTTATTACAGAGGGAAAAACTTCTGAATCACACATGTTCCCATGAAAGCAAGCAATTCTGGGTTGACGTATCCTGGTTATAATAAAAGGAACCTGGTAATGTTCTCCATAATCCTCTGCTAGCAACTCTAAAAGAGAGATGCAGCAGGAGAAATGAGCTGTGTTTGCTGCTGTACCTCAAAATCCGGCTCCAATCTGCCGTAGTCTGTTGGTTTCTTGTCTGGGATAATAGCACTTCACATGCTTAAAGTGTTTTATAAACATTTAATTACCGCAGCATTTGACTCGAAGCCAGGAATCTCTCATTCATCTGCATCTTGCAAGGTTTGTGAAAATGATATTCAAATTACAGGATTACGAGAAGGGCTGAGTTCAAACTTCACGTAGGGAAACCTCCGTTAGCCGGGATCTGCCAGCGTCGCTTGTCCCTGCGCCCGCGTTCTCCCGAGCGAGTGACTCCTTCAGCAGCGGAAACGGTGACGTGGTTTTGAATCCCTCCAGATTTGAGGATTTGTCAGTACCCCAGGACAGGGAGCTGCATTTTAATCATATTAGGGAAACGATATGCTAAATTCTCCTCAGCCCGTGCTGTAGGAACTTCTAAGGCAGGCGGGGACTCCAGCTCTGTCTAGACCAGAGCCGTGTTTGATCCCGCCACGTCCTCTGCAGGAAAAATCATTATTTGTTAAAAGTCGCTTTTTTCCCCACTCGCCAAATTACTTGTAATTTTAACGCGTCTTCTCCGCTCCGACTCCCAGCTCTATTTTTTGAAAAAGGTAGAGAAACGCGGGCTTACAGCGTGGTTTTTGTGCTGTGCCGCCTCGCTCAGCTCACTGTCAGCCCAGGGGAAGCCCCCAGTTTTGCTGGGGTTTGTGACGCCAACTGGAAGCAGCAAATAAAGGTAAAAAAGCTTGTATGGGATTAATAATTTCTATCCAACCATCTGCCTCTTTCACCAGCTCCCTTTTCTGTTCAGCAGGTTGTTAAACGCAGACTGGGTGTGCAGTAATAGAAATCGTTTCCTTCCCGTGGAAAGAAAAAAAAAAAAAAAAAAAGAGTTGTTTTGGTGGATGGATGCAAATGATCGCTTCTGGTCAGGGCAGGAAACCCAGGTGAGAAGTTCTTCTCTACGAGCCACGTATGAGCTGACCCCGATCCACTGGCTTGAGGAAGAGTTATCCTAAGAGGTCAAGGAAGAGTTATCCTAAACGACCGAGGAAGGGTTATCCTAAACGACCGAGGTCTGCAACTGCTAACATTCCCAGTCTTTACTGCAATTCTGAAGGCATATTGTGAGTCCCCTTTAATAAATGCCATTGCTGGCAATTAGAGCCTTTTAATGAGACAGATCCCTAATTTCAAGGCCCCAGATGAGTTGCTGCTACGCCTGCGCTCTGTTCAGCGAGTTGCGAGCTCGCGATGAGCAGCGACCCGCCAAGTAAAACTGGAGTCCCTTTTCCTGCGCTGTTTAAAGAAGGGGTAGGGAGCGCTTCTGATGTTTCATTAAAGCTGGCTTTTCTCCTTGTGGCAGAGCAGATTTAATCAGACCCGCCTCCTAGTTCCAGCTGCTGGGTTTGAAGGCTCTGATCTGTGCACTGGGTGCACGTCTAATTATGGAGGCAATTCCCATGGATACCAAGAAGAATTGTCTGTACTGGCAAAAAAATGATCCCAGCTGGGAAAATGGTGAAGGAAAATGCATTGAAATATTCGGGAAGGGACTTCAAAAGTTTCTGGAAATGTAAGTGAGAAACATTTCTGGTGTTCTTGCACCTCAATGTGCAAATCTTCACTGTTTTAAAAATAAGATACAGGTTGTTTTCGTTCTGGTTTGCAAGAGCTAATCCAGAGTTGCTGCTTTTTGTGCCGCCGGGGGATTTACCAGCACAGCAAAACTGATATTCCCCTGCCTTGTTGCCTGCATCCGCTGCTGCTTCACCCTTGCTCTTGTACCCTACAAGGTTCCCTCCGCTCACCTGCCCAGCAGAAGGGTGGTGTTGGGAGAAAACTGCCAAGAGTTTGTGTTTCCGTAAAGGCACCACCCCGGGAGAGGCAGCTCGCTCCCCTGGGGAGGCACCTGCCCAAGGGCTGGTAATTCTGGTTCCAGCTGCGGTGCCGGGGCCTTTGGTAAGTTCCTCCCCTTTATGCCTCGTTCTTCTGAAACATATGAATTTAAATAACTTATTTCTGTGCAAATTAATATTTGAAGGGGCTGTTCGAGGAAAAAGAGCACTCCCTGGTTAAAAAGAGAGGGGGAAATACCTAGTCATGCGCTGCTCAGAAGTGGAAAATTAAACGAATGTGATTTTAAATTATTTTGTAATTGTTGAGCTGTTCAGACTGCATGGGGAAAAAACAGATATTTTTTTTTTTATTTAACAACACAAGTGAAAAAGTCATTTTGAGGGTTTGTTTGTTGGTTTTGTGGTTTTTTTGCTTTGGGTTTGTTTGGAGGTTTTGGGGAACTTCCTAATCAACTACATAATGGTTGTAACTTGTATTTATGTCTCTAATTTGTCTCCAGCAGGAGCTCAGCCACTTTTCAAGATGTTGCTAGCTAATATAAACATACAGAAAAGAAAAGCTGCAGTACTATTAGGTTGGATTTCCATCTCTTTCTCATCCAGGGCACCTGCTCCCCTTTCCCTCCCCCCCACCCCAGTCTTCCCAGCTGTCTGTCTGTCTCATTTATGTCAATTAGAGATTCAATGCTGCCTGATTTAATTGGCCTGACTTTCCCCTCTAATAGAAACCCAAGCGAAGGCAGGGCAGGCAGCTCTCCGTGGGCTGCCTGACTGGGGAAGGAGCCCGTCTCTGCCGTGGCTGGGAGGGCTGGGGCTTGTTTGCAGAGCAGAGCACAATAACCTGTTTGTTACCATGCACCACGGAGAGGCTGGTGACCTCCTAACGGGGATGGGACGCGGGCAATGATGTCATTTGAAAGCTTGGGGGTGTTTCTGAGCGGTTAAGGGATTTGGGCAACCAGCGGCTCACCTCGGGTTGCCTTTTAGCGTGCTGTAGAGCTCGATATTTGCTGCCCAAGCTGGCAGTTCTCCCTGCCAGGAGGCTGAGTCCACGTAGCGGCGCTTAACCGTGAGTGAGGTTGACCAAGACCTGGGTTTCACAAGGTTTCCATGAGGGCCTGATCCTGTGTCCCCTTCGGGCAGCAGACCTGGAAGCAAACCAGCTCAGATGAGATCTTTGCCATCCCTCCGCTCCCCCCGCCGACAACTGAATCCCAGGAACCAGATCTGACCTACTTCTTCTCCCTGGCTCCTTGCTGGCGTCTCCCTGACAAATTACACGGCCCTTCTTCAGCTCTCAGCAGAAATGTGAGTTTCCCAAATAGCTGGCCCACAGAGGCGTCAATATTAAACAGCAACAGTACCATCTAGTGACTTGGACTTACAGAGAGCATCATTTAGAAGGGGAAGAGGAAATCTGTGAATGAGTGAGGCCGAGCAAGGTCCCACGTTTGCAAATGAGATCCTCTCTCTCGGTTCATTTGGATTTAGGAAACAAATCGTGCCGATGCCACAACTGACTGTCTTTGAGAGCGCTGTGCTGTGCCGCCTCCTTGGGAGACAGTCCCATTTTTAGCCTACTGCCTCCCCGCTGAACCCAGCCCTGACCCACGCTCCCTCTGCTGGTAACCAACTAATTGATTTAATGCCTTCGCAACTTCTCGCACACCCACTCGCACGCACAACAGCAAATCCTTGCAAATGTACCAGACGAAATTTAGAGCTGTGGTGGTTTCCCAGTGCCAGTAAATTTTGCTCTGACGAGCCACCAGTGGAATCCTGAATTGGACGCGTGAAATAAATATGATACAATTCAATTTACTAAATCAAAAATAGGTCCAAAACTGAGCGTAAAGGGCGCACTCCACGCCGATCTGAAATTACAGGCTCTCCTTCACAGCTGAAGGGAGGAAATCAAATTAGAGCATTTATTTTTCCATCAAAGGACATTAGTCCTGATACAGGCTTGTTGCTCCTCGCCATCGTTTATCGTGCGCAGGAGTTACCCCTGTAAGAATCTGGGTTGACCGAGGCATCGTTTGGAGGTATCAGGTTAATGACGGGCTATGGCATGTTCTGCGCTTAAGGTGGGAACTTTTCACGGCTGTTTTGTAACACGCGTGTGCGTGCTACCCCTTTCCCAGTGAAACAGGCTGTTATCGCAGGCACAAAATGCACCGGATCGAGGAGAGGTGGCACAAAACCCTGTGCTGCAGAACTTCAGTGCTAAAGAACTTTATTGAGCCTATTAAATACCATTGGCACCAGCAGAAGAAATCGCTTTGCTGGCTGATCAAATGTGTCCCCTCCTTGCTGCGCAGCGCTGCCCTGAGTCTCACTTAGCCTTGCTCGTGGGCTGATGAGCGCCTGACAATTTTCCGGTTTCAAATTAAACAGAAAACTAAATTAGCAAATTAATTGTTTGCCATGTTTTTCCTTGGTCCCCATCAGCTGCCTCAGGACCCGCAGCCAATCCCGAGCCCCTCTCCGCAGTCCCGAGTAGAAGGTGGAGCCCTGCGCTAGGTCCCGCTATCTACCAAGTGTCAGTCATGTTAATTTTAAATTACTTTTGTACAGCTTGGTGTCAAAACGATTAAAGCATGAAAAGAAAAACTGAACTAGAGGGAGGGAAAGGGTGGGGGGAGAGCGAATGAATAATTTACCTTGCATTTACAGCAAGGACACTTAGATTTCTTGAACTCCTCAACTCTGAGGAGCCTGAAACTTTTATTTCCTTGACTGTAACCTGTTTGGGATTATGCCTGAGCAGGTGCTCTGTAGTCTACAGGGAGGCAATAACTGCTCGCAGCACAAAGCTGTGATTTTTATCTCCGTTTCTTCCCAGGCAAGACTTTTCTCCGCACTGCACTCGCCGATTGTTGCAATCGCCAACACAGACAAATCACCCACCCACATGCAGACCTTTTCTCCCCTTCTCGCTGCACCACTCCCAACTGGGTTTACTCCATAACCCGCACGTACCGTGCTAGGTAATTACATACTCAGAAAATACAGAAATGCATAATCAGATACAGCCTTAAATCTGCAAGAATTAGAGTTGTAGGTTTGCAGTGTAACATCCCCGTAGCTCTCTGTCGAGTTCACACAACCGGCCCATGTGCCTTGCGAAAATTTGGGGGTTGGGGCACAGCCTGCTTTTCTCTCTCTTCTTAACTTCATCCACGGCTTTTTTTCTCTTTCCAGTTACTGAATGGCATAATCAGCGGTCTTTGAACTATCCTTCTAGATCTGTTGAGGCCAGAAGAACAGCAAAAAGATTTGTAAGGGGGCAACCTGTCATCACCAGAAAATGTGAAAGTTAGCTGCTTCTGTTGATGTTTACTGTGTCTTCAGCTTATACATAGGAGCATCTTCCATTCATTAAAAAAAGGGTATAAATATTTTGAATTATTTTGTCTTGAGGGACTACAACCTGCAATGAGGTGCCTTTGACAGATGATTGCTAGTAGGGTGACAGAGCTGTTTGGGAAATGAGAGAGGCTAGATACTCGCCTGTAATGTATCCCGCAGGATGTGTGTGGGCTTGAACTGATTTGTCAAATTTGAGAAAAGAAAACAATTCCACTAATGGGTGTTTTCTGAAAAATGAGCATGCTGTCTTGGCAATTTTTGTTCTGTCTTGTGCTGTCTTCTCACTACTTCTCCTTGGCAGCCACAGAGAGGAGACACCTTCTACCTGCATTTTACTTCTTCGGCCTTGGGACTAACGCAGCCTTGCCCGATCGCAAACAGGTCGTGCGACAGGTTGAAAAGCGTGCTTGAAACTTCCTCCTCCAAAAAGACTCGCCTGACTTCTCTAACGTGTTTGCTTTGGCTCGCTAATCTCCACCTCTCTTTGTCCTCGTGACTGTAGTTCCTGTGACCCGCAGCGCTGGCTCCAGCGCGAAGGTGAACATAGGTACCCCCGACAGCCACTCATTCAAACAAGCGGTGACTCCTCTCTCTGCTCCCCGTGTTTGTGCCGCCTGCGCTTGGAGCACGGAAACGGTGTGAGTTTGCCTGGTTTAGGGGCTGTGACTGGACGGCGGCGGCGCACAGGCTTTCACTGAAACCTGCAGGCATGAAAACATTTCTTTCATTAATAGTGGGATTCCCTTCACATGACAATGTTTCTTCAGCTGCTGATTCACAAATACATCATTTAGCTGACTTTTTTTTTTTCCCCCATTTGGGAGTCTCCTGTAAACTTCCCTCATCCTCCGCCAGAGGCCTAGCAAGAGGCTCGAAAGATAAAGAGCGGAATCTCTTGCAGTATATTTCAGTAACATCACTTCAGACGTACCATGTGGGAGTACCGAGTATCAAGTACTCCGGTCTGATAACCACAGCTTTCCCTCTTTAATATGCGCTTAGTGATAGAACAGCAGCTAAATAAAACTAACACCTTTTTTTTTTTTTTTTTACTACATTCTGCTAGTCCGGATTCAGCGTGATCTCTGCTCGCTGGAGTAACTTTAAAAATAAAAAACGTCAGCTGGAACATTAAAAATACAGGTGTAAATACTACACTGGATCTGGTAATTATTTAAAAGAAAGCACAATTCTCAACCAGATTATCTTTTTTTTTTCCCCTAAGCAAGCAGGACTGCCCTTCTACCCGGCGCTGGGGAGCCACCGTAACAGCAGGAGAAGGATTTGCATTGGATCTATTATCAACAATACCGTTAAATCACTTCCAACTGCAAAATCTTTACCTATCAGTTATGAAACGGTTTCAAATTCTAAACTGTCTGCCAGCCAGGCAATTAGCATCGCTAATTGAACAAAATTCAGCCAGAATAATTGATTTATACTTAATTACAGAACCTGGAACTTTTCAAGGTGCATCTTTGCATTTTAGCCTGTCGTGCTGAGGATCCCCGTGTCGGGCTGCGGGCGCGGGAGGCACATTATCACTCGCACAGCTCTCAGGAATCACTGAAAACGCTCAAGTGGTTAATATTAAAGTGGTCGATACTGGAGTGGTTGCCATAAAAACAAGAGGACAAACAATAACTTACTCAGACTGGAGCACACTAAAAGGACATTTAGGAATAAACCACTTTTCCTCAATTAAGAGTTCATGAAATCAGGGAGCTGTGGGCTTTTTTTCTCTCCAACACTCAAATTTCCTGCAGTTGGACAAGAAGAATTTGAGTTCTTCATTTTAATGTGTTGTTTTTCTTTTTTTTTTTTTTTTTTTTTTCTCCCCAGGCTTTTGATAATCCTTCCATGATAATTTAAACTATCTACCAGGCAACGTAAAGCTTTTCAGTCCAGACTATTGAATCAGCTCTTTGTCGGTAGACACTTTATCCCCTTGAAGTATCCAGGATGATTTATTCTTATGGGACTTGTAGACAAAGTGACATTTTCCTATCTCCTGCTATCTAAACACAAGATTGCAATTACTCCGAAACAACCAGCATCAGAATGTGGTGCGCCATCGGCTTTTCAATAGCGGCTGTTTATTGGCTTTCCCCGGGACCTGCCTTTTTTATTGAGGGGGAAAAAAAAAAAAAAAAAAAGGATCTGGAAACAATCGATTCTCAGCCAAAGTTTTTTGGAGGCGTTGTTTTTAATTTGCTGACTTGCTCCAAAGAAAGCTGTCTGGGTGTAAATTCGCAGATCTGCTGATGAGTAATCAGCGAGCTTTTGTGTTTTAATATTTTGATGGTAGAAGGGAAGCAGCGCAAGACTGACAGAATAAATACATATATTTACAAGACGTTCTGTACTGATTGGCGTACAAAGACCAAAATAATAAAAGCGCAACAAAGAGAGGAACTAACTAAAAGATACTAAAAGGGAGCTGAGGCCTAAAACAGAGCACAGATCGTCTTCAATTGACTGGTGCTGGAGGAGCGTAAAGCCGATAGATGTTTCTCTCTTTGTCCTCAAGAGCTGGAGGCTGCACTTTCCAGTAGATCCTGAACTCCGTAATTTAGAGCTAAAACCAATGAAGGAGACGGCGACTTCAAAGAGATCAGGAGGTCGAGGACAACCTTCACCCTCAATTTACGTTTGGATTTTAGGTTTGTAAATGAAGCCACGAAGAGATTTAGGGAACAGTGTTAAGGAAATGGAAGCGTGTGAGCGGTGCTGGGCATCTAGGATGAGGAAATTTCTATGGAAATGCTTGGCCGCTAACAGGATTTACAGGTATCTACTTGCTATAATGGATCTTTCTCTTCCACATAATTTCATTACATGTTGCCTGCTTTTCCTGAGTGGTCCCAGCATCCCCGAAACTCACGGATTCAGCGGAGGAAGAGGGGTTTTTTTGTGTCAAAGAGTTGCATTGCAACAGCAGAGAGGATCAACAACAACACATTTAAAGTGCAACAAACTCTGGGACCTGAAAGAGCTGGAGAGAGCAGCTTGTAAAAGGCCACAAGCGGGAGAAGGCAGAGGGAGCAAGTTCGACGGTTAGGCAGAATCACTAAAGCCCATATCTAATGAACCATACGCTATTTACTGATGCTGTGTGTCCTTGTTTGTGTATCACGGGCATTTATCAGCAGCCTTGCTTTTCCCTCCTGTTTTTTTCCCCCCACTTCATTTTTTATTTTTTGTGGCTTGCATACACTATGCGCTTTTGTCTCGTTAAGCAAGTACTAATGTGTAGACCCCAAAGCCCTCCCAACTTGAGAATATCCTTTAGCTGAGTCTAACGAGTTTTAGCCCCGTAAGAAATCCTGTTGTTTGGAAGCAAGGAGAAGAGTGGTGCATGAAAACCCAGGAAAAAAGGATAACCGATCGTATTCAGAGCAAGAAAGGCAACACAGGTACAAGAGCTGGCCCCATTTCCTCCATTTTTTCACGCCCCCCAAAAAAAGGCGAGTTTTCTTTCAGCTCTCTGAAGCCAGCAGCCCTGCGCAGGAGGGCCCGGCCGCCTCGCCGAGCGCAGCGGCAGGCAGAGGGCAGCAAAGGGAGGCTTTTCACTTTTTTTTTCTTTTTTTTTTTTTCTTTTTTTTTCTTTTTTTTTTTTTTGTTCTCAGCCCTTTGCAGTTGGAGCTTTCCAGCCCGATTGTGCTAAATGCTTATGTACCAGTGTTTCCATTTACAAACTCGGGCCTCCCCTCCCCCGCCGGGCGCTCCCATTAACTCCCGGCCCCCGCAGCCCCGCTCCCACCGAGGCCCACGGCGGGGAGCCGGAGCCACCCGGGGCGGGGAAACACGGGGGAACAGGGAACCGATTTGGAGGGTAGCTGCCCCCTATTACCCCCTCAAACCAGGCTGCTTCTCCCCGCGCCCCCTCCCTGCCAAGGCCGGGATGAAGAGCTCTTCGTCCCCCGGCCACTCAAGTCACGTTCTCCCGTTCCCCACCCCTCTCCTTCGGGTTATGAAGGGGGAAAAAAAAGAGGGAAAAAACGGGGGGAAAAACGGGGGGAAAAACGGGGTGCCCACCCCCCACGACGGTTATGAGGGAGTTTATCCTTCACTTCCCCGTCCTCCATGTGCACAGGAAAGGCGGGTGGGGGAGGTCGGTTCGAGGGGTATCAGCGGGCTCAGGGGATGGCCAGGCTGCCCCTGCCGGTCCCCGGTGCGGCGGCGGGGAGGAGGCTGTGCCGTTCCCCCCCCTTCCCGACCTGGGACTCCTTCCCTCCCGCTCGCCCCCCCCCCCTTCGCTCCTAAGCGGGAGTTTCCAGGAAGCGCTGAGGAGAGCCGCAGCACCGCGCAGCCTCTCGCACAGCGAGCTCCTTCCGCCGAGGCCGTGGCAGGAACGCCAAGTAGTCCCAACCGCCTCGCCACTCTCAACCCGGCAAAAGGCTCCGTCCCTCAGCGGGTTACCGTTACAGGAACGGGGAGAGAAGGGTTTCTCACCCCGCGCCCTCACCCCGCGGCCTTGGCCGGAATAAACCAGGAGGAAGCGGTGTGGGGAGGGGGAGGGGAGGTGAAAAAAACCAAGCGCCGGCTCCGGCGGAGGGGTCCGGAGGCGCGGAGGAGTGAGGAGACACGGGGAGCTGTGCGCGAGGGCGGGGGGTGAGCGGGAAAACGCGGCGCGGAGCCGGGAACAGCGCTCCCTCCCCCGGCGGCGGGGGTGGCGCTGAGGGGGCGGCCGGGCCGGCAGACCACCCCCCCCTCCCCGCTACCCTCAGTGGGGCGAGCGGGCAAAGTTCGGGGAAACTTTTCCCCTTCAGGTTTAAAGGCGAGGGTCTGAGGGGCGCGCCTCGGCCTGCCCGCCTCAGGCGACGCGGTTTCCTCCTGGCAGGTGAGCGCCCTCGGAGCAGTTTCCACACGGGCCCCGCGGGGCTGCCCCGTCTCCCCCCCTAACCCGTGGTCGGTGCTTCTTCCCCGCCCCCCCCTCCTTGAGGGCCCATGTTTCTGTCAGCACACCTGGCCCTTACCGTCGGCCCCCGGGGGGGCCGCGCTCCCTGCGCCCCACAGATAAGGAGCTGGGCTCACCCCACCCCGCCGACGGCCACCGGCAACTTAATGGCTCGTTTTTCTGGCCGAGCGGGCCTGCGAGTCGCCGAGAGGCAGTGCTACGTTTAGGGAAGTTTGTCCTTGGTCCCCCCCATGTGTGTCGTTGCACACCCCCTCGGGTGTTTGATTTTACACAGGACCCCACAAACCCTAAAGCCGCCCCTAGACGAGAGTTCGCATCCTCCTGTTAACCCTGCAGGGAGAGCAGGGCAAGAAACGGTGATCTAAGGCCCTAAACCGCCCCCCCCCATCCCCTCCCCCTATCCCAGTTACACAGGCTTCATGTCCTCCCATTAACCCTGTGGAGAGAGGACAAAAGCTAAACTATGATCCTGTTCTGCTTCCCCCATCCCGTTCCCAGCTACATGAGCTTCACATCCTCCTGCTAACGCTGAAAGGAGAGGAGAACAAGAGCTGCTGATGATTGTAAGGCCTTGCTGTGCTTCTCCCCACCCCCTCTGCCAGCCCCATCCCCCACTGCAGCTCCCATAGACTCGTATCCCTCCCATTAACGCTGAAAGGGGAGGACAGGAGCTCTGATGGGTTTTTCTCAGGCTTACTCTGTTTTCTCTCTCCCCCCCACCCCCCCAACCAATACCAGCTCCACAGCCCTGCATAAGTGCAAAGCATGCATCTGGCTCTGCTAGCACATCGACTGAATGCCCCCTTTCCTCTGAGCTCCACAGCCCTGCAAGGGAAAAAAAAAAACCTGATTCCCCTCGTTTTGCTTATTCATTATAAGGGGCTGGTAGTGTGCTTTTTTAAAACGTGTGATCTCTTGTTTTAGAAGCATCTGTGCTTTAAGGTTTTGTCTTCTATCTTGAATGTAGCTCTTGGTAATAATCTCTTGAAGTGCTCCATTTTTGTCCTTAAAGTTCTATTTTATTTCCTCTTCTGGATCAGTGAAGGTCGGTTTAACCCTTTATATGTGAAAATCAGCAGTCACTTTAGAAAAAGGTTGCCTTTTTCTTTATTAATTCATAGTTATAATATTTTATTGAATGAGGTTTTTTTTCCAGATCAGTCCTGATGCATGCTCGAAGAAGTGTGTGCTTCAGCACTGATTAAAGTCATGTATGAGTTAATGAGAAGCTTGCAGAGTATGTGAAGCAAGAGAAAATCTTTAACCAGCTCTGCTGTTCCTTCTACGTACCACAAACTTGTAAGCTGTAACCAGAAGGTGGATTGAATATGTGTGAAATGCTGCAGTAGGAGACTCTTGTAATTGCATCGCAGGTGGATGCTCACTCAATTAATATAATTTTTAAAATACCTTAAAGTTGAGCAGGTTTGGGTTTGGGGTTTTTTTTCAAGTATTTTGAGACTTCATATTTCAAAGTATGTTGAGATCCTGGGATGAAAGATGCTGGAAGCCTGCAAAGTATTATTTTCTGGATTGTTTTTTTATTTTAAACAACCTCTCCTTTTTTTTTTTCCGCTATGCTAACTGCTTCCTGGATTAATAGATTGGTAACGCATAAGAGGCTCTCTGGTGCTGGAGGAACATTCATGGTGGTGCCAACATTCTAGTTGTGGGACTTCTAATTTAAGAAACGTATTGTCATAAGGAATAAGATCAAGGCTGAATCCTGCTTGCATTTAGGTCCAAATATAAAATACACTTTGGAAGGAGTCCCCAGTGAACACTGAGAGTAATTAAGTAAAAATAAAACCTTTCACTTCAGCCCCCCCTTCCCCTTTTAACATAGACAAGTAAGTGCAACACTGTTTTCATTCCACCATTTTCATTGTGTGTCTTGATATTTCTTAATTTTGTATTGCATCTTAAATCCTCAAGTGACATAATTTCTATGATTTGGGGGTATTTCTAGACCATATTTTTAAAGAAGTCATCTCACTGTGTCCCAAAAGGAGCTATTGAGCAGTCATTCTCGTAAAAAGGACTGAACTTCTTACAGCTTTGCCTTTCCAAACGTGTATATTTTTTTCTGTAATTTTCGTACTTAATTGTTGAATTCCTTTTTCCTTACATTAAGTAAATATTTATTAGTACCAGTTGGATTTTTTTCATCTTTTTAAAAGAACAGAGCCTTGTCACTGAGACAATCACTTCATACTGTATTGAGGAGATGACATAAAAAAGGAGTGAAGGAGAGTTGTCTTGTGCCGGGAACGTCAGTGCCATTTTTGGAAAACAATACTATAGGAAATGGAAATGAAAAATACGTTTTATGCTGGTGGGAACTTGTAATGAGGCTAAGAGAGGATTTGATGTCTCAGAAAAGCAATCATTACAAGGGGAAAAGCGGGAGTTTATCATCCATTTGTAAAAGTTCTCTGGCTGAATATCCTTTTGGGGAACTGAAATTTGGCTCAAGTCTGTTTATGAACATCTGTTGAATGGAATTTTAAAAAGGCACAGATTATAACCTTAGTTTTTGTTGACTATTTAAGATGACAAAATAAAACAAAATAAATGGATCTGCAAGTACAGTTTGTTGGGGTTTTTTTAAATAATGAGCTGCATGAACGTTCAGTCATCTATACTACTGATTACCTGGTCCTATATGTGTTTTCCATACATTTTTCTCTTCAGCGTATAAAATATAGCCTCTACCCCTTTCTGTAGCTGTTTAATTCCATTTGAATACTTTACTAGTAAGCTTTCAAGTTTTACTTTTTTTGTAACAGGAGGCTCTTGGATTTTGGTGTCTGACATTTTTTTGCACCAAGAATACAGCGATACGTGAGGGGAAATTTTGAGAACTGTTGGGTATTCCCAGAACTGTGGCCGTTTGCTTAGATTCACATCCTGCCCACCTGTCTTCTGCTAGGTTTCTGTAAATGCAATCACTTTGTGTCCACTCTCTCTGGGTAGTACTACTTCAGCATCTATTTCTGCAGCGTTTGTGACCTCCTGTTATTCAGGGAGGTCTTCACTGTAATTTTCCCTCCTATTATTTTGCCTCTTTTGCAGCCTGATGTTTTTGCGGTTGTTTTATATTCCAAGCAAGGATGCTGTGAATGCTTCAGCTCAAAATTTAGGTCATCTGCGATGGAGGAAGGAAGACTTACAAAGTGAAAATAAGATTTCAATGTGCCTTTAAAAGTGACAACTCTTTTGGAAAAAACTCATCTGTATTTTGTGCCTGTATGGACTGGGGGGAATGGAGGGTACCTTTTTTGATTCCAGAATGAAAGCTAAGTACCTTCATGTGAGTGTGGCTTCTTTCCCCTGTGCTTTCCTGGTCTTTTTCATTTTCACACCTGCTTTGAGCTTTAATCACTCAAATTATTCATAGACTTGCCCTGGAAAAAGGAGAGAGTGACCTCTTCCCATCTGGAGTAGATGGATTTACCATCAATAACTGTAAATGGACTTGGATGACTTAATAATGGGTTTTATGCTTAAAATTTTTAATTCTGTGATTTCATTGCGTCTTAAGAATTCTGCACATGGTCTTTTCCAAACTGATAAGCTGAAGTTATACAGTAGAGATTTATTCCTTGCAAATTATCTCTTAGCATTGGGTTCCCATCTAGAAAGTGCCGATGGTCCCCCGTGTACTGCTGAGTCATCAAAGAGCATGCATCTTTCACAGGTCCAGGCCCGTAAGTTGCAGTCGTCTTTTTTTCTGTAATTCTATACAATGTCTTTCATGACAAAGAACCTCGAGACAATTTATGAAATCAACAGCCACGAAAGTAGTGCAGTGCCTGTTGGGGGGTTATGTAGTCACATTGATTACAATTTAGCAGTCCTTCAGCCTGAGGGTATCTAAGGAGATGTGGAGCCAACTGCTTTTAAATTCGTGTGTGTTGCTATAAGCAGCAAGCTGCAATTGATGGATATCTGTTGCTATTCCCAGCAACTCTTCTTTTTCTGTTACTTTAGTGGCTTAATTTAAATTATTAAGAAACTTGTGAATCAGTTTTGTTTGTTTTCTGCTCTTCCTAGCAGCTATCTGCAGTTTTATATGTATACTAAATGTGCTAAGCATCATCTGGCCTATATGTATAATAAATACCTTTGTAAATGTGGTTAATTCCAGTTTCCTCTATTAACTCAAGAGATTTTTTTCTTATCTGAATCGTTCCTCCATTCAGAAGGAGAGAAGCTTTGCGTAGCCAGAGTTCGCCTCGTAAATCACCTAGACAAATTGAACTTGGGGCAGAAGAAGACAGAAAATGAGAAGAGTTGTGATTCAGACTCAATGAATGAGCTCTGTGGCGTTCTGCTATGAGGATGTGCTTGGCATGAGACAAACAGAAAGAGCCACCTGTCACCAAATGCATCTTCATGATGGAGGGAGCACCATCAGGTGACTTCAGTGGGCTCAGAGTCATGTAGTGTATTTAGATAGTGGTCCCATAGTTCTTTGATGCTGTCGCTTGCATACATTGCTGCCGTTTTCTCTCTGTTTTGCTTTTCTGATGCTCAGAATACAATGATATTTTTCACTAGCTGCAGACAGGTTGTTGGGGAGTTTGGTGTCTTCTTGGCGCTCTCTCTCGCTTCATAGGACAAGGTATGTCACTTCCTGACACCAACGCAGTGTTCTCTGCAGCTGCATGGAAGGGCCGCTTCAGAAATCAGCAGCTCTTCAGCTTCCCAGGTTTTATTAACTGAGTTTAACCTTTGGTGATTAGTAAGCAGAGACGTTAAGAAAATCTGTGGCCCAGCCATTCCTTTTTGCAGTTCCTGAGACTTATCAACCAAACCCTGTACCCTGGCCTGTCTATATTTCGGTATCTCTCTCATCTTAGTGCAGTTTCTGGCTTTTCTGTTGGAGATGGAGACATGTAAAGGCATCTTTAAGATGGCAATATTTTTGGTCCAAAGAAAGAAAGAAAATGCTCTTCAACTTCTGAACATAGGTTCTAGGTGCTTTTGTAACACCGGGTCACTAGTTTCTCCTTCCCCTGCCTCCCATATTTGGTAGAATATTCACTGTGATTAATTCTAACAAATTCATAAATTAGTGATGTATTTCACAGGCCTGTGACTGGCTAGAAAAAGTCCTGTAGCAAAAGAGGAAGCAACTGCTTTTTTTCCCTAGTTTCTAACAACTTTTTGAAATATAAATGTTTAGGATAGTTACCATTTCCCGACTGTTCAACTGAATTACAGTTGTCAACTAAGCCCCATTTCTCAAGCGTGCCTCCCTTCACCCTTAAATATCCTCTACCTTAAAGCAGTATTTAGTAGCTTCCATTTAACAGTATTGGGCTGTTACTGATAACTTTTTTATTCAAAGATTAGAAAGATCTTCCTGATCTTCACCCAGACTCTGCTATGATATGCAGATATGTCATCATCTACTCGCTAATTAGTCAGGCTATATCATAAAAGACAGGGCTACCAGACAGTGGTCTGTAGCCACAATAATTCATGTGGAGTGCAGGTTCTGTACCAAGCGATGCCAATGTGCAGGCTGTCTCTTCCTAACCCCTTAATAACGCTGTGACTGCTCCTGATGATTAGAACTCTTCTGATTAGTTACCAAGCTGCTCTTTGTTTGGTCTTCTGCCTAATTTAAACAATTCGTCTTGTCTTTTTTCAATACAAGGTTATTTTCTACTATTAGCTCTTTCATAATACCTTGGTTACTTATTGATTACAATTCTGGAATAGTTGGGGGCTAAGGAGGTTCTTTTTGATTCAAAGAGCGTTTGATGAATGTATTTGCTGGCACCTGCAAACTCTGTCCTTGTTTCCTCCACTCCTTCCATCTTTACTTTAAGGACCCTTCACGACAATCTCGACTCCCCTAGTTACGATGGGTCTTTCCTTCTGCAAGATTAGAGCTTCCTGTCAGGGAAGTCTGATATCTTTCAGCTCAGTTGTTGCTTCATCTCCTCTGCTCTCCCAGGGGCCTTGCACGCGCTTTCAGTTCTGCCTTACGTTTTTGATTTCGTGAGCTTCCCTACTATTTACATTTCTTCACGTATATCCTCTTCATACCATCTGCTACCTTATGTTTTGCTCATCTCTGAAATTTAGTAACCGTATTTCATGCAACGTTGTTCTACATTATTTTCTTAACATTTAATTAAAAGGTTCTGAAAGAATAAAGCAAATTAGAATTCATCCTTTCTGTGTAGACACCTTAACTGATGAGGGAACAACTCAAAAAAGACCTTCAAACGCCTTGACACAAATGAATTTGTAACCAAAATTTTGTACTTTGTTTATGCAAAAGGTGTATTATCAAATCAAGTGGGAGAGTTTTATTACTTAAAAAAAATAAGGCTATTATTTAAGAATGCCATCTTCTCTATAAACTCTTTTTCTTTGGAATTCAGCAATTCTTCTACGTAGTATTTACTTTTGAGCGAGTGTGTGGCTGTGCCTTGTTAGATAAAAGCTGCAGTAGTGAAACTGTTTTACTGAACTTAGCTCCTGACCTACCTTCGGAGGGCATGTCTACAAAGGGATGATACATCAATCTACTTTGTTTGATCTAATTACAGCTATTTAACTATACTGAGCACAAGTAACACTCACCCCATTTTGTTATGCTGATTTAAGGTATTTTCACTGTTAATGGGGTGCATGGTTCTTTCTTGTATTAATTTACATCTCGAAATATTCTGGGCAGTTATCCCATGGAGTGCTGTTCTGCTACTCAGCTGTATGGTTTTCTTTCACAGCGCACTGACAGGGAATTCTCAGGAATTTGTGAATTCTTTGGGTCAACCTGACAAATTACTCTTCCTTTTCTCTTGGCATGCTTTGATTTTTGCCTATGCCACTTCTTTTTCAAAATGCTGCAAGGTTGCATGAAGAAGAAACTGGTAAATCCATTACAATGTGTATTCCTGTGAGGCTGCACAGGTGGAAGGGTTTAGTTCTTTATAGAGCTTTTGCTACTTTGGTAATGGAAGAAGTGCGCAAAGAGAAGCAGTAAGGTGTAATCAACCTGTTACTTCTGTACAGGATTTATCTGGAGCGGTTTGCTTAATGGTGTGCTGTTTCTGGGTGTAGACAGCTAGCGGTGACTGATAGCACAGGGTACTGGTGCAGAACTGGGGTGGCCAGTAGTGGCAGCCAAACATCAGGATGACAAAATTGCATTCCTAGAAACCTGTGCAGATCGCTGCCGCAGAGGCAGAATACAAAACAAAGACTTTCCATGACATGTAGAAGGCCATTGCCATCTGTGGAAGGGCATAATTTCTGATGACTTCCAACTGAAAACTAACCAGTTTTCCATCAGGAATATTGTCATGGGATTATTATTTATTTTTTAGTGTATATATCTGGAGAAGGTGCTGATCTTCTGTGTCTTCTAATTGAAATATTCCTTTCTCACCAGTATTTTTCTTCCTGTATTTGCTGTAATAATAAATATAGCTATCATAGGGGCATCAGGAGGTCCTTAGGTCCCATCCCGACTCTGAGACGAGAGATGCTTATCTGTATCCCATACAGATGTTGGTGTATCCTGTCCTTAAAAAATGTGAAATGCAGGGCATTCTACAACCTCCCAGACTAGTGTTTTTATTGTTTACACGTCACTTTTGTTACTTTACCAGATAATACTGTGTATTAACTCTATTTCCTATTCTACCTTCAGTGGACATGAACATTTGATTGCTGACCTTTACTGTAACAGGATGGAATATTGGTGTTTTGTGCCCTCTCGGTTCTGACATAAGCGCTCTCCTTTTTCTTTTCTTTTTTTTTTTTTTTTTGATTAAGCAAATAGAGTATTTCAATTTGTTTTCGGGGGTTAGATTTCTTCAGCCTTCCAGCATTCTTGTTGCTCTCTTTATGCTCTTTCCAGTTGGTTTATATCTGGTTTTATTTTTTTTTATGCGGTACCTGAAAATGGATACAATATTCCAGCTGAGATTTCACCAATACTGACTTAAGCAAGATAATTGTCATGGGCGTCCTACATAAAGCAGCCTTATTAAATATTTCTGTGATGTATTATCTTTATTGTGTTGACGCAAATTCGGTTTGTGATCCATTATAACCACTGCCATCGTTAGTGCAGTACTGCTGCCCAGCCAGTTACTCCCCTCCTTGTGCATGCTCATGTCTGGATCCTTGGCTACAAAAGACTCTACTAAAGTGTCATGCCTGAAAATAAGGAGGATAAAAAAATCTGAGGAGGTTTTTCTTATGCACTATTCTTGTGAACTCCAAGAGGGACAGCCTGCCAATGAAAGAGGAATTGTGAGATAATGTTAATTTTCCATATTGGATGGAAATTATAATATGTTTTGTCTTATTATTACTCAGAAAGTGTTAATTTCGTAAAAGCTCTAGTATGAGGTGGAATAGGAATGATTGCTTGCAAATGTCATTTTCTTACTAAGCTTTTTCACTTTCCTGCTTCCTTCACAAGATGAGCAGAATAACTTTGTTAATGTACATCTTAAAAAATCATAGACATAGTTGCTAGAGTTGCAACGAAGCAACACAACTTTAAATCTGAAAGGCATTTGAAAAAAAGAGGAAAACAACAACAGAAAAGTTATGGCATTCTGGTTTTGTCCAAAACATTGATGACATGAAGATACAATTTATGGATGTGAGGTGTCTTCTTGCTCTTTCATGCAGTTATCTGGTCAAAACACTGAAAAAAGAAAAAAAAAAACCAACAAACCCAGAACTGGAGATGCATTTCGGCTCCATGCCCCTGCCTATTCCTGTTTATAGAAACATGAAGAGGTGGCTGATAGAAGGAAGGAGTCTTTGACAGCATGGAACACTGTGCCTTTGAAATTATGGAAAACTTCTCCAGTGGTCAACACAGTTAAGAACAGAAGATCCCAAGAAAGGCAGCCATGGTTTGTTTGCTAAAGAGAAGTATTGCTAAAGCAGATATGTTTTGTCTGGAGAGATTGATAGACCCTAAATGGAAAGAAATAGGTGATACTGGTGGTGTTATTTGTGATGGAAACAAAAAGCCATTAGCAAAAACTAGAAATGCGGCGTGAACCTTTTATAGTCTTCTGGGGAGGTGCAATGCTCTGGCTTTTTGGAAGACTTTGCCCTTAGAAAAGCTCATTCTGCCAACAGTTCTCTGCAGAACTGGAGGACGGTGGCACTGCTGAGGTGACAGCGTGTGTGGAGGCTCCACTACAACAAGGATCACCGCTCGGTTCTCCAAGCACTGTCTGACATGGAGAATTTGCTGAGCTTGTGCGTACTCCAGGGCTGGGTCAGCCTACATATTATTCACTCGCTGTATTTCATGCCTCTTTACGCTCCTGTGACCCGGATGAATTTAACAGGGAACTGAGCAGAGCGTTCAGTTTTCCTGTGTGCGGTTCTTACACTTTTGCCCGTCTTAATCCAGTTCTTTGCTCACTGTGATGCAGTCTCTAATTATAAATCAAATCATACAACCTGCCTCCTCAAACTCCTGTCTCATTCAGTGAATGTTTTTTTCAGATTTTTCTTTTATCCTTGTTATTTGATGTTTGCTTACATATTTTATTTATTGCATATAATTCAAGTGCTGCGGTAAATACAGAATTAATAATTGTAATGGATTTTCGTTATGCTTTTCGCTATAGTATCTGAATACTTTTTAACCACCATAAATATACCTTCATGATATTGCAAAGAGATTTTCCGCTCATTTCACTGATGCAAAGCAGGGAAATTATTGGCAAAGCTAGCAAAGTTCTCCACTGTACGTTCCAGAGTGACAATAAACAAGTTTCCAACTTGCCCCGGTAAACTAATTGTAAGTACCTTCTCCATGAATCACCCACCAGGATGCAGGTGAGCTTTCGAAGGGGGCTGCTGGTACTGGTTAGCCTCTTTGGGGCACTGGGAGCCTCCCTTACCTGCCTTACACTGGGCTTTTGGGGCTATCGTGTCTCATTTTGGCCCTACGAACATCAAGCTCCAGCATAAAAACAGTTAGTCCCTTTGAGTCTGTTAGCCCCACTAGAAGGATGTTTTTAAATCTAATTTTTCTAATAATAAGACATTCTATTCCAGCTATCATCTTGAATGTAATCAGGCCTTTATATATATATTTGGTGCCAACGTGACCTGGTAGTTTATATACCTGTGTTCAAGCCGTAATCTGTGTATATGAACTATCCCTATCCTATCTTATCTCAGCCTTTTTTTTGATGAAGTTAGCTGAAATAAAACTTCAGTCTTTTCTCATGGTAGATTCTTTGCTCTTATAACCACCTTGGGAAGCCTTTTCTATCACTATTGTAGTTTTCACGTATCATTCTTGAATATAAACCATACCCCCAATTCTGCAAGAGAGCTGTTGCCATAACATCTGGATTTGCCTTACTTGATCTTTAGATCACATTTGTCATCTTTGTTTTTGTGATGTTTCATCATTTCTGTGACTAAATAATGCTTCTGAGTCTTTATCCTTCTCTGTTAACTGTGATGAATTCCCAGTTTACAAGAATTTTGGCTGGTAGTCCCTGTGTGAACCGCCTTGTGCTTTGCATTAATCTTATTACAGCATTCCACCAGTCCATTCCTCGGGATTCCTGTGCTGTTCCAGAACCTCATCCAGTTCTTCATTTAGGATATTCCGGTCTACTGTATTGATGCCTTTTAATTTTGTCAGTAACTAGTTATATTAGCACTCTTTCAATTCATTGTGCTAATGTCACTTACAAGCAATAAATAGCACCAGTTCTGAGACAAATGCTGCAGGAGCTTTTGAAGCACTCACTTTCTAGCCTCAAAGTTCCCATTTTAACACAACTCAGCACAGGGTGTTTAGTCATTTTTTACCCACAAAACTTTTCTTGCACTAATCTTCATATTTTCCAGTTGAACTTGTATTTTCATATGTGGCACCAGATCAAATGCTTTACTGAATTTTATGTGGGTGAGATCAACCGTGTTTTCCTTTACCAAGAAAAATCTGCTTTCTTATCAAAGAAAGAGATCAGATCTGTCTGGCATGATTGCCTTTGTTAAACCTATGTTGCATTTTATCTGTTTATTTTCCTCCACATCTTTTCTCTCTCCGAGGGACAAATAACTTAAGTTTTACATCTCACTGAAGTCAGGCTAATTAGCCTCTGGCTGTCTGGACATTACTTGCCAAGCCTTTGGCTTGATTTTGGGGTTTGTTTTGTTTTTTTTTTTTTCTTTCTCCCCATAGTAGGATGTAAATTCTAGATTATTTTGTACCCCTAGAGTTGGTAGAAAAAAAATTCATTCATTTGTATCACCACTCAACTTCAGTGCTTTATTTTTTGTTTGTTGGTGGTTTCTTTTGGTGTTTGGTTGGTTGGTTGGTTTTGGTGGGGTTTTTTTTTTGTATTTTTAAAGTAAGATGCTATGTCATGGCTATTGATACAGGGAAAAGTAATGAATTTTGAAGTATTGCAAAGTCCTTTAAGAAAAATAATAATGAGAAGCTTCTTAACTAATGATGGCTGAATGCAGGACTCCATAATCCTGTTGATAACTACCAGTGGATCATTATAGCCCTTGGCAACTTCTGTCACTGATACCTAAAAGTTCTGTTCCTTGTGCTTTGGCGTTATTTATTGTTATCATTCCTGTGTTTAAACAGAAAGTGAAGTGTGCTGCCTACTCTGCACATATGTATAAGGTGGTCCTTAAGAAAATACAGTCTAAGAATAGACAAAATAAGTAAACCAATACAATAGGAAGGTCGTGCATCTGCATGGGGAAGGCTGCAGTACTCTCTCTCAGCGATTGCGTGAACTTGTGCCACTGGAAAACCTAGGTCATTAACTATGTTTCCCAAAGGTAGGAAAAAATAATGTTTTTAAATACTTTGTTTCATGATGTGTGTAGTTACGCCCTTTACCAATACATACAATGAATATGAATCTTTCTGAGCACATTTCACTCAGGTACCTAATTATAAAGATAGGAATGTAAGCAACAACCATTAAATGTTTGGGAGGAGTGTTTTTTCTTTTTGTTTTGGGGTTCTTTTGTCAGAGATACTCAGTATTTTCATAAATATTTGAAAACTATGTCTTTTTGTGATTCTTCAGTATGTCTGGAGCTCAGGATTCGGTTTTACAGAGAAAGTGAACAATTCTGACCAATGCCTTTGTTTTACTGAAAGTGCGTGTGATAGTATCGGTCTTTATACACAAGTAATATTGCTGAGGTGTGACTGTGGGCCTCTTTAAGGCCAGAGATAACTGTTAGATAAAAATGACCTTGTTTCACAGTTCCAGTACTGAATTCTAAAAGTTCCAGCGAAGCTGGTCTGAATGCGCTTATATTTTTTGTTTCTAATGCAAGTAAATGTCACTGAGGCACATACTTGTTAAGAATCTTACTTTTAGGCCATGGACATTTGAGCAAGATTACAGGATGGAGGCCTTAAATGCAGAAAATCGGTCACATCCCCGCACGCAGACTTCTGTGCGCATGTAAAGTCCTAAAGCTCCCCATGTGGGTTAGATTACAGAATTAAGATTTTGAAATACACATTTATGGGTGACTGTTGAAAGGTGAATACTCAGAATTTCTGTCCAACCCTTTCATGGTCAAATGTTTCAAAGCTGGTCAACACCTTGTTTATGGTTTATGTGGAATATTGCAATTGTTTTCTTTTGTTACATTTTCTAGCAGTTATTTGTGCCTGCCTTTGTACATCTGAAATGAAGGGACATTACTAAGTGTTCTCCCCATAGCATGAATATTTAATAGTTTGTGTGTTCTTTCTCTGTATTGTGTGTGTGCCTATATAATATCAACAGAATCCCTTAAAATCAATTTTTGCAAGAGATTTTCAAAGCGTATCGTATGATTGAGTCACAGTGCTGAGTAAACTGAGCTATTGTAGAATTTCACCTAAAATACTAGAATGAATTTGCCAAATGGTGGTGGTATTTTAGAAATAAGCATGGAGTCAGCTAACTTCCCCTAGAGATTTTATTTCAGTGCGGTCTGAGTTCCCAGTCCTGATGAACCGGTGTCTTTTAAAAATCAAAAAATCCTTTGGCCCTTTCCAAAAGAAGATTTTCTTTGTTTTATCAGAGGTACAGATACTTTTTTTTTTTTTTTTTTTTTTTGAGCTAGGAGCCGTATGAGTATTCTGGGTGGACCCTGCAAAGTGCTGAGTACGTGGTTAACTTTAAGGGAGTATATGCTTAAAATCACCGGGACTGCTGATGTTTAAAATTACGCATATACTTAAGTACTCTGATGGCCTGAGGCCAGTGGCTTTTGCATCTTCTAGGTCTGAGCCCTAAGGAGACTACAGTGAATGGCTGCAGCTGAATTTTTGTTTCCCATTTTAAATATGAGGTTTAAAGCACGACTCCTGACAGCTGTTTAAGTAAAAATACTTAATTTAGATGTGAGGAATGCGATACGCAGAGTCGATACGCCTGGTTTCTCTCTGTCTCTGCTGGCATCCGAGCTCGCTCCTCTCCAGCCTTAGTGCAGGGCTTGCAGTTTTCCGCGGTGCTCCGTTCCTGCCGTGTCCTCTTCCAGCTTTTCCATCTGCTTCTTTCTGTTTGGAAAATGGCAATGTAGAATGTGTTTGGTGTAACCTTAATCCTGAGCAGCATCTGGGCTCCGTTTAAAAAAAAAAAAAAAAAAAAAAAAGCATCTACTGCAGGCAAGGTTTCTGTATATGTTTCCCTGCTTTAGTAAAACAAAGTTGGGGGGGGGGAGGATAGAACAACCAAAAATAACCACAGCAAAATCATATTTATTTTTATTTATTTTAATGGCCATGTTCATTAATATGTAGGTTTTAATGTGTTTTCCTGCATACATGGGCACACCATGGTGTTTGTACTTTTTGCCTCACCTCTGTACTGGTGGGTGTCGTGTCAGGGGTAAACCGGATTTGCACCATTTTAGAAAAGGAGAGAAAGGAGGGAGAGGGGATTGTCTTTAAATCTTATTTTTAACAGCCACGCTATTAATTACTCACAAATATGTAAAAGTTAATGCCACCATAAAAAAAATGTGATGAACCGAAAGTCCTGTGCCGTGCCTTATGCCATTTCCCTATTAAACTTTTACAGGCCTTTTAGAGCTCCCCGATGGTGAGGCGATTTTATTAAATACTCCAGCAGAAAGTCATGAAGGTGCAATTGTGGCGACCCAGCCGTTGACTACTGATGCTCCCTCCTCGCCAGCCATCCCGCCCCGATGCCACCAGCCCGAAGCCGCTGGTCAGGTCGGTGAAGCCCGGTGGCGGGGGAGGATCCTCCTGCCAACCCCCGCCGGTCCTGGGATATTTTCAGAGCTTTTGGGCACCCGGGAGCCTTTGAAAATCTGGCGCTAGATGTCCCCAGCACCTGGGGACCGCGCAGATGACTCTCTAATTGCGTACCCCGCCGAGGATCATTGTGTTTGGCCACACGTTAAAACAGACGCTTCAGAGCCAGTTCCGATCGCTGGGGTGTGACTCTTCATTACAAAGCCCAGAATAACGCTTTTCAGCCAATTGCGCTTCCCTGAGGGGTGTCCCGTCCCCCCCCCTCTTTTCCCTTCCCATCTATTATTTTTCTTGATGTTTGATTTTCCCGGAGCCGGCGGGACCCCGCCGCGTCTCCCTGCTCGGGGCTGCTGAACTCCACTCCCCGAGCAGCCACAGAGGTCGCTTCTGAGCAGCACGAAAAAGGTTTTATTTATTTATTTTATTATTTCCCCCCCCACACACTCTCAGTCCCTCATGGCCGGAGTGGAAAAAGCACGTTTAAATCCTGCACTGGGATTTCCCACGTGGTGTCCCGTTGAGCTGCTGTCACAGCCACACCGCGCACTGCCTTGGCAGAGGGCGAAGGCGCTTCCCTCCTGCCTCTCCTCAGCACCCAGAAAGTGATTAGCATTTTTTTTTTTAATCAAGCGGTATTTTCAGGACACAGAACTAAACGCCAAACTTGTGCGAAAAAGCTTGCTCTCATCACCAGCAAGCTCTTGCTTTTGGAATCCACCCCCAAGTGTACAATTAAAGAGAGGATTAAAGTTCTACTCCACCTTCCGTGAATGACTGTTTTTAAGTGATTTTTGACAGCGATTTGAGGGTTAATTCAACCAAGTTTATAGCGTTTGGTGTTCTGGGTCTGTATACAGGCAAAGAGCACGTGTGGTTTTGGTGTGAAGAATCAGCAGTGTGTACCAGGAGGCAAAACCAGTTGTTTATGTGAATATAGAATATATTGGATATGGGTATAAGCATTAAATCTGGGGGATGGGGGCCTTCTTTTTAGTTGTCTTCACCTGAATCAGAGATCATGGTCATAATGCGCAGTGTTTCGGCACGTTTTTGGAGAGAAAGGAAAACAGAGGGGAGTACACAAAGTTGCACCTGGTCTTCAGACCTTGCTGTAATTTTGAAGGGAATCTGTCCCCTACCTTTAATTATTTAGTTTAAACAGCGCTAGAGCATGCCTTGTCTTTAAGGCCTTTTTCCCGATGTCTCTAGGAGGCACCCTTCATCGAGCAGGGAGATAAAAATCTTGGCAAAAAGAGCACCGAAGGATGTGAACCCCTCGGAAAATTCCACTTCCTGCCCAGCAATGCCTGTCCTCGGGTCTCTCCCTCATTCCCATGCCCTTAACGAGGGAATTTCTGCTTGCGGCTCCCACACCAACTTCCTAAATAAATGAAATAAAGTCCGTGCTGCGGAGAACACCCGAGCTCGCCGCTTCGGCGATTAATCTCAGCTCAGCACGCTCTCTCTCTCTCTCCCTCCTCTCTTCCTACTTCCCTCCATTTTATTCCTCCGCTGTTTGGGTTTTTCCCCCCCTCTCTTCGGCAGATTCCAACTCTCCCTCCTCTCCCCCTGAACTTGTCGGGAACAAAAGGCTCCGTTCCCGATCCAGACCGCAGTTGCCGTGAGAAACTTCCTTGCGAGCGCTGCCCGTCGCTCCGCTCTCCTCCCTCCCTCCCTGCCTGGGGAAAATGGCAGTGCTGGATGAAAAAAAAAGGGGGAAAAAAACCTCCTTTTTCGACTCCTGCCTCTCCCGCAGCAACCCCCTCCCCGCTCCAGTCGTGACGCTTGAACTCAAACTTCTCTAAAAATACACTTTAGGAGGGCAGAATTTCACGGGAGGGCATGTTTTGGGTGGTTTCTTTTTTTTTTTTTTTATACTCCACTGAAAAGAGCAGCCGAGGGTGGGAGAAAGGCAGGGACAGCTCGCTGGGAGCTGCTGGTTCCAGCTCCCCACATTGCCGCTTCCCAAGTACTTGAAACACAAGAATAGTTTTGTGGGAAAATCTTCAGTGGGAAAATCCAGGCCCAGAGTTGAGGTCTTTCTTTTTTTGCAGCTTTAAAAGCCTTTTTTTTTTTTTCCCCTATTTTTTTTTTATTTCTTAACTCTTGCGAGTGGGGTTCGCAGTGCAACACGGTTACTCTTTGAGCCCACCCGACGGGTCCCAAATCTGGTGGGATTCAGTAGGAAATTAGACGGTTGGCTCCCGATCCAGTGCAGGGGTTTTTAGAAACTCCGGTCCGCGTTTTGTTTGATTTTTTTTCTTTTTTTTTTTTTTTTTTAAGTAGATTTACTCTTCCTCCTCCGAGTGCTCAGCACCCAGAGCTGGTGTTTGAGGGCGGCCGGGAGCCCGGCGTGCACACCCGCCTGTAGAAAATAAATGCGGTTTGCTCTTTCCCTGCACTTTATTCTTATTTTCCCCCCCGAGCCGCCCCCTTTTCCCAACATCTCCCGGTTTTCTCTGGAATTATTAAATTCCAGCTCCAGCATTTTTTTTTTTTCCCTCGATGGGTGAGAGTCGCTCTCCTCGCTTAGCCCCGAATCCGCGCACGCGTGCCCCAAAACTCCCTCCTTGTCCCACTCTGACCGCGCCGGAGGTGGCAGCGGCCCCGAACCCCGCGGGGGGAGGGGGGACGCTTCCCATCCCTTCCCAACTCCGCTTCGCCTTTTACTCCTCCTAGCGAGGACTGCTAAAATCATGCATTTCCTTGAGTCCCACTCTCCTCCCTGAATATGCATCCAAAGTTTTGCAGCTCAGATGCGACCGGCAGCCTGGAGCAGGGGTTCCCTCCCTTCCCGGGGTGGGTGACCTTTGGTGGGAAGCAGGAAAATCCCCTACACAACCCGCTCTTGCCTTGGAGCTGTGCTGCTGCCGCTGCCTTCAGCCAAGGGACAGAGTTCCCTCCTGCTCAAACTCCAGCCCCTCTGCCATTGTGCCAGCGCTGGAGAGGCAGATTATACAATATCTTGACATTATTAATTTTTTTTTCTTTTAAGAGGATAAATAAGCATTGTCTCGCACAATGCCCAGCACATTAGCCTCTCACAGCAAACAAATAATTCAAATAATACTAATCTTAGTGGTGATGAAGCTGCAATGAGAGCGCTTAACCTAGATATGACAGTGGCTAAAACGGGGCTGGGCAAATATAAACCTTTTTACAGGAAATGTAATTTTCTTTAGCAAAACTACTCTCAGATAAGCGGAGGTACAGGAGATAACCTTTCCTTACTCCATACCGTATTTTGCAGCATACTCCGTGAATTATAATAGATGGGTCTCTTGTTCTTGGGTCCAGTCTGCATATCTCAGCATACCCTGCCTCTCAGTAAAATGGAATAGCATCCTTCTTCACCCAACTATACTAATCGCTTCTCAGCTCGTTTCATTCCAGCTTAGTTGCGCTAGTTAATACTTTATTGTAGAAACTCTACCCAATTCCCGCAGCAATAATCCAGTCCATGTTTGTAGCAAGTTGAAAGGCTGGGGATAATGATAACTTGTGTGTGTGCGAGCGTGCGGGAGCGCGGCTGACTTTAGTCCGGTTTCCATGTCAACGATTCAGTCCATATTTGCCATCACACAGTTGGCAGAGCCTTTTTTTTTTTTTTTTTAATTTTCAGGGAGGGGGGGGACACACACGCTACTCCTGTTTCTAGTACTCTAATCTAGACCAGGTTTCCTAAACTGCCTGAGCGCTGGGTTAAATGGCATGGCCACCTTCATGAAGGAGACTTCCACTCAGGAGGAGCCAGCCTAGTGGTGGTGGCCTGCAGTGCCATGTGAGAGCTGGTCCCCCAGCCTATCTGAGCAGGCAGGGGCTGAGCCTGTGGTGGAGGAAAGCGTGCTCAGCACTTAGGGAGATGGTGGGGGGGAAGAGAGGACGGCCGCATGCGACTTATCGGGGATGGCTCGGGCTGAGAAACGTTGATGCGCTGCAACAAAAAGTCTCCTCCGGTTCCACGGAGCTGGAAAGATGGTCGTTATCACACGGGATGAGGTGACTGGTGGGAAGATTTTCAGCTATTAGGTGGAAATGTTGTTAAGAACTGTACCGTCATCTGCTTCCCAAACCCCATCGCTGGAATTTCATCGGATGCCTTAATTATTTAGTAAAGTGCCAGGCCTTCATTGATGAGGCATATTCCAAAATCTGCTTCAGCTTTCACAAACATTTGGTAAAGTGAGTGTCTCCTTATTGCGTGGGTGGCTGGGGAATCCAGTCTGCTTTTCACATTACAGTCAACACCAGGTTTCATAGTCTGCCATAGCACTCTTTGAAGAAGATTCCAAAAGACTGACACATGTAGAGATGTTGGGAGTGTGGAGTCTTTATCTGGATGCACCTGAGCATCGGAAACTGTAGTCGTTAAACTTTTGGTAGTGCTCAGTTGGATGGCGGGGCTTTGCTTCCTCAAGTAGACCTTAGCTTTGGAGTTGGGGAGATGGTTGCTCGAGACGGTTCTGGGATTAAATGGCAGAATTCTCTCCAGTTTGTTATTGTTTTTTTTCTAAGTTTAGTGTAAATGAAACAGATGAAGAAGAGTATTTTGTTTTTGTGGCGCAGTATAGCCCACCACAGACATCAGTAAAGCCCCAGGGCCTCACTTGTGAGCCTCTAGCCTCACGTCTTGAAGGAGTTTCTCCCTCTGCTGCTTTGTCTTTCTAGAACCTGGGGTTTGATCAAATAACAGAGGCTCCTCTGAAGAGAGCATGTAGAACAACTTTTTGTTCTAGCATGTTCCACAGTTTCCAGACTCTTCTGAAGAAGAATATCTTGCCAGTTTTGCTGCTCTGTGGCCCACACAGATATCAGTAAAGCTACAGAACCTCCGGCATGAGAGTCTAGCACCGTACCGGGGCTCCAACCTTCACGAAGGCCTTTGAGTACTATCACAATATCGATGTCATCATTTATTACCCTTTTCTTTCTAGTAGTTTATTTACAGCTGTGCAGGAAGACCGACTGACCAATTTGCTGAGATGGAATCTGCTCCGCGTTGCACAGTTAACTGTAAAGACTGTAAAATGGCAAAGCTGTCTTTGTTCGGGAGCCTGCAGGGCAGTTTATCGCTCTAGAATACATTTAAGATTTTTCTATTTATTGCCCTGTCCCGCCTCCCCTCCCACTTTCCAGCTTTGGAATAAACCCCTTTGTTCCGCCACCTGCATTCTAGATGATAAATATTTTATATTATAAGTTTTATAATGAGTGTGAGGGTTGAGTTGACAGCAGTAGACACCAAAATCCTCAATTCATCCATAACAGGCATGCAGCGCTGGCAGTGATTCAGGCCTTCTGCGCGTTGCCTTGCCTCTCGCGCTGGACTGAAGTTTCCCCACTGTCTTCAGTGTTGTTAAAATGTGATTTCTTGCGGTATGTCCCACTGATCGCCAGGCTCGGGACGAGCCCTGGGCTTTGTTCACTGTACAGCTGGTAATTGGGGTTCCTTCTGCCCCATTCTAAAATGGCAACCTCAGACCTCAGAAACATCTTTTGAGCTGAAAACCCATTGTTTTCGGATGTTTTCTCTCTCCTTAAAGTTGCATTTACTTAAACTTCACTTTTCCAAATATTCCAGGGGAGGTCCCAGTACGGGGGACCCAGATCTAAACCACACCGTGGTTGCCATTTTAATAGGCAACTGTGTCCTAATTTCTGAGAGCTTGGGTTTTATAATCCGAATAACTCTTCTTTTTGTATCTTCCACTGTCTGCTGCAGACCTGTACCATATGAAGTGACATCCGCAGCTACAGAACTTGCCGGCACAGGACGGGCCGTGTCCGGGACGGAGTTCCAGGTACGTTTCTCTCCTCCCTTTTCCTGCTCTGGGAAAGGCCGTGGGGATGGAGGAGGTGAGAATGTCTGAACTGGTTGTGGAAGAGCATGGCCTAATTCCCCGTTCACCTCTCGACAGTCTGGGCAGCTTCAGCACTGCGTTACCCTTTTGCGATTGCCGGAGCATCCCGTCCCGTTGCTCAACGTGTTGTGTCTAGACACGTCCAGGTGGTTTTGGTTCTCCCCATCCAGTCGCCCCGAGGGAGCTCCTGGTCTCGTGCCCGCTGCCCTCGCCTTGGCAGGAGCAGGAGCCGGACTTTCTTGGATGTCCCTGCGTGCGGCGATGGTCCTGGCGATCCGCCAAGGCCTTTTCCAGAGGGACACCACCGGCGGAGAGGAAATGACAACCGCTAAGAGTTTTTGCACGGGCTAATTCTAAATGGAATTTCTAGGGACAAAGAAGAGGCGCTTCCTTAACCCACAAGCCGAAACCCCGCGGCCGGCGAGGCGGCCCGGCGCCCTGCCCGCTCTCCCGGAGGACTCCGGCTGCAGGACGTCGCCTGGGAAGTGCCCCGGCACGGTAAGGGTGGCCGCCGTCCCCTCGCCCCGCCAGCTCCCCCCTCCCGCCCCCCCCCAACCCCGCCACTCTCTCGGCTTCCCAGCCCCGCGCCCCGCCGATCCGCTGCGGGTTTTGCGTGCGGCAGCCTCCGCCGCGCCGAGCCGCCAGCGGCCGGGGCCGGCCCCGCTCCTCCTTTGTGACGGGGGGGAAGGCTCCCGTCCGGGCCGCCCTCCGCTCCGCTCCGGGTTTGGCAGGCGGCCGCGGCGCTGGGTAAAATGGCAGTGCTGAGCCTCGTGTCGGAGTGAGCCCCACTCGGCGGACCAGAGTCGGGAGCTGCCGCTCGGCTCAGCCCAGCCCGGCCCGGCTCCGGGGGACGGCGCCCGCCCGCCCGCCGTGTCCCCCCCCCCCTCCCTCCCTCCCACCTCTCCCGCACCGGGAGCCCCGTCCCGGGTCCCCCCCCCCCCCCCCCCCCCCCGCCCCCCTCCTCCTCCTTCCCCCCACTCCCTCCTCCTCCCCCTTTCTCCGCCGGCTGCAACCGAGGAGGTACAGCGGGGCCAGGCCCCGGGAAGCCCAGCCCAGCGGAGCCCTCCCCGCCTCGCCAAACCAGGCCGGGGGGGAATGAGCCCCCGCTGCCCTGAAGAGCCCGCCGCCGCCTGAGCGGGGAGCAGCAGAGCAGCGAGGCCTCACGCCGGCCGGCCAGGCAGGGAGCAGCTCGGGGGGGGGGGGGGGGGGACCGGTCCGGGGGGGGTGGCTGGGTGGGGAGGGGGGGGGGGATCATGGCTGCTCAGGTCGCCCCCGCCGCCGCCAGCAGCCTGGGCGCCCCGGCTCCATCCGAGCTGAAGAAAGCGGAGGCGCAGCAGCGGGATTGTCCCCCGGAGGAGGCGGGGGGTGAGGCGGCGGCAGCGGAGCGCGGCGGTGAGAAGCAGGCGGAGAGCGAGGGCCCCACGGGGAAGGAGCTGCAGGACGGGGCCGACAGCAACGGAGGGGGCGCAGGGGCCGAGTCCGACCTGAAGAGCTCGAACGGGAACCCGGGCCCCAGGCCCGCCGCTGCCGCCGCCACCCTGAACAATAACCTCCCGGAGCCGCCCGGTGGCGGCGGCGGCAGCAGCGACGGGGTGGGGGCGCCGCAGCAGCAGCAGCCGCCGCAGCAGCCTCCCCCTTCCCACCCGGCCGCCTTGCCCCCGCCAGCCTACGGCTTCGGGCAGCCCTACGGCCGGGGAGCCCAGGCCGCTGCCGCCGCCGCCGCTGCGGCCGCCGCCGCCGCTGCCTTCCACCAACATGGCGGACAACAAAGCCCTGGCATGGCAGCGCTGCAGAGCGGAGGCCTGGAGCAGTCCTACCCGGGGCCGGCGGGAGCCCCCGCGGGGCCGCCCCCTCCCCAGAACTCGCACGGCGGCGCCGAGCACGGCTTCCCCAACCACCAGTACAACTCCTACTACGCGGCCGGCGCCGGCCGCAGCGCCGGTTCCTACCCGCCTCCCCCCCAGGCCTACGCCCTGAGCTCCCCCCGGGGCAGCGGGCAGAGCTCCGCTCCGCCGGCCGCCGGCGCCAAGTCCCCCGCCGCCGCCGCCTTCCAGCAGCAGCGCTTCGGGGTCATGGGGCCCTCGGCCGCCGGCGGCGCAGGAGGAGGGGGCGCCACCCCGCAGCCCACCGCCACCCCCACCCTCAACCAGCTCCTCACCTCCCCCAGCTCCGCCCGCGGCTACCAAGGGTACCCCGGGGGCGACTATAGCGGCGGGCCGCAGGACGGGGGAGCCGCCGCCAAGGGGCCGGCCGCAGCGGAGATGGTCTCGCAGTACGGCGGGGGCAACAGCCAGGGCTGGGCCGCGGCGGCCGGCGGGGCCCCGCCGAGGAGCCACCATGCGCCCATGAGCCCCGGGAGCAGCGGCGGCGGAGGACAGTCCCTCGGCAGGAGCCAGCAGGTAACGCCGGGGCGGCGGCGGGGTGGGGAGCGGGGGGGGAACGGGACCGGGACCGGGGTGGGGGGGCACGGTGAGGGGCGCGGGGTGGGGGGGGGCTGGCGCTTCTCCCGCGGGTTCCCCCCGCCGGGCCGGCGCTGCCGGGGAGCTGCCATTGTCTGTGCCTGCTCGCTCGCTCTAAAATGGCTGCCTCGCTGCCTTCCCTTCCTCCCTCCCCAGGCCTTTGTGCGAGGCTCCCGGTGAACGGTCGCCGCCGTCCCGGCCCGTTCCGGGGTTGGGGGGTGTGTGTGTGGGCTCCGGCGGGGGAAGCGGGTCGGTCGCCCCCGGCGGAGGGCGGCGAGGGGAGGCTGGGCCTGGGGGCTGCGGGCGGGCCCGCCTGGGCCAACGCGTGGCCCGGCCGCCATCCGCCGCCCCGGCCCCCGCCGCCCGGCTTCTTCCTCTCCCCTCCGCCTCCCCGGTGTGTGCGGGGGTCCGCACCCCTCGTCGGGGCCCGTCGGGGTCCGCCCGGGGCGGCGGCGGGGTCGGCCGGGGCGGGCGGGTGGGGGCCATCTTCCCCGCGGGGCCGGTGGGCCGGGGCCTGCGGCGGGGAGCGGCGGCGAGGAGCCGGGCGATGGGAGCAGCGAGTGCGGATCGCTTTGGTTTGGGATTTGAATTATGGAGGTAAAATCCTTCTGTCAAAGCCAGGAGACAGTTGGTCTTAGGTTGACATCCTATCTGTGATCTGATTGGCTCCCCATCTCCTGCTCTTGGCCATTTATAATTGCCTCTGATGTAATGGTACAACAATCCTGATGAGCTCATAAACTTTTACACTCGGTTTTCTTCTTTTTTTTTTTGTTTTTTTTCTTTTCTTTTTTTGTTTTTTTTTTATTTTAAATCCTCCCAGCCCCCGGGACCCCACTGCCCTGGTGTGTGTGTGTCCCCTCATCGGAACCGGCCGTGACCTTGGGGTGGTTTTGGTGGCAGCTGCCCCCCCCCCGTCTCCCGAGGTTGGGGGGGGGGAACGACACCGAGCCCCCAGACAGCCTGCCCTGCTCGCATTGTGCCTGGAACAAAAGGGGAGGCGATGGCATTTTGTTTGTACCTTGGGTTTATTTTGCTTAGTGATGTTTTATGCAGGCTGGAAATAAGAGTCTGTGTTGTCGGAACAGTGGCCGGGCCACTCCGCACAATGGGCTTGCTGTTTATTTTGGTTATGTGACTTTCCCTTTGGTATAAATGATTTCTTTGATGGATCTGAGGATGCGTTTGTTCCTGGCTAATTTTGGCCCTTTTCAAAACTGGGGCTGTTTGGATTCTTTATTAGATGGAGAATGTGGGGGTTTCTGGGGTGTGTTACCATCTGAAAAAGGAAAAAAAACAACCCAAACAACAAAACAATCAATCCCAAACTTGTGGCTGAAGCACCGAAAATGGTGAATTATCAATTTACGTCAAATAAAGCTTTAATATAGGACAGGCCTGAGCCTCTGGGTCTATGTCTTGGGACACGTTTTGACTTACTTTGAGTAAGTGCTGATGTGTCTCCTTCCCCCCATCAATAAAGGGACTCACTACAGACAGTCGGATGCTGCTGGTGGTCAGGCTCAGCAGTGTCACAACTCTTTGCTTCCCGGAGGAATGCAAATAGCAAAAACGAGCCTGAGAATTATGTTTATCGTTGTATGTGTAGAATTACCTGTTTGCTGGAAATAGGGATGGCCAGAAAATGTGCGGAGAGCAGTACAGGGTATGCATCAGACATTTTAGGTACAGGGAAAGGAGGTGCAGGTGTCTAATATTTGGAAACCTTGATTAAAACCAGCTTACTTTCTGTTTTTAGACATGCATTTCCGAGGCCTGGCTTCCCTTTTCCTTCTCTGTACTTTGCTCTAACTTCGGGCCGTGGGCATTTGATACAGCATAGTGTGACATGCAGCCTCCAGAGTTTCCCTTCTCGCTCAGTACTCCTCTTGTGTTGATCTGAAAACTGCTTAATTTTTGTTCCTTGATTACCGAAGGCGATGTCCCTTTCGGCGTCTCGAATTACTTAATTGTCTTTTCTGTCAGATTGAAGTAGCGCTCTCTAAGAGAGCCGATCTTATCTCCGCTGTGGGCATCAAACTGTCCAGCGGTAACTGGTAGCGAGTATTCGATTATCCTCAGTGAAGATTTCAGCTCCTCAGGAATAGGATTATGTATACTTGCAAGACATTCGGACAGATGTCACGAACGCGAGGGTGTTTACTTGAAGGTACTTTTTGTATCCTGGAAAATTTCAGCTTAGATAAAAAGTGTGCTAAAATACGGTGTCAGATAGACCTTTTCAAGCAGGTGTTTTACTGCTGTCCAGCAAAAGTGTACTTCTGTCAGTATTCTGTTAGGAATTTGTAAAAGAAGCTTATTTTGTCTTGGAAAATGAATTTAACTTGATTTCATGAGGTGCTGTATCAATAATATCTGAGTAACTAGTCCCATCAACCGGGATTATTAATGAATAGTTATTCTGAGAATTAGTTGAACCTTAGGTAGTACAAATAGCGCATATAAAAAGTAAAACAACAACTCCCCCATCCCAAAAACCAGTCAACTCCCCCAAAATCCTTTTTGTGCCAAGGATATTGGACTCAAACTGACAATTCCTTTTTTTTATTTTTTTTCCCTACTGGAAAAAGAAAAGAACAGACTTATCTAGCATGATGAAAAAAGCTTCCACACGTCATCTGTGCTGCCCACAAGAAATAGTTGATTAATAATAATGCACCAGTCCTAGATTACAGCCTCCTTTTGCTGTGTACTCTGTTGAATTCCCTAGATTGGAAGAATTTAAAGCTTTGTGTTTCTTCTTTGTTTTGTGCAGTGATGAGCAGAGTGGGTACTTACCACCTAACTTCTGAGAAACTCTGGGAGAGCGAGAGGAGAATGTAATTCATCTGACCAAAGGCTAGCAAGAGAAGCAGCTCGGGAATCCTTGGGATAGCAAACCTGAGGTTCTGGGGACAGGAAGCAGGATGACGCAGAAAAGAGAAGTGCCTTTAATTCTCCGTACTTTTTAGGATGTATGAATGATGCCGGAGTTTCATCACATGGTTCATCAAGAAAGGCAAAGTAATTTCTGGCGTGAAAGTTGTTTGGGTGGAATATTTTCTGTAATGAGATGAGTGTTGTAGTCACTTGCACAGAGGTGGGCTCCAGTCTGTGGCCCTCATGGACACCTTTGCTCACTGGCCGGTCCCAGGACGCTGGGGCTGTGAAGGCAGACACGCTCCGTGCCTGTCGAGGCTGTGATAGACGACTTTGTGTTTCTTTTTCTTCTGATGACCTTTCTAGCTGGGAAATGCGGAGTGGGATCAAGAGATCAGAATGGCTGTTTTACAGTGTGTGGGATGAGAAATCTGTGGTGGTTTTTTTTGTGTTTTTTTTTTTGTGTGTTTTTTTTTTTTTTTTTTCTGTGGGAATGACTTGTAAGAAACCAGGCCAGGATCTTAGTTTTCAATTTTTCCAGCTCTATCGTGTATTTGTTTCCACCCCCCTTCCCCTCGGAGTGTGTAGCAGTTCTTCATAATACGCTGGCTTTCCCAGTGCCTTGGGACTTAAAGGAAACTGCTTAAGAGAAAGGACTTCCCTCCCTTTAATAGATGGGCATCTCTCGTGGTATGCGTTTTCACTACAGCAAATGACATCTCCTGTAACGGGAGATGTCTTTGGATCGCATTAAACATTGACGTGTTGGATAACCTCCCCATAGGCACGTGGACATCTCTAGGCCTCTGTTGTAAGTTCAGTTTAAAAATTGTGTGTTAATTAAAAAAAAATGCTTTTGGGCCTGTTGCCATACAATAGCTATTTTTTGTTGACTTAGATCTCAACTTTAGTAGCAAGTGAAGCATGAAAAATGTTGTCGAAAATATGTTTTTTAAACTAAATTGGCACCAAATGGCTCTGTGCTGCCAATGAGCTGTGATATCTTGGAATCAGAAATTGAGACCTGGCTCCCGTTGGCTTGTGTCGCGGGGTTTTTCCTTGCTTAGCATTGTAATGTTAGGAGCCCTCGCATTGCTCGCGAGGTGTAGGATGTGCTAGATCTTTCCAACAAAAAGGAGAGTGGTGCATCTTCTTTTTCTGGGGTAGCGTTGGCCTCTGAATGAGTGATTTTAGGCCTTCCCTGTTTTAAAAAAAGTAGGAAAATTGTGCTAGTTTAATTTTGTTAAGATGTAGTTAATTCTGGTGTGGATGCTGAAGGTTTTGCTGGCTTACCTTTTCGAATACTCTGCGCTACTCTGAAGTAAACCCAGGGTTGCCCGATTCTCTTAAAATCTCATCTCTTCTGAAATACCGTCTTCCTGATGCTCGTTTTCGAGGTGACCAGTGTTTCTAGGCAGGTTATGTGTAGGATACAGGAGTAAACCTCGGTTCTGACTCTCAGGTGGAGCTTATTTTCCGTACCCTTATCAGCACCAGTTTGCTGGGAAACCTGGGATAAACCACAGGATTGTTCTGTAATATTTTTTCTCCTCGGTGAAACGGGGTTAGCAAGGCTTGCCCACCTGCCTTTTACAAAGTATAAGTGAAATGCTCTGTCAATCCTTATTTATTATCCAGGCTAGGGGAGGATTTCTACATATGGTGTCTCTTGTAATCGTGTCGTTGGTTGCAAGACAGAAGTGTGATGTCTGGGAGGTTGTATGTTTGACTTTCGGGCCTTTCTTTTTTTTGGTGAGAGTACTTACTGGTTTCCTAAAACTGTCTGTCTGGTTTAATTCCTTTTACCTGCTACAACTTCTGGTTCCTGAAGCGACTGCTCAACAAACAGGCAGAACCTCTTCCCTCTTCCTAAATAATATTAGAAACTGGGGTTGGGGGTAGCATGGGAATCAAATGTTCTGTTAGACAGCTGTGTCTTACTGTTCTTGTGAGCTTGGTATGTTCGTAATACTGTGGGTGTTTTTTTGTAGTCTTATTTGAGAACGCTGGTCAATGAATACTACGTTATAGGAGTATTGCATGAAACCCTATTAGGGGTCTTACCTGAAGGTTGTATTAAAAAACCCAGCAGCTTTCCTTCAGAGAGAAACTAATGTCTAAAATGAGGCTAAATAGTGCAGCTGTTTGTTTTATCTGTTACCTCATAGGCGACTTTTCCACCATTTTTCTTCCTACTCTTTTCAAAGGAACACCACCAACTTGGAAATCCAGTTTTTACCCTATGAACCTGAATCTGTGATCTCGGTAATTACAATATTAGAGGAGAAAGATGCCCTTTCCAGTTTTTACTTTGGGTATTTGAAATTCTTTGTCTAGTCAGTTTGATTTCTTTTTTGAATTGCAGCTCCTGTGTGATGGATTGCTCTGGGGAAAAGCTCATCAGCATGCCATTGCCCAGTTCCTGCCAAGAATGTTGGAAACTCTCAAGTAGCAGCAGTAGCAAAGCAGAAACCGAAGGCAGGCAAGCGTAATTAGGGAGGGGAATGAAAAAGGGAAGTTTGTCAGGATTTAGCATTGCTGTTACGGCTACTTGCTTTTTCTGGAAGAGCCCTTAAAGCATCAGCAAGAATGCAGAATAATATCTCCCCTTTTGTTCTGGTGGAAAAAATAAAGGAAACGGTTTTCCTGGGGAAAAATATGTTTTTGAGGAGAAGTCCTGCAAAAGTTATTCCGTCGTGTGCTGATTTCAAGAAGTTCAGCCTCTAATTTGTCCGGAGGTTATGCATGTGCAGTGGTAAAACTATACTAGATGTCTGTTAGCCAAAGCCATAAATCTCCAGCTAGCAGTGAATGACAGGTGGGATTGGAAGAAAAAAGCCGTTTTCTTTGGCACGCTGGACCAAAACTGCCGCGTGTTCTCTCTGGGTCCTGCTGTCCACCTGTTCCTGGGTGACACAGAGGAGTTGATGCCTTTTTCATTTTAGTGGCTGGAAAAGCAGAGGGGTTGGTTGCCTAAAGAGAGACCTTGTGTGTATTTTCTGTTGGCTCAAGAAGACCATGCTGTATTTATAAACCGATCCCAGTAAAATTCCAATCATAAATTTAATGTCATCTCTGCTGTATTGAGTGTATGCTTGTCATTCTTAAGGCTGAAATTCTGAGGTTTTGGGCAGTCTTCTGTTTCGCCCTGGTATGCAGAGGAGGAACATGAGGTCTACAGTTCTTCCAGTGACAGTTTTTCAGCTGAGACGTTGATGTGCGAGGCACTAAGGCTGGGACAGGGCGGAGAGTGGAATATAGGTCTTCTGAGCCTCATCCTGTGCTGTAAGCCTGGGACCAGCTTTCCTCCCTACGATACGGTTTTAGCTAAATATATTGTTAAGACCATTTTAATGGAGTTCTGCGCTTAAAGAAGCAGCACCCAAGCCTGCCCTTGGAGGCTCGTAGAACGAAAGAAGCAGGGCTGGAACAGGAGGAGCTGCTTCTCTCAGGACTGAGCTCATGTACATATTTTACCAGTTCCTGTAGTGTCTTAATCAGATGATAATCTGTATTAACATATGGATGAGGGAGGGGTTCCCATTTCTTACTCCTCTTCTGTGCACCTGCACTCCCAGTGTAATAACTCAGCAGTTCAGTCGTGCAACTTGTGCAATCTTGAGGTTTTTTGGACTACATTGAGAAGAGCGTTTCCAGGTTTGTCATGGTGTTCTTTCTGGAGTATTTCTGAGTTTAAGTGACAGCTCAGTAGGTATTTACACAATGTAAGCATGAGCTTTGTGTGGTAAAGGATGCTACATAATGATAGGTAAACTTAATAAAAGCTACTACAGAATTTCTCAGCAAGTAGGTTTTTTGCTTTATATATTCTGAGTAAAATGATAACTGTAGCTAGAATCTAACTCCTAATCACGTTCTCTTTTACGTGAGAAAAAAGGGACAGAAGTGGGTAGGAGCAAATAAAGAAGGGGGATCAGTTCATTCGGTAAATACGGTAAAGAAATTTGTCAGAGGGTGAAGATAAAGTGTGTATGTGTCTTAATTCCTATGAAATTCCCTTGAAAAATCAGTTTGTGTAAATAAGTCTGAAAAAGCTACTGTTCCATTACACTTATTGGCATTTCATGCGATAATCTGCATATCAGTATTTCTTTAAGTTAGCTATAGTTATTGAAACTCTTTCAAGGACAAATTCAGTTGCTACTAACTTTTTATTTTCTTTTTTCCCCCCTTTTCTTCAACTTGAGTAACTTCTCTTCCTCCTGGATAATTATATTATACCCAAAGTATTCCAAGAAGCTGCAAGTTAGACATGGGGAGTAGTTTTTAGAGCAGCTGTGGGGGGACCCGCAGCCGGTGTCCCCTCTGCGTCGAGCAGACCCCCGTGCTGTGGGCTTGCCCTGTGTTTTGCGGGTGCGTTTGGCCGTGTGGTGAACCAGAGGGGACTGAAGAACACTTAGACGGTTTTGGTGGGATGTGACGGTGACATCCTGGATGTGGCTGGGAGCAGAGGGTGTTTCGGTGGTCACTGATGTCAGACCGTGGCCTAAGGAAGCCGTGACTTTCCATCCCAAGAGATTCCCCGACTCTTCTCAAAGAGAAATTCTTCAAGTTCAGAGGACTCTGGAATTTCCCCCCAGGGGAGAATTACTGGGTTAAGCAAGTACTTTCCCCCCCTCCTCCACTCACTTGTGAAATTTCATTCAGGTTTGACTAAGAGAAACCCTGAAAATTACCATTTCCCTTCTGATGTCAGCACTGTTCTGGCACCCTGCCTGTGAATAACAGAACAGGAATGTTTTAAAACCTGCGCTCAGGCCACAGCTACACCTCAGGACGCCGTGCTGGGAGACCTGCTCTGCTGGCACCTGGGGTATGCTCAGACCGGTGCATAACACGGCCAGCAAAATTTATCGACAGTGGGTTTGTACTTTCTTAACACTAACAGTGTGCAGAGAGGTAGTTTCAGCAGCGTGAATACGGGTCCAAGAAGCACAAGGTGCAGAAGAGGGAGGGTACCCGCTCTGTAAATGGCCATTCTGTTTTGGGTTTGCTGCACCGAATTTGATCTTTCTGGTGAGGAGAATGTGCAGTGCAGTCTGTGCTGCCTGCAAAATCTTGCTGTTAGTTCATTGGCCTGCGTCGCCTTTGTAGGGGACTATTTTTTCTTGTTGAACAGAGGTCTGGATGTGAATTGGAGAGGTCACCTAGCGTGCTGTCCTGCTCCAGGGCAGGATCAGCTTTACCTGGGAACAGGGCAGACAGCAACAAATGCAATGGAGCTACCGCTTTGCTTTGCTACCCTTATCATTGGACATTACGAAAAATATTCCGACTCAAATCATCTTAATTGAGTATCTCTTGTTGTCCTGGTCCCTCTAGGTATGGAGAACAGAGGCAAAAGTGTATGGTAACCTGCTTTTAAACGTGTGGCTTTCTGCCTGTCCCCTATTTCGTTGAGATAAACTTGCTAGTTAAATTGCAAAATGTCTCCCTTTACTTCCAGATGATTCTGCTCACTGGGGATGGCGTTGAAGGGATTGGACTGTCCCGCTTTGCCACCTGAACTTCCAGGGCCCCGGAGCTGGCCGGGCTCACTCTGTACCTCACTATGGGATCCTTCCTGTAGGCTTGTTTGGAGTTTCGTACTTCGTAACAGCCTGGTGATGGATTTAAAGTCCAAATGACTGTAGGACTATGCACCCTGTACAGGTTTAGGAGGAGAATCTGGTATTCATTAACTGTATGTAAATAATTAAACCGGTGCCAGACTAGAGGTGGTCTTCTCTCAGACATACTCCTTGTGAAATGGCTTGAAGAAAAGTTCCTACGTCTGTGCAGGAGATACATTGAAATGGTGAAAGTGCTGGAATTAGTTAAAACTTGATTTTTTTATTATATTTTTTTAAAGTATCTCTGACTTTAGAGCTAATCAAGGAAAAGGCTTTCGCATTCAATGACAGTTTACTGAGTGTGATCCCGTGTTCCCAGAAACTGCTTTTTTATTGTGCTGTGGCTGCACGTGTTGTGTCGGTGGTGTATGGAGTACTGGAGTCCTGCCCTTCGGGCTGGGGTAGCTGTCTGGGTGGGGGGTATTTTTTTTTTTTTTTTTTTTTAATTAAAAAAAAAAAAAAGGCAAACCCCAGACTCATTTGCTTTACTGTTGTGTGTGGGGCTTGTGCTAATTGTAGTGTTTTGGATTCCCTGGAAAGGATTCAGGGCAGCTGCTGCATGTAACAGGTTTGAACATTATTTTTTTTATTTTTTTTTTTTTTGGTAATTGGACAGTATTGTGACAAGAAGTATTTAAGTATGAAAGTATCTCCTAGTCTTTCAGCTTATCGTGATATACCAGCAAGGCTCGTATGAGCAGTTCTCCATGTCTCGGAAGCCTTTCCTTGCCTCCGTGCCCTGCAGCTGGATGCATGGGAAATCTCCAGAGTAGGTGCTCAAAGCCCTATCTCTCAAAATCAAGGTTAATGTTATAACTACTGGGTCGTGCTTTCTCTCTGGAATTGGGGTTACACCTGGAACAGTTTTCTTTGGTTTTACAAAAAATCATCTTGCTGGAAATGTCGTTTCTAGCTGCCTGTGGGTGGAATGTGGCTCCCTTGGAATAGGGCACGTTATTGGGGAAGGAACTTTGGGGCGATGCTAATCCTGGATGGGGGTTCATAATGAAAATGGCATAAAAACACTCTTCTTCAGCTCGTGCTCTGGAGGAGAAGCAAAGTGCCTGGTTATCTACTGTCTGCTCATGGATGTGCAGAAGAGGCCCACAGAACTATCCCAAATTATCCTACCTGCCTGTACTTTAAAGGTATTTCTAAAGCGCCTTCTCTGGCCTTCCTGTTTGGTTCACAAGGCATGACGGCATTGTAAAAGCTTGTTTCCACGTTAATTGTGATTGATTACCTTGCAATCTAGGACAAGATTTCCTTTGAAAAGCTATATACTGATTTGGTGTCAGGAATTAAAATCAGATGAAGTGATTAGTGTTCTATGGAATATCCCAGAGCAATTGAGCGCTCCTCGGCTTTCAACTGTGTTTTGGCCCTTAACCCTTGCCTCCCTTCTCCTTCTCTGGAGCAAGGTGCTCAATCTGTTGTCCGCACGCTCAGGCGAATAACTCATTAGGCATATTGTATCAGGAGGTCGAGGTATAATTTGCTGCTGAGCTTCAGAGCGTGGATTTACTGGCTTTAATGATGAATGCAGAGTGTGCTGAAAGTGCACTGTGTCAAGGCAACAGCGATACTTGTACTGAGTGGTGAACATGTATTAAGGTTAGCTTTAAATCTGATCACTCTGTAAATGGCAATAAACTGTTCGGAGTTGTCACTGCTGTCAAGGTACAGTCATGTCTCATCTTCCTTTTCTCATATGAGTTGTCTTACAGTTTCTTGTTATACCTGTTCCTGAAACCAGTGAAGACTTTGCAGCGTTGGCTGTTCCTCCTCCCCCCATGGCATTGGCACAGTTATGAATTTTTTGTATCTTCTCACCAGCTGCCAGCACACACTCCTTTTAACTCGCTAAGCAACTCCCCACTTCGTTCATTTTGCTTTAAAAGAAAGCTGGATTTTTCTGGGCGTAGATGGAATAAAAGCCCAAGGACAGAAGCGAGCCGGGGGGGTTGCAGACCCAACCTTCATAAATCACTATAAGCAAAGGCTGGTTTTTTGTTTTTTAGTTTTTTTTTTTTGTTTTTGTTTTTTTTTTTTAAATTAAATAACGATGACCTTGTGTCACTGTGGGGCTAGGATTCGTGTTGGGCTTGCCCAGTGTAACGAGCCTGAATCACGACAGCCTTGGCTTGATGAAGGCTCTGGTAGCGTGTCCTCACTGCTGTCTGGGAGCCGGCTTGGCTGCAGCTCCCAGTTTCTTGCTACGTTGTCTTTTCATCTCCCCCAACCTCCTCCTCTCCTACCGACGCAGGCGTGACAGCGGCTCTGCTTTTGGGGATGCAAATAGATAATTTAGGTATAAATACTGGAGATCGGTTGTTGCTTGCTACAAAGTTACCGAGTGCATCCTTGGTAAATGCAGATGGTAACTTGTCATTACTGCAATTTTAAATATTTTTGGTTCCGTGGAACTGAAGTGGAGTCTTGAAGGCTGAATTTTAAGGCTAAATTAAGAGAAGGCTCAATAAAATCCACGAAAATAGCATCCGAATTTGTCAGCTGCTGGAATGAGAAGAGAAATAACTTTTCTTATTAGCAGAACAAAGCTTTGTTACCTTGTATCGTGTTGGATCCCTCCTGTAAAGTAGTGCAGGGGGTGTCAGGGGGGATGGACAGGGTCGAAGGTGTGCTACGTTACTTCCTCATGAGGTGACACCAGGGCTAAGGCCAGTGCGATACAAAATGTGCTGCTACCCTGTAACTGAGGTTTGCTTGAGATACTCTTGAAGTAATTAGCAGGTGATCATCCCAGCGCTCCTGGCTGGGATAAGGGTGTGCCTTTGGGCAATTGCAGCTGTCTGACTCCTGTTACCCCCTCACAAAGCGGAGGTGATGTCCACCACTCATGCCCGCCACTGAACTGTGAGTTTGAATTCAGGGTCTAGGAGGCGAGAGTGATAGATTAGGGAGTTTTGTGCTAACTTAAACTGAGATTTCCTGTCTTTTAGAATCACAGAATGGTTCGGGTTGGAAGGGACCTTAAAGCCCACCCAGTGCCACCCCCTGCCCTGGGCAGGGACACCTCCCACCAGCCCAAGTTGCTCCAAGCCCCGTCCAACCTGGCCTTGAACCCCTCCAGGGATGGGGCAGCCACAGCTTCTCTGGGCACCCTGGGCCAGGGGCTCACCGCCCTCACAGCAAATAATTTCTTCCAAATATCTAATCTAAATTTCCCCTCTTTCAGTTTAAACCTGTTCCCCCTCATCCTTTTCCACAGATGCATTCCAAAACTCAGATTTCTTGGATTATTTTGATTTTACACACACTTTTAAATAGATTCAGTTATTCTGCAGGCGCAAGGGAGAGCCTGTGTAATGCTGAACTGTGGCTTGGAGAAACTACAGGCCCCGACATGCAGCTCTTACTAGCGCAGGCAGCTGCTCTGGACAGGATGGAGCTCTGCGTCCTTGGATGAGGTAGTCTCCGACAGCTGGACCTGTCTCTTACGGTGAGCGTGGCTGCGTCCTCCTCCATCTCAGCGTTATGTGCAGTAGGAAAGGTAGAACCATAGAGACCTCTGGCGTTTCAGAGCTCTGACCTGATCCTGAGATGCTTCTTAGGTGTGCCCTTACCAACCTGGCATGGAAAGAGGTCGTGGGAATTAACCTGTCCAGTTGAGTCTGTTCAGCCACCACTCATTCTGGTGTAAAATGAGAGAAATTTGCGAAGTGATGAGATATTCAAATACAGGTTGAGCTTTTAGACAGACACAAGTGGGTAGAAACCTGCAATGCTGCATTTTATGGATGAAGAGCTAGCGAGAAATTGTTTTTAGAAAGCTAGGAGGCTATGCTTTATCAACTCCTGAATGTGTACTGGCACCCGTCGGATTTCTGTGCGGAAAGGGCTTTTAATGACTTGACAAAACTAACTTTGTTCTGGAAAGTAAACTCTAGTGAGCCTCTGGCGTTGGGTCTTCTTCAGGCCTAAACTTTTGGAAAGCATCCACCATGTTCAGCGGTGAAAGTCTGTCCATGAGATTGGTATTGCTTGTTTGAAAGGAAACGGGTTACGGAGAATTAGCTGGATGACTGAAGTTTGCGACAGGTCACAATTGTCTGCATGTTTTTATGGGGTTTCTGGAGCCCTTTCAGGTTTTCAATGGTGCTTAGTGCAAATATTTTGCATCTTGCTAGCGATCTGGAGCAGCTGCTCTCTTACTGATCAAAATCAGATCACTTAAGCAGTGGTGACACTTCGAATAATTTTGCTGTTCCATCCTAGCTCTTCCTCCTCTTGCTTTTTTTATGGCTTGCTCTTGGCCTGGTCCCATTTCTGTGGTACAACATGAGCTTGCTTACTCCTTCTAGTGTGTAAGTAGGCCTGGAATGAAAAAGCTGTAATGAGACACTTAACCATCTTTTTGTTGACTTGCCTCCAGTTCATTAGAGCAGGCGTAGGAGTTTGGCTAAACTTAAAGCCTGATTTAATATTCAGGAAGGAAGTTCCTTTCCATCTTAAAAGGAACACCACCTCATTACAACTATCACATGTTCCTTGGGATCATCTCCCATGGAGCTGAGATGCAGCTTTCTTTGCATCTTGGTGTCACTTAGATTTTGGGAGGAGTCAACAGGGGCACTTTGGAAGTCTTGGGGCAAGTTGGCTGAATAGTGTGCTTTTAAAGTGAGCTGAAGTGTGAGTGTGAGGGGATAGGACAGGCCAGCTAGTTACCTAATTGTTTAGCTAGAAGGAAATATATTTTTTTTTGTGCTTAAATTATTGGAGATGTTAGAGATCACACTGGCCGTCTAAATAGCAAACTGCATAATTTGGCTCTGAAATGTTTGAAAATTTCCCGAGTCTCCAGCTGTTGCAGAAGAATCATAATCCTTTGTTAATTTTGTATGCATTTAATTCAGTTAATAGTTTGTCAGAGTCTCCTGCCACGTTAAAATTAACCATGTAGGTAGCTGTCAGCTCCTGCTTCCACTTCAGCAGCTGTTTGATCAAGAAGGAACCCATTGTCCAGGCTGGGCTGGGCTGTCAGATAACAAAGCAGAGTTTCCCCTTCTCCCAGGTCAGCCCACTGTCAGTGTTTTCAGCGTAAATCTTTCTTTAGCTCCTTTTATACTACAGGTTTTCACAAGTCCAGAAAAACATCCTGTTAACGTGAGCGTGCACCCGCCTTCAAGTAGATGCTGAAGGTTGCAGAAAACCAGTTGCGTGTCGTCTTTAGGTATGATAGTGGTTGAAATATTATATTGAGGGTCCCGAGAGATACCTAAATAACGTGGTGTGATAAGCAGCATGACCGTGTGTCAGAGAGAAAGACTGGCTGGAGGAAGGAGCTGAAATCCAGAGCCTTGATAAGCTGGATTTGTTGAATTTGTTAAGGAGGGCTTAAAGTCAGGCCGGAAAGGAAAGATGAGATCAACAAATGCACTTTGTTTAAAACACAGGCAGGCTTGGCACCTTCTCGCCCTCCACCTTTTAAAGAATAATAAAAACCCCGCAGAACCCCGCTTGTTTTTGGACGTGAACGCTGTACCCCCGTTGGGTTATTTCCAGGGAGGGTTTGAGGTGGGGCTCTCATTTCACTTCCCCACCAGATCACCTTCTTCTGAATTGACTTCTTTCACTAATAAAACATTCCGTAATGATACATCCTGTAAGCAAAACTCTGGTCAGTTTTAATCAATTTGAAGAGTATTAGTAAGAGTGGTGCTTAGGAAAGTCCTCTGAGGTGTGTGGACTGGCCTCTTGCTGAGAAATGTTAATGGGGTAATTACTGAATTGTGTTTAGCCAGGAAGATATAGTTCACACTATAGCTGCTTGGAGAAAACTTACTCATCTTTTTTCCACTGGTAAGACTTAGTATCCTGGATTTACAGAAAATCTCCCCAAAGGAACTGGTGTAATGAATGTAGAGTCAAGGAGAGGAGCAATATTTAACAGGGCTGATTTTAAGTTTACAGAAGCTCCAAATAAATCTTGGTTAGAAGCAGGTGACTGCAGTAATTTAAAAAAATGTCCCGTTTTCCTTTTGTCTGTAGCGTTAGCTTATTCTGAGGTCTGTGTGTTAGTAGAAGATTAGAGGAATAGAAAGTGTCTTTGGTCAAACTCTGACCTACTGGAAAAAGTCAGGCTCCCTCTACTTGCAGAACTGAAACTGTAGAGCAGAGGTCAGTTATCCGAACACTTTGGCAAACAATAATTTAATCTGCATTGGCTGTTGATAATGAGATGATAATGATACATCGGCTCTTAGTTATGTGCTAAGATCTAAGTTGGATTCTAGGATTTGCAGGGGCGAGATGGGGAGTTTTATTTTTCTGTAGTTTACATAAAACTTGATTTGTCCTGCACGTTTCCAAAGGGTGTTTGTAACCCTGCAACCAATCCTGTACTATATTCCAAAAGTCAGGTTTTGGTGCCCCAAGCTTACGGGTGTGAGGCAGAGCGACCCAGCCTGCTTCATTACTGGTGTGCCTGTTTCCCAAAGTGGTGGGTGCTGCCCTGGCGGGTGGGCAAGGAGAGCGACTGATGGGCGCTGAGCGGTGCTGGCGCAGGCTGGGGGATTGAAGGAAATGAGTGAATTTCTCAAGTTTAAAAAAGGGAGAGGAAAAGCAAAAAAGGAAGTGCTCATTTCTATGGTGATGTTCTCAGTAAAGCACCCTTGTCTTTAAACTATCGTGGTGAGACACTTGATACACTTCGCGTAGTGTTTACCACAGGGTTTTCTAGGTGTTTTGTCTTTTAGGGGCATCTTCATCTACTGCAGGAAGATCTCTCTTTTTATCATAACTTTAGCTTCCCCTGAGCCTTTTCTGTCTCTCTTTAAAGCAGACCACCACAGGAGGAGAGGCAATGAAGTATGACCCAGTGTGCTGGCCCTTCAGAAGGCTGTAAAAGACAGCGAGTTCAGGCTGGGATATTGACCTTAGCACAGCCAGTTGCACCTTAAATAGATCAGATGAAAGTGTTCCTCACTGGAACATGAACCGTGTTTGCTCGTGAATGAGGGCAGTTGTTAGTTTGTGCTCGTTTCTCAGCTTGAACCCTCTAGATGGGTTACGGGGGAATTGGAGTCGCTTGTGTGTCGAGCTTCGGGAGATAGGAACAGGCATGGAAGTGTCTGAAGTGCAAACTTGAGGCATGAGAGCGACCGATTGAAAGTGGGGTTTGCTGAAGCATCTTCTGTTGCCCGTTGGATGTCGTTGTGTGCCTGGCTCCCCGTTAGTTCTGTTTTCATGGTGACGCCATGGCGTTGCCATGGTTGGATGGTGTTGCAAGGGAGTAACTGTCTGCTTGGGCCAGTCTTTCAGTTGGTGCGAATCGTTGCAGCCTGGCTGGTTTTGATGGGTCTGCAAGGCTTCGTGCCAGCTTGGGGCAATCCCTCCTGTGTGTATCATGTTTGTTCACAAGTACCTGTGCTTTATCTGCAGGGGCTATCACACCTCATATAGCTTGACACCGGTGAGAACACGGAAAACTGGGTTTGTCTTGACCAAGGCACTGGTGCCTTGATGCTGCGGGCAGCATAACTCCCATAGTGCCCTTTGAATTTGAAAATACGGCAGAGGTTTAGTCTACTGGGACGGCTTAGAGGTGGGAGGTCCAAGCCCTCATCCCTGGAGGCCGTGTGGATACGGCATCTTAATGGTGTTGGATGTTGGGACCTCCAGGACCTGACCCAGCCTTGGGGTCTCACAGCAGCCTGAACTCTTGGTAGCTCCAGAGGACGCAGAACATACTAAAAATGGCAAAGGTCAGTGCAGCTTCTCCACATTGATTAAGGTTGCTTTTCCGAAACATTAATGCTCGTTTGATAAAGCCTCTTGGCAGCCTTGTGATCGGGACTGTTTTTCCTGAGTGATTCTCCATTTGCCATGACTGTCATGTGGAGGTTCCCCTGCCTGCCTTGGCACGGTTGGTGTTTCTCAACGGGGTGGAAGGCACTGGAAAATGGGCAGGGAAAGCTGCTGATTTTGAACCCAGGCCTTTTTCATGGTAAGCTTGTTCAGCTGATGCTGGTGTCGCTAATTTTTCTGCTTTATACAGCTTGTTGATTTTGATAGAAATGCCACAGAAAGGTTGGGGGAGCATGGGTGGTTTTATTCTCCTGCCTGGTTTCAATGATTAAATCCAATATGACCATGATCCCAGCTGACTAATTCTTAGGGAAGATGACTCTCCTTTCCCAGCGTCATCCATCACTAATACAATTTTTACAGCCAACATGGCAATCTGCTTTGTAACTTCAGTGACTGCAGAGACAACTTACCCTTGCCTTTGGGTAACGAGGGGTTGGAGACAGGAGGAAAGAGCATGCTCTTCTACTGAGACCTAGTTTCTTCACTTCAGTAAGATCCCATCCGGATTCAGCCTTGGGGAGGTGAGCAGTTTGAGCCCGTCGGACGGTGTTAACCAGCATTGGTACTGGTTGGCATCTTCTCGGCATCTTCTGAGCTTGGCGACTTCCAGGCCTCTGGGGTTCGGTGGTCCCCATCCTCTGACCAGCCCGATGACAGTAGGGGAGCAGCTGCTGCTGAATTGGCAGGGCCTGGTCGGACTTGTCTTTGTACCGGCGCTCAGCAGCCAAACAATAGTTTGTGCTCGCGGGGCCATGTGGCGAGTCACGTGCGTGGTGCTGTTTCTGCCGGGGTCCTTGCCCATCTGTTCTCGGCTCTTTCTGGGTTATCAGGCGCCGGTCCAAGTCCTCGCAGGCAGCCAGCTCCACGGCCAGAGATTACAAGCACTAACCTTCCTGGCAGGAGTGGTGTGGCTTTGCTTTTATGCAGATTAGCCATGTGCTTCTCACTTCAAGGCGTTCCACAGGAAAAGACCGTTTCCTGTGTTTGGTTCTCGGTGGGCGGCTCCGGCATGTTGTACCGGCCGGGGCTGAGCCTGCGAGCGGGCTCGGGAGAGGGATTACGGCGTGCGGCCCCCCCTTCCCCTTCCACCTCCACTGCTACGTCACCACAACACAACCACACGCGCGCTCGTACTGTTGGTGTCATTCATTCAGTGCCAAGATTGCTTTAAAAAATTCCCTTGGCCCCAGTTCAAACAGGAGTACAGCTGGGATGTGTTAGATTTTAGGCAGTCTGCCCTCAATTTGAGATGAGTTATAAATAGCAGTGCCGACTTCCTTAACTACCACTCTCCGAGGTAAAATGCAGGTTAATTACTGTGGGAATCAATTAGGGCTTCTCTCGGTTAAACAGCCAGTAATGCTTTTTATTATTTTTTATCACCAAAAACGGACAACAAATCTGGTCAGGAAAAGATTTCAAATGCAAGGTGAGAGCTTAGGGCTTTTTTATTATTTTTTTGGCCCTTCTGTTTTTTTGGGGGCAGCTGAGGAAACCAGTTGTGGCCAATACCCATGTTTGCCAATAATGGAATGACGCTGATTTGAAACCAGAGAGTTCAGTAAATGACTCTCCTTCCCTTTCTTCCTCTGGCGTAATAAAATACAAATATGTAATAAGGTAATCGGCAAAGTCGGAATTACGTTTTTCTATACAGCTGTGGAGAGTTTGGCTCTTGCTTCCAAAGTGGGATTTGCCTCTTCCCGTTACATGTTTTCCTGCTGGGACCATTAAGCAAGTCCCCTCCAATTTAACCAAACTGTTCTTTCAAGAGGCCAAATTTCTCTTCTACCGGTCAAACTGAAAAGCATTGTTTGTGGAATCCTCTCGCGTGCTTAGAAGCTTTTTTTTTTTTTTTTTTTTAAGGAAAGCTCCGGCGTTGCTTTTGAAGAATAGCTGGTTTTCACAGCGCCGGTTCATTTTCGGGGTCTGACATCCTTTGCATTACACATACTGATTTGGAGAGCTTTTGAACTCAGCAATTTAAGCTCACTTTGGGCTCGCTGTTAGAAGCTCTTAGCCTAGAAATATCTTAAATTTTCCCGAAAGCTCAGCAGTTTCTCTGGAGCACTGGCTTATGGTCCCTTTCATTACACGCCGTACCAAACAACTTTGCTTTTGAAAGTTTTGACTGGTGGCAGGAGTACGTTTTGCCAAGTTTTGGTACTTAACAGTGTTATAAAACAGCAGAGATGGCGAGATTGAAGGGAGAATAGAAGCAATTTCTATGAATGCAAGGAGGTGTAAGCAGGGGGTCTGGACTTCAGTGATCAAGGAGCGATGCTTTCTCTCAATTATGTCTCTCTGTGGCAGGGCCTTTGCTTTTGAAGTGTAATCACAGTAATCTACTCCTGTGGTTTCCTATTGAAAGGATTTCCCATGTATCAGTCCAGAGAAGAATCTCCAGCCTTTTGCAGTCGGGGGTTTGGTATTTCCTTATTTATCCTGAAGTGTTCTTGCAAGCGAAGAGGCGTCGCTTCCTCCCGGCTTCCCCATCTCGTGTAACACGGGTGTACAAAGGAGCCGTGCGGCACCTCCGCTCCCCCCAAAGTCTTCGCACGAGCTCTTGGGTCGATCCGCGCTTCACTGCATTTCAACTTGGGCTGGTCTTTCTTTGAGGCACGTGCAGTTAAATTACCTACAAGGATTGAGGTAGCGGATTCAAGCAGACTGCCTGATCGTAGGCTCTGTAAGCCAGAGCAACACTGCGAAGACGAGAGCGGTTAAAGCGCTGTCAGCGAAGGAGATGTGTGTCTTTTCTGGCAGATTTTGAAGGAACAAACAATGCGTTGCAGCATTTGAGACGTACGTGGCAGCCCCAGGGAGCCGGAGTTAGCCTGTTGGTTTGCAGCGAGTCAGGAGTGTGTGTATGTTCCTTCATTAGAGATTAATTGGCGTTTACATTTCTTCTGTTTATAGAATTTTATCTATAAGGCTGTAATTTAGAGTGATGCTCTTCATGTTTGTTTTTAGCATCCTCTGTGCGCTAGGGCCTTGTGGAAGAGTGGCAGTTCAAAGCAGCGCAGTTTGGAAGCACGTCGTGTACTCCTACGCTGAGCAATCAAGGTGACGACTTGGTCACATCCTGGAAATGTGTTTGGGTTTTGTGTTTTGGGTTTTTTCTTTTCTCTCTCTCTCTTTTTTTTTTTTTTTTTTTTATGGCTGCATAAACAGTACCAAGTATTTCTTCAAGTTTTTTAACGGTCGTCGTGCTTCCTGTAGGAATCATGGGAAAAGTGGATCTTCACCTTGTTTCTGTCCTTCCTGAAGATATGGTTAGCTCTGTGGGTGACCACAGACAAGAAAATCTGTGCAGAGGAGGCAGCATGTGGTGTGTGCGTATTTAAAAAAAAAAAAAAAAAAAAATTAAAAAAAAAAAAATCCCCAAACAAGAACGTATTTGAGAAGCTGCCCTTGCTAGCGAGTTGCGAAGGTGAGGTAACAACCAGAAGGAAGCAAGTAACAAACGGAAAAGATGCTGAAATGTTTAGTCAGTAACCCCAAAGTTGCACTTAATCGGGTAGAAGAAGAAGAAGAGAGGTCTGTGTTTGGGGGGTGGTGGAAGAGAGGTTTGACTGGTCAAAAGCTGGGAAGCACTCCTGGTGGCACTGGTTTTGCATACCAAAGAAGATAATGTGGGGAGGGAAAAGATGTCAGTAATCTAAGGTGATACCCACAAGGCAAGGCTCAGGGAGCGTTAGGGACAATTGCTTGAAAGATGTAAACACAATTTGCATCCGTTTGGGTGTACGAGAGCTCCACATGGGTGCTGCCTTTCGGGAGGTGAGGCACTGTAGCTCTGAGGATTCAGAGTCCAGACATCAAAGACCTCGGTTTTTTTCTGACCCGGTAAATGGAATCTCCTTTTCAGAGCATGGTGAAAAGCCCATGGTGTGGTCCGCAGGGTCCGGCTGTTTGGGAGTGCGGGGATTGAGGGCTTCTCCGGGCTTCCTCCTCTGGGGTCCTGCAGCCCCTGTCTGTGTTCCTCCTCAGCAGCAGTATCTGCAATAACTTGAACATAAAACGTAACTTTTTCAGAACTGTTGTAGTATCAGTATGGATGAAAATGGAAACAGCCATCACAACTGAGCGTGGCAGGGCGTCTAGAATCTGCCTCGACAGAGAGAATCATACTGGTGCCGTGCGCGTGGATGTCTGTGGACAGCTTCCTGCTGTATTTGCAGGGGTGGCCAGCGCTGAACTGGAGCAGAGGAGGGGACTTGGATCTGGTTCTTAATTGATTTGTGCCATACTGGTGCACATTTGCCTGATTTCAGTTGAGGTGGGTAGCACCCCCATTACTAAAACCGGGGTGCTTTTCCTGTCAGTCCATTAAATTCCCTCCCGTGGCCCAGCTCCTGTTGCCCCACAAGAGTACCATTAAATCCCCGTTGCGCCCTTCCTTACCCGTGTTTGGCGTGGGCTCGGCGCTGCGTGGCTTGCCTGGCAGGCGAGACGTAGCAGACAGCTGGTCAAACAAATGTTCTCAGGGTCTGCGTGTTGGGACTTCAAGCTGTGCTGGCTGTTGGGGTAGGGTTTTCTGAAGTGTAGCATACTGCACGAACTTTTTTTTTTGTTTCCCCCCCCACCCCCAGGAGGGTGGATTCTGCAGACATAACTGAAATACTGTTCGGGTCTCCGGGATTCTTTCAGGTTTCCAGCAGGAGCTAGCTTTGTGCGATATTTGCTTGTGCAGACCTGTAGTGCCACTCCTCAAGCACCTGATCTCAGCAAGAGAGGGTGGATCTGTACAAATACCACCCTAGGGCTAGTTGCAGGAAGGAATGGTGTAATAGAGAGTCCATTGTCATGGTGATCTGGTGGAAAACATCTAATTGGTATTAGTTAGGTCATCAGGAGATCAGTGAACAATTCTTATTCAGTCCGAGTGATGGAGGTTAAAGACTGCGCCTGGGATTCATTTAGAGGTCACTACGCCAAAACAGCCCTTGCTTTAGTGTGGGAATAGTGCTGCCGAGGTAGAAAGGCTGCGTTTTGAGGTTTATAGTATTTTGAGGAAATTTGATTGACCGTTCTTACGTCTCGGCTCCAGGCAGGGGTAGTAGAGATTAGGAAGTCCTAGGAAAGTTGCATTTATTCGTTCTCCTCGTCATGTCTGCTCTAAAACTTGGGGGACCTGCCTTTCAAGGCTGATGTTTTTTTCGTGCATCCAAAGAAATTTGATTTAGAAACCTTTATTCTACAAAAGGCAGCAGACGCAAGGCACATGTTAAAAAAATAAAAATGCAAAAATGGAACTGCAGTTTTGAACGCTGTGAATATCAGTAGCACTGCCCATCAATATGGATTAATTGAAATGCGTAAGTGTAAATTAACAGCCTGTAGTGTTTTGGGAGACCTTGTTATATGTGAAGGAAGCAGTGTTTCTTGTGAATATTTAAATTTTCAGCCTAAATTCACCTTGTTGTGGAATATCTGGACATTAAACTACTACCTACTATGGGGAAAAGCCACTTACACTGGTAGTTCATCTTTCTTAATGATCCATTCCCCCCTTCTTTCCTGTCCTCTGACCACAGGAGATAAGTCAGCGTAAAATGGCTTCTTCTGATTGGGTTTGTTCTTTGTGAAATGTATGTAGGTTACAGCAGGAATCCTGCTGTAATTCAGGATGTAACTGTGGGGTTTAGCACCTGAGAAGAGGCGGATGAGCCTCTACTTCTCTGCGCCAACCTGTTGAAGTTTTCTTCTGGGTGTTTTTGGAAGTTGTGAACGATTCCTATATGTAGCTGGATGTACATCATGTGTCGCTACTTGCTTTGCAGCCTTCAAGCCCAATGGATCAGATGGGGAAGATGAGGCCTCAGCCGTATGGAGGAAACAACCCCTACACACAACAACAGGGACCTCAAGCGGGGCCACAGCAAGGACATGGCTATCCAGGACAGCCGTATGGGCCACAAACTCCTCAGAGATATCCCATGGGAATGCAAAGCAGGACGCAAAGTACAATGGGCAGCATCTCATATGCACAGCAGGTAGAGCACCCAAGCTTCTGTGGTCTCTGTTTACAGCAGGGGAAGGCAGAAGAGCAACAAAGTGCTGTGTCTTCTGAAGGGACCAGCTTCAGCCGGGTTGGAATCAGTTGTTTAGGTAAAACGGCATTTCTCTAGGCTACGTGCTGCGCCACACCTGGATCCAGGTGGGAATGATGTATGAGGACCTCTGGAATCCTTGCTTCCAAGAGAGGCAACGGCAGAGCTGTGAATCAAACAAGGGAAAAATAAATAGTGAGGGGAGTAAGATATTCTTTCTGCTGTGTTTTGTTAGGGACACGGTTCTTTACAGAAGAAATGACTTCAGGTCAGTGTTGGTTCATTACATGATCCAAGTGGCTCCTGCTGGACTGTTTGCAGGATTCAAAAGGGTGCCTAAAGGGTGCTTTTTTTTTTTTTTTTTTTTTGAGCAAGCAGGCTTTCCTTTTGATGTTACTATCATTGAAGGGTGGTCAGATAGGGATCCCTAAAAACTTGGTTATGGTGCCTATAAAAATTTTGTTACTGCCAAGAATAATGTCATAGACAAGTGACTTTTGCTATTGTCTAGGAGGCTTCCCTTACATAGGTAGTGGCATTGTCGGTACGTTCCCAGTTAACTGCTCTGCTCAGGCCTCTGAGTCTTTTTTTTTTTTTTTTGAGCATAATCGTACTTTGTGTGTGTATGTAAAATACCTTCATAACTGACATAACTCTACCCTCTTCTTCTGTAGATGCCTCCTTATGGACAGCAGGGCCCCAGTGCATATGGGCAGCAGAGCCAGACTCCGTATTACAACCAGCAAAGCCCTCATCCCCAACAGCAGCAGCCTCCATATTCTCAGCAGCCTCCATCCCAGACCCCTCACTCTCAGCCTTCGTATCAGCAGCAGCAACAGCCCCAATCTCAACCTCCACAACTTCAGACATCGCAGCCTGCCTATTCGCAGCAGCAGTCCCAGCCACCCCATCAGCAGTCCCCGACTCCGTATCCTCAGCAGCAGTCCACAGCCCAGCAACACCAACAGAGTCAGCCTCCCTACTCCCAGCAGCAGTCGCAGTCGCCCTACCAGCAGCAGCAACAAACTCAGCAGACGGCTTCCGCGGCTCTTTCTCAGCAGTCATCCTCATACCCTCCGTCACAGCCGCAGCAGCAGCAGTCTGCGTACTCCCAGCAACGCTTCCCCCCTCCTCAGGTAGGCTGTCACCTGCTGTGTTTCCTTCTGTAAGTGTTTTTTAAAGAAACTTGCACAAATCATTTTCTTTGTGCATGAAAATCAGTTGAACTACGCCATCAGCAAGTTGGCTGGAATGGTTACAGTAGGAGATGTGCTGCCTTCTCTGTTGTATCTGGATCTGTATCTCTTACAGAGAGATATTGTGGTGGTAGCAGGCTAAGCCACGCTAATACTGCAGTTTTGAAGACTAGCGTCAATTGCTGCTCATTGGCAATACCAGTCTAAAGGATTTTGTACTGGCATGGTTCTCGCGCTGTGGTCTGCAGGAGTTCTCCAGGTGGTCTCCAGAGCTACTTGGTTTAGCACAATAGCGGAGCGCAGTTTGCAGAGAGACACGTAGATGGTGACGGAGGAGTTTGCTCTTAAATGTAAAACTCGGCTTTAGGGAGGAGAAATAAAGCAGCAAACACATGGAATTGAAGATAAAATCATGAAGCAGATTAGCAGGTTTTTTTTTTTTTTATAAGTTATTTTTATTTTCAGCAAGGCTTAATAGTATTTTAATAGTTATGTGAAAAGCTAGCTGGGAACTTTCAGCAAAAATTGTGATGCACCAAAGCTGGCTTTCAAAAAGTTGAAGATTTTAATTGACTTGCCTTGTTTGTGTAATGAAGTACTTAGAGCTATCATAAGATGTTAGAAGAGCAAGAAGCCAAGTGGGCAGTCTCCCAGGACACTCTCTGTTCTTCAGGATCTGTAATAAGGGAGAGCTGGAGAATTACCATTTTGTCGTGTTTTAGACCTCTTCTCCCAGCACCCTCCATAGCAGTCGGGCAGTGTTTGCTCGGAGCAGTAAGCGTGCTGGCTTGAACTCTTTGCTGTCTTATTTCCTGTTTTGGGCAAGTGTCACCGAGGGTACATAATTCTTCCACAATGTGAGAATATACCAGAGTGATTCCAGCAGAGCCTTTATTTTATTCCCATTTGTGGTTTGTTTTTTTTTTTTTTTTGGTGTTTTCTTGATGTTTCAGGAGTTATCTCAAGACTCGTTTGGGTCCCAGGCATCATCTGCTCCCTCAATGGCTTCCAGTAAAGGGCAAGAAGATATGAACTTGAACCTTCAGTCCAGACCTTCTAGCCTGCCGGTGAGTGGTGAGCTGATCTAGAAGTGAATGGGGCGAGGGCAATCAGAAGCACAGCAGGATAAATTAGCACTGGTAGTATTCCACGTGGAAATGGGAATGATGGAGGCTGCCAGTGCTTTTTACTAAGTCATTAGCTTCTGGCTTCCCACTGGAGATTAAATGTAATTTACAAAAGTAATGGATTTGAGAGTAAAGTTTAACCCTAGATACTCAGGTCTGCATATTCTAGCTAAAAGATTTTTCTTTGAGCTTTCCATTTGCAGCGTCTGAAATACCTGGCTGCTGTTAGAGTAGACCCTGACCTTCAGGGGAAGGCGCCTCGTTTTTATTTTATTTTCTTGTTCCTTCAGCCTGCTGTTGCAATGGCAAGTAGCAGACCTGCAGCGCGGTTCCCTTTCCTGTGTCACTGGATCCTTATACTGCTGATTTAAGCTCCTTTGGGCCAATCTGACTGAACAGTTGGTGAAAAAGACAAGTTTATTAGTACCTGGAGTGAGGAAGATCAGTCACAGATAGCTCCTTCCTTGACAGATGGGGAATTATATTTTCTTTTGCATTCTAAATCTGCTTGCTGTATGTACAGTGAACGGTTGGGTATGAGATCAGTGCCGAGTATTGCAGTACATTTTGGACCACAGTAGTTTAACTGTGGGTTAAAACTTCATCAAGAAAATGGAGAAGGGTTAAAAGTTTAGATTATTTTGCACAAGTTGGGTCTGTGCCTCTGACGTGGAGGAAGAGTTTTGAGCTGCCAAGTTCTGATTTTGCTGGTTACTTTCATAGTAACCAGTAGGAAGTGAGTGAGCTTTTATTTTTTTATTTAGCCACTGGCTAAATCAGTTTTCTAAGCTGCAGTTGGATTGGTCAGAGGAGAGCGAGCTGTGTATACAGCAAAGTTATTTTTTGCTCTCAGCAATGAGAAGGGCTTTGTTGTGAGCCCCTTGAAATAATTCCTTTGGATTGTGGGTACAAATTGTCACCCAAAATACAAAGTGATTCTAGTTCTGACCACCTAATGGGAGTAGTTGTGGGTTGTTTCTTTTTTCTTTCTTTTCCTTTTTTTTTTCCTTTTTTTTTTTTCCTTTTGGACCCCCATTACAAAGATTTAATTTGTTCTGAGGCCTGGGGAAAAAATCCTTTTAAATAGCATGTTTCTTTCCACTCTGCCTCTCCACAAGTTCTTCCATGTGACCCATCTTCTGGTGAAGAGCGTAGGAAAAGTGAAGCCACTGAAGTAATTGAAGAAATTGCTCTAGCTCCGAACGGTGGGAAGTCCTGTTCAGTGGCATTGTTGATAGAGCCTTCATGAATCCTACCAATCAGCGCCCTCTGACTCAGATTATAGGCATTAGTTGCTCTGCTTAGCAGAAGTGGCTCCTTCTCAGCACCAAGTGGGAGTTTGTTTTATACCTTGTGGTTAAATGCATTTGGCCCCTTTCAAGTTTTCCTTTTTCCCAAGCAGTTTAAGAAAAGATACGCATCTCTGCTGGAAGAGTGAAGGAACCTAGAAACCAGGGAATTTGATCCAGTTTAAAAGTTCTAAATGTCCACCAGTTTCTGACGATGTGCTTTAGAGGTTTGATGAAGAGAAATCCAGGGTGCAACAAATAGGTCCAGCTTTTAGAATTGGCCAACTGTAAAGCTTGCTTCTGTTTTAAACAGACTTTGTAGTCATCTTGTTTTCCTGACTTTATCCCCAATTAATTTGCATTTAGGAAGTCAAGCAGTCTTTAGCTTACCCAGCTCTGGTGTAATTTTGGGTAAGCAAAAATTAAAAAAAAAAAGGAGACCCCTTGCAGAAACTCACCCTTATTCTTGTGTGTTTCGTAATTCCTCCTCGTCTTGTTAGGATTTTGTAGGACAAGACCAGCACCCCTGTCTGTAAATTGAGAAATGCAGCACACGGTGATGCTGTGGAATGGCGTAAAGGGAGGACCTCAGAGGTGTGTGGAAGCCAATGCTCTGTTTCGGTGATCAATCTCTTGCACAAAGTTTGGCCTGGGGATGCTTAGAAACAAAAGAGCTATGTGGAAGGGTGCTATCAATTTCTTTTTATCTTCCTTATATTGCTTAGTCTGTCTGTTTTAGAAAGTTTTATCCTACTCGGGAGGATTCCTGGATCCCTGTTTTGCCATTATGTATGACTTACAGAAGCATAGTTAGTTTATGGGCTTTTAATTTTTTGTGGAGTTCTGAGCCCTTTTCCAAGCCTCAGTGGGCGCTGTGGAATGGCTCGCTGGGTATCTTGGAATTGGGGCAAATCGTGCCATGCATCACCTTTGATTAAACATAGATCAGCTCCAGCAGGAAAAGGAGGTTGCTGCTTTTTAGGTACTTACGAAGTGTTAAATTTATGTACCCAGTGCCTTTATAAGTCTTTGGCCTTTACATATCAATGTTGTACGTCAACATTAGCGTTGGAATTTTAAGTAATAAAGGGGGGAGTGTTCCTTAGCTGATCCCATCACCGTTTCAGGAGGTGGTGATCTCCTGGATGGTGACATTGTCACGTTCTTCAACTCCTGTGAGCTCTTGGTGCCTTTGTTAGGATCTGCCTGAGAAATGTTAGGCTGATCCTTCTGGGTGAGGGTCTTCAAGAGCTCTTCTTGATAATGATTTTTGTGTCACTAACTAAACTTTTTCCTGATGACGTTCCCATATTCAGACATTTAACAGCAGAAGAGTCAAATTACTGATTTCTCTAATGCTTTGTCTGCTCATCAGCAAGTAGCAAAATGTCTGGTCTTCCATTTCTGCTTGTGTTACAGGCTGTTCTAGCTTCAGTATTTCCTGGTTTGTTGTTCCCGTTCTAAAGATTATTCTTGCTGTATTGTGGGGGAGAATGCTGCTGCTGACTGGATCTCACTGGTGCCATTTAGAGAGTAATGCATCCACGCGAGTGTCCTGGCTGGTGCTGTTTTCCTGTGGCAGGCTAGGTGAACAATTTCTCTGATGAATTTGCTGCTTCCCTAGGGAGTCCCTGTCAGGATTGCAGCTAAACTAAACTTAGATTGCTATTGTGTATGGGAGAAGTGAAGTGTACTCTTTTGTGTCTGGGTGTAATAGAGGAATAGTACTCCTCAGTATAAATCTGTTTCTCCCAGGAGATTCCCTAGTCTCTTCTCCTTAGCAAAAAATTCTTCCTGGCAAGTTGTATCCGGTTTATTTGGTGTCTTTACCTTTTGAGGCTTGGATTGAGAGTCTGTAGGAGTCACAAATTTACAGTGTTTGGCTATTAATTACCTTCTGCTTAGGCATGGAAGGTGCTGGTAGCAAGTGCAGGGGAAGCAAATAGGGTGCTAGGACATCCCTTTGGGTTTGGATTATAAATGTGTTTGACTGCAAAGTTCTCTGGAGTTTTAGGTTTGTTGGGAGGAATTTTGTATCTCATTCTGAAACACACAGCAGATTGTTGTCTTGCCCCAGTCTCTGTCTTACGGGCTGCCTTGAGGGAGCAGAGCGCAAGTTCCTGATGTCTTTGAGATGGATGAGGAGCAAAGACATCCAGACAGCGGTTGCTGCATCAGGCTGTTTAGACCTTCCCAACTACAGAAGCTGATAGCTGTGCTGTTAGGACTTCCAGGTCAGCCCTAAAAGCCGTTTATGAAGCAAAACTGATTTGATACCAGTATATACTGGCTGTATTGGCTTTTCACTGGATCTTCTGGGATTTCTGCAGTGAAGCTTTCCCATCTGTGGAAACCAAAACTTTTGTGAGAGGTGGTGTTTTCAGCAGTGCTTCGATAGGAAGGATTCTCCACAGGGTGGGACTTCTGGCCAAACCAGGAGGACGGATACTGGCGAGGTCCTGAAATGGCAAGGTTGTGTTTGAGTTTTTGTGGTAGTGAATACATAATGAAGCAAAGTGGGGAAGTTTCAGAATTCCCACCCCAGAATGTCCTTAGTTTGTTTTGGTCAGTGTACTGCATAGCCTGAAGGAGGAACCCCATCCCTGTTCCGGGCAACTTATTTTCGTCTTGATGTGGAGTGGGAATGGTTTTAATCTCAGTGTTTTTGCGCTATTGGAAAACTGGTTTGCTTATTCAGTTGCGTTTCACTTTGGTTCCTCTCTGACTTCAGGCCTGAAAAGTGTCTTGTCAATGGCAGAAAGGCATATAACCAACTGAAACCAAATTCCTGATCCACCATTAATTTCTGAATGTGCATTCTGGTCTACGGATTTAGCAAAATTAGGTTTTGTGGGGAGGGGAGAGGAACGAGGCTGCAGAGTTTTGGCTTGTGCAGAAAGAACCGCTCTGTGAATATCCCCAGCAGTTGTGGCTGGGTTTTTTTTCTGTGTTTGATTACCTCTTCCTTTCTTAAGTCAAGTAGTTTCTGAATTTGGATGCTGGAGGTTGTCACGGAAGCACCGTTTGGATTTTTCATTCTTACAAAGTGGTCATTTCAGCTTGTGCTGTGTAGGTGCTTGAAGTGGAATAAAGTTGAGCTCTGTCAGCTGCGTCCCCTGACCTGGAAATAATCAATGCAACAGGCTGAAATGCAGAAAAAAAACTGTCTCAAAGCTGCTGTGGATGGGGAGGGAGGCGCAGCCCAGGAAATGAGCGTTTTCTTAAAAATTCTCTGAGTTCAAAATGAATCATTTTGACAATTTCTTTTGGGGGAGGGGAAAAGAACCTTTTACGGTTGATTTTACTGGTCACTTCAGGCTCTCCTTTTTCTCCCCCCCCCCCCCCCTTTCCATATGGGGCTTCCTGCTTCTGTTTGGTTTCTCTTTGGCCTTTTGAGCTTGTCTTATTGCTTGCCTTGAGAGAGGGATTAGCGATGTATGCATTTCAAAGCGGGGCAGTTGCACGCTGTGGTGCTTGGGCATCCCAGTGGATATGCAGATAAACGCGGCAGCACCCGCAGGCTTGCCTCGAGGAGCACAATACCTGAAACACTGGTATCAGAGAGATTGGTGCATTCCACTTTATGCTGATACGAAGGTTTCTATCCCAAGTTCTGGCAATACAGGGAGTTGAAAATGTGGTTTTTTTTTTTTTTTTTTTTTCCTTCCTAACCAAGGCTCCTCTGCCTGAGCTTTTCTTGATGTGTGATTGTGGCCCTTGCTTCTGTGCGGTTTCTTGAGAAGGCTGTGCCTTTTAATTTTTTAAAATTTTTTAAATTTTTTTTTTTTTAAATTTTTGCTAATAGTGGACAGCATGGAGTGCTGCTTACAAAGCCACCCTAATCTTCCAGCCACTCCAGTGACATGTTTGGTGCCTGTGACCTGCTTCTCAGGGTTGCTCAGCTATTTGTCCATGTGGCAATTTTCTCTCCTCCCACCCCTTCCTCCGGGTTCGAACTGAGCTAATCCCTCCCGCTACTGGGGAGGAAACTCCCCACCCCGCAGAGCATCGCCGGGCCCGATCCGGGCTGCGTGGAGCCCTTTGCCGGCAATAAGCGTCCCTTGGGAGACGATGCAGCTTCGCAGGAGCGGAGCTGCGCTGTGCTCGATGCCGGGCTGGTTTCCTGTTTCTATTCTGGTCTCGAGCTGCTCGGCTCTGCTTCCTGCCCGCACGCCTCGCACAGATTCCCCGAACCCCCAGCCTCTTGTTTTTTTTAGGAGCGATTTCGGTTACGGACCCGACTGAAAGAGGAGACCTCTGCGTGGAGGGGGACGGCAGGGACGGCTGGCAGCTTGCTTGGGAGAGGACGGGCTCTGGCCGGAGCGACTAGGCGGGACAACGTTTAATCAGGAAATTGCTGTAGGATGACCAGTTCTGGTCTTGGATGCTGAACAATAGTCTGTGCTCTGTCACATGCATCCCCTGTGCTGCCGCAGCCTGGAAATACAGAGCCGCTCCTTGCACCATCGCTGCTGAGGCCGGGTGACCCTCTGCTTTTAAACACGTTTTCAAGAAGTTGTAGGGCAGGGAAATCAGTTTTTCACTTCCTTTTTGCTGCTGACTTGGTCTCATTGGAGAGCCTTTAAAATGTGCGGAAGCCTCTTGTCAGTCTGATGTCGGACATACAAGCCTCATCCTCTTCCCTTTCCATCCAAACTTAACCCTGCACGAGGTTCCGCGCTGTGCAAGGGAGGGCTGGCGTGACCTTCAGCCGCTGCGTGGAGCAGTCGCCGGGATAAATTAAGGTGTTTAACTTTGGCTGACAGCGCTGCATGCGTTTTAAATGCTGCCACACCTGAGCTTTCCGTCTACAGGAATCGTTTTCCTGTTTTGGCGTGCTGGATGGACTTGTCTCCGAGGCGTGCACGATCATAAATGCCGTGGAGAAAACTGTTTCCACGTGGGGCTCAAATGCAGGGCACGGCGGGGGCCCAAGGCTCAGCCACACCGCTCAGATGGGCTTATGCCTGCACCCTTATGGCTACGAGTTTTGCACCGTGATTTCAAACAAATCCTGGTAATTGGAGGAGGAATTGTGTTATGGTTTTTATTATAATTTTGAATCAGGTCTTACCTAGGAAAATAGAAACCTTTGTTTTAAAAAAAAAAAAAAAAAAAAAGAGTTGAATTTCCTGAAATGACAAGAAGTGACATCTCTAGGAATTGACTGTTCTGGCACCCTGACCCCGGGGGTAGCACCGGGCATACGTCAGTGTCTGGCACGGGCCAGGTTTCCATGGTTATGCTACCTCTTCCCATGCACGCTCTGAGCCAGGGCAAGAGGAGGATTTCCTTGATTCTTTCCAAACGTGCCTTCAGTTTCTCTGTCCCATCCACATCAGCGGTACCTGCCTGCGGGTGTGGTATTGCGGACAGGTTCTTGACTGCGAGTGGTTTCTCTAGAGATGCCCCAGCTGGCAGCGTCAGGGTCTCTGCCATAGCCCCTCGTCGCTCCATCGCGGGCTCCTATGATGGACTTTGGGAAGGAGCTGCCAGCTTTCAGCTGTCTCTTCAGCTGCTTTTTCTGTCCAGAGGGCCGCCAGATCCGTCAGGCTTGGAAATACCTGATGCCTTAGAAATCTTGTTCTCTCCTAAAAAATCTTCCTTCCTTCTGCTTTTTTAGAAATTGATTCTGTCACTCTTAATTGTTTCAAAGAGGCTAATAACAATACTAAAAGCTGAGTTGTCTTAAAATCCAAAGTATTGGCCTGAACAGGGGCCTTCTTAATTTTTTAAATTATTTCAAACTCCTGCCTTTGCTGCGTTTCTTTGCCCACCCTAACTCGTGTGGTTGGCATGGTGGCATAATCACGTGCTGAGATGACTAAATGCTTTGGAGTCTAAATTGAACACATCGGAGACTCGAAAGTGCCTTCCAGAGGAAGCACTGCTGGGGAATTGGAATATCCTTACGGCTGGCAATGAGAGGGTAGCTTCCTGCCTCTTACGTGATTTAGCTTTTTATATGATCTGGGGTTTGTCTTCAGACTGAAGTAAAATACTTAAAAACCTCTGGAAGAAAACCAAAAGCTCTTTAAATAAACGGGTTGTGGTCTGCCATCTGAGACCCGTGCTACTTTCTCACTTGCACTTTCCTTCCCTGGTGTCAGACCGGCCTTTCGATTGATATGATTGATTTGTGGGTCTCACTCCTCCTGCATCCCCAAAACCCTCCAAAAAACCAATGTCGCTGAGAGCATCCTCAGATGCTGCTGCCACGTTGCTGCTCGTTGTGTCCTGGGGTCCTCCATGGGCTCCTTCTTCTTTCCTGCAACTTGTTTTAGGGTCACTGTTGAAGCCGGAGATTTTATCCTTCCATTTGGCAACGCTGCTGCTGGGTGGCCAGGCCACCTCCTGCGTTAGCCAAAGTGACGCTACTCCGTCAAGCAAAACTTCAGCGTTTACCGCTGCTGTTGGAATACTTTATGTTGTGACAATGTTTAGGTAAAACCTGGACTACTTTCTACAAGCTGAGCGGCTTTCCAAGGGTTAAATGGAAACTCTTTTCTGGAGAGTTTTGCTGCTGCGTTTCCCAGGGTCCTGCGGAAGAGCTCAGCACCCAGCGCTCCCCGAGTGGGAATGTCTGCCCTTCCGCACGCTGGGTTTTCCCTTCAGCGACATCTTGTTCTGTGGATGAATCGCGTTACTCCTTCTATACTTGGCGCTGCAGCTACAGCTTTTGAATCTCTCCTCTCCAAAGACCGAGGATATGAAATTTGTTAGTCTGCTCAGTGTTTGGAGGGGGGAGGAAAGTCTGCCCCCCCCCCCCGCCCTTTTTTTTTTTTTTTTTTAAAATTTTATTTGGAGGGGGGAGAGAAGGAGGGGTGGCACAGGGTGGGAGCAGTAGATGTGATTAAAGCTCCTGCCGAGTAGATCTGTGGGAGTGGAGTATCGACCTCTGAAAAATCAATGGCTGCTGCGGTAGCAGAGCTGGCTGTTTTGCAAGGTCTCCCGTTGCAGGAATGTAGTAAAGCCAGCAGCACTTCCGTCTGTCGTCCTCCCTTTTTTATTTTGTACCTGCTTTCTGCCAAACGACCAGACTCACCTAGATTTACTGAGGTGGATTAGAGCAGCTTATTTTTGCAATCAGAGTAAGATTTCTTGTGTGACACTGAGCCCCTCCTCCTGACAGCCTCCTTTCCAAATGCTCTTTTTCCTGCAGTGCAGCTAGAGCCAGCAGCTTCTACCAGTGTGTCTAAAGCCAGGCTGGAAGAATGAGCTTTTCAGCTTCTTTTTTGAGCAAGGAAACTGCACGAATCTTCTCTTGCATGTTCTAGTCCCCATCTTAGGTTTGTAATTGTCAGCGCTGATACCTGAGAGGAGCTTAAACTCCTCGTAAGGGAAGGGAATATGGACTCCATCTAGCAGAGGCTGAAGCCTTGGTAGCGTTACCTTCCTGATATTTGTTTTAGTGGGGAGGTGTTTTTCCCTTGAAGTAGTAAAAGTCTAGGACCTATTTCCTTTACCTAAGGGCTGCTTGGGTGAGTAAGTGGCACGTAATAGGACTGAAATGTTTTTATGCATGCTTGGTTTTATAACCAGGATCTTGGGTTTTTCTCCAGCAGAGCTTGCTGCAGAACCCGAGAACTGGCTAGTTTCTAGTTGCTCACACGTGGTCCTTGCTCAGATCTGAGGCTGAGCTTCCAGGGATGTCTCTGAGGGGCCAAACCCAGTGATTTCATTGAATAATTAAATCCCTTTGTTCCTTCCGATTGCTGATCTTGTCCCATTTTGAAGTGGTGTATAAGAGGAAGAGGCAAGGCCATGAATTTAAAAAGCTTTCATAAAGCACAGGTGTACTGTGCAGCTCGTGCTACTATGGCAGCGATCTTCCTTCTGGGCATTCCCTACTTCTTATGTCAGGAGAAAGTCTTCTTTCCCTGTTAAACTAAAAGCAAACTTTTCAACACCTTGGAGAATAAGACGTAAGAGCCTACATGGAGGCAAGCTGGTTTTGGTCAAGGGGACACCAGCTTGTGTTGCTAGGCTTTGCTTGTGTTTGATTAGTCTTTAGTCATGTTGGGTAGCTTGGGAATGTGGCTGAACATGCTTCCCGCACGTGTATAAACACAAAATCAATAACAGGTAAACCGTCAGCTTTAAAATATGTATTTTTGGTTTCTACCCGACTCCTCCAAAAGTATGACAGGGTACGGAGTGCATAGGAACAGAGGGTTAACAGGGTCTTTCACTTCACTTTAAATTCCAGAAATGTTCTAGATGCAGCAAGAGGTTTTATTGGAGAGACATCCTGCACGCATCCTTCCTCTTCCTCCCCTCTGTCTCTTGTCCAGCCCATACACGCACCAAGAACGATGATCGTTTAGAAGGTGCTTTTGGTGCTGTAAAGATGCACTCATTAGCTTCTGCACAATAACCAATGGTAGAAGAGCAGAATGAGACGAATGGTGGCCTTCCCTGGTGAAACTTGTATATTTTTGGGGATAGGACAGGACTTGGAAATCTGCTTTGTCTTTGGAATAGTTCACTTTCCTTCTCATGGCGATGGTAGGTCTTCACGTTTTCACCCAGGGTGTTCAGCGAGCCTGCGGCTGCCTACTAAACCCTAAGAGCCAGTGCTCAGTGGGTTTCGTGTTTGTGGTGGGACATGCTGATGGATTTTGTCAGGATTTTAGAGCGTGGCAGTTGAAATTGAGCTGACGGTGATGCAGAGCTTGCAGGAGCATGAGCCCTTTCCAGTGGGCCTCCAGTGAGCTGGACCAGCTCGGAGACTGAAAAACTCCCTTCTGACTCTGATTTGTCGGCAAGAAAAAACTTTGGAGACAGCAGTAGATTACAACTCTCTCCAGATGAAAAGTACCAACTGGATTTCTGCTGTAGCTGAAGTTGTGTTCCCCAGCTCCAACTTCTGGTTTCTCCTGGGGAAGTGGTCTGGAAGAGGCAGACAGTAGGCAGGAGGGCGGTGGCAGGGCTGTAGAGCCCTCCCCAGACCCTTCCCTCACATCTGGGGAAATCTCACGTCAGCTTTGCAAAGCGTCTCCTTGGATGTGATGTGAATCTGTTAAGTCTGGTGTAAATGGAGCACGGTGAGGTCTCCGGGCCGCTTTGTGTTAGGAGATAGAGTGCTTTGTGAAGCATAAGATGCAAGATTCCGTTGCCTGTACTGTAGAAGGAGGAACGAGTCTATCCATTTCCCCGAAATAGCAGGGAGATCCTAAGCTTGCCAGTCAGCTGTGTAATTTTTGCGATAGAGAGGATTGAGGTATTTTGGGTGTGGAAATAAAAAGGGAAGGAAAGGACAAGCTTGTGATTTTTAAGTGTTGATAGTTCTTGAATGAGTGGAAAAGAAACTGCAGAGAAAATGAGATTGTAATAGAAAGTAGGTATTTCAATTAGTCAGAAGCAATGAAGAGACTTTTTCCCTTTCAGAAAGAATCGGGGAATAAATTTAGCCGTTGTTCTCTGGTCTTGCTTGTAAGCATCTTTATGGAAACAACTGGCCTTACAGAATTTATAAGCTCCACCACATGCTCGTCTCTGGCTCATAATTTCCTTGAGTGCTATCTAGTGATCTGATAGTGCCTACGATCATTACAGCCTGACTGCGCGCCTTCCCTCTTCCCCCACGCTTTTCATATGCACTTAAGCTGGGGCTGGGCAGGGGAGTCTAAAGGAAGGCTGCAGTCCCCAGCGAGGAGATCAATTTGCTTTCTGGTCAGTCTTCCTGCTCTTCCAGATCAGTGGGATGGGCCAGAGCGGAGCCTTGGATCTCTTTTCCTCTGGGGTTTTGTTACCTTGATCTTAAGTATTTCTTGTTGTTTCATCTTTATGTTTGTTTAACAAATGAGCTCGTATCAGATAGTGAAATGGTGGTTCCTTTTTTTCATATAAAAGAAACCTTGCTGTTTCCAGCATAAACTCACCGGCTCCCTTGTGTTGGTCATGCCAGGACTTGCAACCCTTTCCCTGAGATAGATGAACTCCCCTGCCCCCTCCTTTGGGTACCAGATTGTGTGATTTCAGGCATGGTTTTGTTGTGGTGTGAAAAGAAGGTGTTAGCTGCTGAGTCCTTGTTTGTCAGCAGTACTGACAAACCCATGCTGGCATCGGCGAGGGCTGGGCAACCAATCGCAGCTGGAACAGTTATCGTTTCAGGGTCCCCGTGGGCTTCCGCTATCAGGTCACATCCCAAAATAACACTGGGCAGTATTTCAAGTGAAGAAACTCAGGCTTTGGGGCTGCAGCCAGCCTGGAGTGTGAGATTCTGTGTGAAATAGTTGGAATCCCTCCAGCGTTTTTGATCTGCATGGCAGATGAGCAATAAAATGCATAAAAAACACATTGGAAACACGTGAGGAAATTCTCCAGACCCTGACGTTTCCTTCAAGTTGGCAGAGTTACTGCTGTCGAGCCTCACCTCCTGTCTGGGCTCGACTGGCTGCGCTCGCGGGAGGAGGGAAGAGGAGAGCCCTTCTCCTGGTGCTGCTCCGTCTTTCCAGGTCTCCTCCTGATGCTCCGTGGGAGGCAAATACAACCTCCCTGGCCCTCTCCTCTTGGGCTTCATCCAGAACCCACTGACGGCAGCAGGTCTCCATTATTTCAATGAGGTTTTCTTTTTTTAAAAGCTTCTCTGCTACGGCCGTCCTTAAAACAGTCTGTGGAGCGATTGAGAGATTTCTTTTTCCCCTACTTTGTGGTGCACTTGAGTAAGCGGGATATCAGAGCTGGAGGGTGTCCTTTAGTTAAAAAACCCCAACACTCTGTGCTTTGATGGTTGGCATCCTGAGAAAATAACTTGATAGGTGGAAAACAGCTCCTTATTGATTAGCTGCTTGCATTTAGGCGTTCCAGTCCCCGCTTCCCTCCTTCCCCTTGCAGGAGTTTCCCTTCTGAGAAACTTCGTCCTGCTGAATAACACCCTCAGAAACTGCTGCTGTGCTGGCAGAGCGTTTCTTCCCTGGGAAATGACTTTATTGTTGGAATTCATAAAACTTACAGATCTTTAGAGGTGCAAGTCACTTTATGAGTTACTTGATTTTTATGGTCCTGTTTCAGTTCACATCCTAACATCCAAGAAAGGTTGACATGTAATTCACTTTTAACTTGCTTAAGCTGACGATCTTCGGAGTCTGATCCACAGCCATGTAACTAGGCGGCCTGCTTTTCCTATATGTGAGGTCTGTGATGGTATGCTAGCAATGCAGAGGGGCCCTCGCTCGCATGTCTAAAGCAACCCTTGTATTAACCTGCTTAATTAAAACTGAATGTTTTTAAATGACTTGCAGTACTTAGGTTAAGCTTTGATGCATAGGCAAGGCCGAAGACATCAGCTTTAAAGACTGTTATCTAGTTACCTAGGAGTTAATTTTCAAACAGCTTTTAACATTGCTTCGTTTTATGTCTTGCAGATATTTTCATGCCTGGCATTACCAAGTCATATCCTCTTAGTCGGCCCGGTTCTTGTATGAATATTGCTCCTACCACGTAGCAGACAGTGACCTCAGATCCTGGAGGCAAACCTTCTCTTCTGCCTCTCAGATAACAGAAGGAAACTTCCGCATTTCACCTTGCACGCTTGCTCTGTATCTGTCCTTTCACGCCAGTATTTTATCTCAGGCGTACATTTATAATGTGTTTTTTCCCGTTGAGCCTAAAAATCTCACATCTAAGTAGCTGTAGGTTCTGCCCCTCTGGTCTGGAGGTTTAACTGCTCTGAAATGCCATACCCGCGTAAGCTCACGGTGGTGGGGATTTTAAAACTGTAAAGGGTTTTGGCCTTCGAACTTCAGTCACGGTGAAAACAGTGTTTGCATGCATTTGGTGATTCAGACTAAAAGTATCTTATTCTATTTAAGGGACATACCAGTATTTCCATCCAGTTTTAGGTTGTACTGAATTGGTTTGTGGACGTTCTGATCCCTTCATTGACTTAGAGGGGAATCTAGTTGTGTATCTCATGCTGGTGGATGAAGTTTGATGGCAGCGAGTCTCAGGGAGAGGAGTGTTTTGCTCTTGATTGTTTGTGTTGGTTGATGCTTTTTAATGCAAAATGTTGGAAATACTGTCTCTTTACTCCCACTCCAGATGGTTTCCGCAGTAGGAGTGTGGGGTTTGTCAAAGTTGTCCAAGTAGCTGCATAAAGGACTAATGCTTTTGATGTTACAATAGGAAGGTAGTGAAAATTGCAAGAAGTCTTAGACACTATTTTTAGGCTTTTTCTGCAGTTTTTTGGCTTTCATTGAAATAAAACAAAGCGCTTCTTTTTTTTTCCCCCCCTCAGGAAGATAATAGTTCAGCAGTAAGCAAATATACCTCTGAGACTGTTGTGCAGGAAATGGTCCCTCAAACAGAAGCAGTAATGGAAGGGGAGGAAGGACATGCTATGCGCTAAGTCATCCCACCAAGTGACTGGTGCTTTCATTTGCCAGCGTTTGTTAGAAGCGTTTTGATCAAATTCCACCGTTAAACTAGACAAGATTGCCTTGCTGCAGCAGACAACTGAACGTGGCGCAGCTGATGCCCAGCTCTCCCCTTTGTCCTCCCTGAATGTCACTGTCTGTCCAACAAGTGTGATGAGGTTGTTGGATATCTCCCTGGTCGTGTTTTTATTCTTCCTTAACTCCAGTTTTCCACTTTCTAGGATGTGGTGCCGTACTGTCCTCCAGCTTAGATGATGGGGATGTGCTGTCACAGCCTTTTCACACATCACCTGGCAGGCAGGTGTTACAGAGCGATAGGGCTCTCGCTTGCTCCTGAAGACCGATAAGTTTGCAGTATCTTGTGTCTGAGGTCCTTCCGCACTGCACGGAGCTGGGAAAATGTTATCCGAACTGCTGCTAAACAAGGCATCACCCAGTCAGTGTAAATGAGACCAGGGTGTCCAAGTTATTTATCAGTTGGCTCGGCCTTCCTGCGTGGTGTTTTATGTGAGGTTGGCTCTGTTCATGCTGGTCAGAGGGAGTCAGTCTGAAATACCTTCAGGGCTCAGGCCAGAGCACTTTTGATCCAGGGTTGATTGCTTTGAAAGACTACAAAGGATGGGGTGAAGTCCTGGCAGGCTTTGGTCTGCCACTTCTTCACCTTCTGTGATCCTTTGAATCTCTGGCAGAGATTTTATCTAATCACTGGAATAGTTATAACTTCCCAGCTTTCTGTTCAAACGTGCCACCGCTCACTCTGTCTTGGACTACGTTCTCCAAGCCTGAATAGCTGATGCACCTTATTATCAAACAGCTAGTATAATTGTGCGTGGTGGATCCGCACATCATTATCTTCTCGGGAGTATCCCCATTTTTCAGACTTGCCAGCTGATTTTTGGTTCTGTCACTTTGCAGGCGCCGCTTGTGGCAATCGGAGGTTTCAACTTCCTTAGGCTTTTTGTGCTTTTCTTCTTCAGAGTGGATACATGTGGTAGGAAGGGTGTTTTCTAGCCTTGCCTTCAAGAACAGCTGAACTTTATAGGGTGATATTCTAACTGCTAATTTTTGCTATCTTTGAAGAAAGGGAAGTGGGAACCCTGAAGAGTATTTTATGGTTTTCCTTTAAATCTCTGTTTAGTTTGTTTTTATCCATCTCAAGTGAGTAGTTTCCCAGCTCATATGAGGTTTATGAATTAATTATGGTGAGGCAGGAGTTTTCTGTCTTTTAGAAGCTGAGACATGTTTCTCTTCCAAGCCACGATCACATGGGTTGTTTCTTCTATTTGCAGTTTTACGTGTGGTGTTGATGCATTGTTTAATTTCTTGCCTCTAAACTGAATTAAAAGGAGCAAGTAGGAGAATGAGCCGGTTATTTGGACCATCAGCAAGCACTCGGCAAAGCAGCTAGGGAACTTTTGGGTTCAGAGACAGGCAGCAGGATAAGACACGTTTAGCAGTTACCTCAGTCTGCAGCAGCCTTCGTTACTGACGATAACGTGAACCGAGTTCATTGATTTCTATTTGTAGTATGCCTAAGGGAGAAATGCACTCTTTCTTAGTGGTATGTGAGAGAACAGTCCCGTGTCTTTTTTTATTGTTGCCTGATGTGTTTCTCTGTGTGTTGCAGGACCTGTCTGGTTCAATAGATGATCTACCCATGGGTACAGAAGGAGCCCTGAGTCCTGGAGTAAGCACATCAGGGATTTCCAGCAGTCAAGGAGAGCAGAGTAACCCAGCTCAGTCTCCTTTCTCTCCACATACCTCTCCTCACCTGCCAGGCATCAGAGGACCCTCCCCATCCCCAGTTGGATCTCCAGCTAGTGTTGCTCAGTCCCGCTCTGGTCCGCTTTCACCTGCTGCAGTACCAGGTAACGCTACTCAGCACGTGTTGATCTTCTGGTGGGGCTGCCTCGTGCAGCTGGAAAGTGAATTAAAACGGCCAGTGGGGAGGATTTGGTCAGTGTTAGTACGATGTGGTTATTGAGGTCTTGCGATCTCATTTGTTTGTTTTAAAGTGTCTGTAACTTGTAAAGGATGCAGTAGGATGGGGTGGGATGGCTGGTAAACCAGCAGTGTCATTTTTCTGGGTTAATGTGTCTGATCTTGCGCTTGTTTTTCTTCACTGTGGCTAACATGCCCTTCTCCTGAAGTTGTTTGTAATTCTGGTATTTAATACTCTGGCATCCTGGGGTTTGTGGTGTGCAGTTTTTGTGATTAACCACTTTCCTTTTTGCGGTGTAGGCAATCAGATGCCACCCCGACCGCCCAGTGGCCAGTCGGACAGTATCATGCATCCTTCCATGAACCAGTCAAGCATAGCGCAAGATCGAGGTGTGTGACATGAGTTAAAAGATTTAATTGTGTGAATCTCTTTGTAACTCTAGATGTGTAACTGAAAATTACCTGGCCTGATGACATGGATTCTATGTTGAGACAGCATTTAAAAGCTGCCCCAGATTTATAAGCTGCAAGCATTTAGGCATCTTGCAGTAAATTCAGCTGTTGCTGGTTGTTTTGCCTCTTAATGTTCCATCCAAAGCTAGTAAGATGTAAGATGTTTTCTCTGGCTTTTGACATGCTTTTCTGTGAATATTGCTTGTCCAAGGTCTGTGACCTTAAGCTACAAAATGAGGGGTGCTCGCAGCAGTAGTGTGTCTTTTCCCCCTAAGAGAATAAGGTTAATGTGGGGGAAAATGCATGTAAAATTTAGCTCTCGTGGCTAAAGGTATATAGTTGTCACCCTGAGAAAACAAACAAGCAAACAAAAACCAACAAGAAACCTGTAGGATTTGCAGAGTGGTACTGTCTACTCCTGTGACATGAAGTTGGTTTTGTTTTGTTTTGTTTTTCTGGTTAAACCAGGAAATTGGATCTGTTATCTTAGCAGATAACACTGGCTCCTTAATAGCAACCACTGTAAAATCTGTCTAGGCTGTTGCTGAAAGGATTTTGTTAGTGGGTCCTGGGGGTTGCTGTTACCTAAGAACACGTGTGTCCAGTGGTACCTCTGGATCCTTTGCACTAATAACTGTCTGCTCCTCTCCCTGGGTGAACAGGTTACATGCAGAGGAACCCTCAGATGCCCCAGTACAGCTCACCCCAGCCCGGCTCAGCCTTATCTCCCCGTCAGTCTTCTGGAGGACAGATGCACGCTGGAATGGGGCCATACCAGCAGAACTCCATGGGAAGCTACGGACCCCAGGGTGGGCAGTACGGACCACAAGGTGAGGCACAGTCAGCTCCTCAAGGTGGCAACTGAGCTCAGCAAATAGAAAAGGCCTCTCTCTATTGTAACATCTTGTCTTTGATAAACCGTTCTTATTTGTCCCCTCTTAATGTGTGGGTAATACAAAATAGTGCACTGCTTATGAGCTGGAAGGAAGCGTGCTTTGTTTGTGTTGAGATTGATGAAATATGTTGCTTTCAGGGCTAGTTCTACGTCTAAACGTAGGATCCTTCCTCCTCACTTAAAAAGATGGAGGTTGTGCATGCAATGTAATAGAGAAGACTGGCCAGTTCTCTTTGGAGAGAAAGAAAATTGAGTCTTGTATGTTTTGGAAAGGGTTAAGTGAGTTTTTTGCATCCTATCCTGGACCATTTACCTCGTTCTGCTCGGTTGAGGTTTGGGAGAGTTTCAGGCAGCTTTTGAATCGATGTTGTTACTTGGCTATGTCAAAACACATTTTCTGTGGCTTATATCCAAGTACTTTGACTTTTTGTTGAGGTGTTAACACTCCCCCTCATCTCTGTTAGTGATCTTTAAATATTTGCTGATAGAAGATTTTTTTATGGTGATTCATAAACTAACTAGTTGAACGATGTTGTCTTCCCCTCTTTTTATCTCCTTAGGAGGTTATCCCAGGCAGCCAAACTACAATGCGATGTCCAATGCCAACTACCCCAGTCCAGGAATGGGAGGAAGCATGAATCCCATGGGAGCCGGAAGCCAGATGCACGGGCAGACTGGTGTGCCGCCGTACAGCGGGCTTCCTCCAGGCAGGATGAGCCATGCAACCATGGGGAACAGACCTTATGGACCTAACATGGCGAATATGCCACCTCAGGTGGGGACCGGGATGTGCCCCCCACCAGGTGGCATGAATCGCAAAGCACAAGAAGCGGCTGCCGCTGCCATGCACGCTGCTGCCAACTCCATCCAGAACAGGTAAGGAATGAGATTCTCCCTGGTCTCTGAAGTCCCTTCCCTACGTCAGATCTAGGTTTCAGAGCTGTGGGTGGAACAACCCAAAATTGGGGTCATACTGAACATACGCTTCCTTGAAGGTTTGCCCTTCTTGGAGACTTTTTCATCAATCTTAAGTGTTAAAAAAGGAAGAGCATAAAGCTTGAATGGACGAGCAGTGTGTTGGAATACATCATTAATTACATGCTTAGGGAATTTTTAATATTCATAGGTGAAATCTATTTAACTCTGAGATCCCTTCAGTTGTTTTCGCTTTCTGGTCGTCTTTGTTACATGGGTGACTTAAAAGACGCTGCGTGTGTGGTAAAGCCCATAAATCCAGCAGACAGCCATCCAGCTGCATGGAACCAAGGCATTACTTGTCCAGTGTAATGAACTTCTTCCTTTTAGGGCCTTGATGAGCAGCTGTGGGAAAGGGAGCTGGAATTCAGCACTGAACTTTGCAACTATTTTCTGTGGTTGTGGGGTTTTTTTGTGTTGTTTTTTTTTTTTTTTTTTTTTTTTCACTGCCCATTTCAGAGTAGGTGTATGTGGCCTACCAGAATGCCTTGTGAGCCATGGACTTGTAAATTGGGTTTTCCCAGTAAAGCTGTTAGATATATTTGTTGTCTGACTGGGCATTGTGGTCTTTATCCTGACTTAACGGCTGCTTCTGCAGTTCACTGCCTGGTGTTACCTATGGCTGCCAGGAGGTCAAGTTCCCCAATGCCAAATAAAGGCATCAAAGCCTGTCCCTTTGAGTAACAAGTCTGAACGAGAGTTGTGTATGAGGTTTTCTGAGACACGTAAAATAGTGTAGCTTGTATGGGTAACAAAACAGAAAGAAATAAAGAAAAATCATTAAATGTGGCTGGAGAACTACACTGTCCATCTATACAAATAATATATTCTCACTTAAACGCACAAGGCTGCAGTATTTGCAGATCTGTTCTGCCCTATAAAGGTGGCTTAACAACTGAAATGAAGTTCAGTTTGGGGATGTGGTAGAACAAGATTAAGGGTGAAAACGTTCAGAACTGAAGTCCCTCTTTCAAAATGGTTTGCATCCCCTTTGCTTTTGAGAATGAGCCTTGGGCTCAAGGGTAGCTAAGCTTTAAAAGAGCACCTGATCTTCGGTCTTTTGCTGGAAAAGTGAGCTGGAGAAAGTCACTTCTCCGCTCCTTTGTGGGAGGTTTCTTTTAGCAAACCTGCTCCATTAGAAAACAAGATCTTAATGCTTAGTATTTGGGGTAAATGTCTGTTTCTTCCTTGACTTCTCTAGGCCTCCTGGTTATCCCAACATGAACCAAGGGGGAATGATGGGCACTGGACCTCCTTATGGACAGGGAATTAACAGTATGGCTGGCATGATAAACCCCCAGGGCCCACCCTACCCGATGGGGGGGAATATGGCGAACAACTCTGCAGGTAAGTCAGTGCGGACTGTTAGCCATGGCATTGATTTCGTTGTACTGGATTGAAAATCAGTCTTAAAGGTTCTTTTAACTTCCTAGGGATGGCAGCAAGCCCTGAAATGATGGGTCTTGGGGATGTCAAATTAACACCTGCAACTAAAATGAACAATAAGGCAGATGGGACGCCAAAAACAGAATCCAAGTCAAAGGTAAAATGTTTTGGATTTCGTTTTTAATGACTCGCGTCCTCTTCAGCATTCAGGGATGTTAAACCATTGCATCTTAACTTGGATTGAACAGTGCATCCATCTAGTAGTAGTGAGTGTGGTTCCTGAGAGAAACCTAATTTGATTCGTCCTCCTTACCCTGAACAGACTTCTCATTTGCGTGATTGTTCTTGTAGTATGTGATCTGACTGTTGTTTGTGACCATGGTTCTAACCCGTGTAGCGAGTGAGTGGGATATCCTCTTGTGGCGTCTGTTACGTTTTGGAGCATAATTAAAGAAGTAAGCATTTCCAAACGTATGTATGTGTGTTTTAGAGTAGGCTCTGGCTATATTTGCAATAAACCACCAAATACCCACATATGTTAATAGCAGTACAGGACTCTTGAGGAGCCTGAACTCTGCCATCCCCTACAGAGACCCACTAGCCCTCAGGAGGGCCAGGAAAGGGACTTCTCTGTTGGAATTCACGTGCCCTCCCCTATTTACAACTCATGAGTTCAAGCCTTTATCTAGAATTTCTAACCTATGCCTGGCACACGTTATTTATATGTTCTCACTTCAATTGTGGGCTAGTCTTGCCTTGATTGACTGGGGAGAAGGTACCTGAACAGATGCACCTTTGGGTCAGCTTTATCCCACTCGCAGATCCTGTGAAGAGCTAATTAGACTGTAGCTTGAATCAGAAGTGTAAAGGTAAAGACCACATAGTTGAATTGCTCAGTGTAAGGAGATTCAACATGAATTACGCTTCGTGTGTCCAGCGCTGGCTGTGTTTGAACTGCGCCAGTGGTTCTAAGAGGTTCTTCAGGATTTATCAGGAAAATTCAAACAACTGAGAGTTTTACTTCTGGGATTTATAAAGTGTTCAGAAATGAACGGGAGCATTTCCTAGTCCTTTGGGAGTAATCAATTTCACTTGCAAAACAAGTTAGTATTAGGAATTATCACCTGCCACAGTGAAACTGCCAAAAGAAGTGTAAACAAACCTGAGTGTGTGTCTGGTGTAGGCTTGGAGCTCCTCAGTTATCACCTCTCAGCTGGGAGGTGGTACACTAAAGTGTTACAGTTGTTTCACAAACAGACCTCTTACTAATCCTGTGTTAAAGCCAGAAGAGGGAGGCAAACAAGTTCTTCAGGGAGTATTTTTCTTTGCATTACTGCTACCGGTTTCAAAAGAACCACCAAAAAAAGCAGTTTCTGAGCCTATAGTCTCCTCTTTCACAATGTGAAGGAAAATACACGCTCTGCAAGTTTGACACCTGTACCACCAGCAGTCTGCCAGAGGATTCAGAAGATCTCTCATTTTTGCTCATGTGTTCTGGCATCTGCCTTTCTACTTATGACAAAGAAGGACTTGAATGGTCTTGGGCTAGGAGATGCCAGAAGCTACAAATAAGGGTTTTTCTGTCCTCCTGGTCTGTGCAGTTCAAGGATTGTCTCGTGCTAAGGAAAACACTCAGTCTGGGATTTAGGGGTTCGTCTAAAACATCATCAGATTTGAAGTTCACTTCTATTTTGGAAGTCCATTTTTAAGAAAGCATTTGGAGTGCCAAAATCATTTCTGCCTTTACTCCAAGGGTATGTGATCCATGTGGAAAAAGACAAAATAACATGCTCATCCACTACATCAAAAGACTTGGGTCAAGGCAGGCGAGGTGCAGGACCACAGGTTTTGCCTCTAAATAGACACTCAGGCAATTCGGTGAATCGGATGTGTAGGAACTGGTGTGTGGTACTCGTACTTCATAGCTGTGAACTCGTATTCCAGATTCCTGTGATACCTCTCCATATCAGTTTTCCTGGATGCTGACACGCCAGTGATAGCAAACCAGTATGGGAGCTTACATTGTATCTGGGTAGCAGGAGATTTCTGCGCTCCTGTCAGGGAATAGGCAAGGGAAGGGCAATGGTCCTTGTGGGGAGCCCCTCGCCCACATTGGTCAGACCGCTGCCTCTAATCTCATTTGCAGTTGACTTAGATGTTTTCATATTTAGCAGATGAGCCCACAAAGGATGTCTCAGAGAGATGGCTCTCTGCAAATTCTCCTTGAGGTTTGTTTGGTTTCTGTAGCATTCCTGAAACCTTTCACTTTTTAAAATATGTATTCTGTGAGTTCCCTGAGTAGCAGCTGGTTTTTTTGATAACTTTGTCGAATAATACTTGCCTGACATTGATCTGAGACAAGTGTAAGTCTAATAAAAAGCCGTTCTCAATATAACAGCAGAACTTTGAACTCTTATCTGACCACTTTTTTGAAACCATGTTGGATGTGTACTAGCTGCTTTTGTGCTGCTCAGTCCTGATACCTCTTTCCTTCTCCTAGAAGTCCAGTTCCTCTACTACAACCAATGAGAAGATCACCAAACTCTATGAGCTGGGTGGTGAGCCTGAGAGGAAGATCTGGGTAGATCGTTACCTGGCCTTTACTGAAGAGAAGGCCATGGGCATGACCAATCTCCCAGCGGTAGGCAGGAAACCCTTGGACCTTTACCGGCTCTACATCTCAGTGAAGGAGATTGGAGGATTGACTCAGGTGAGTGTCCGGCGGCTGGTGGCTATGTTCAGGGCTGCCCACTGTCTTGTGGTTCACAAGCCAATGGGCAACAGAATTCAGAGTTGGCTTTGTAGCTAGATGTAAGCAGTGACTTTCTCCATTTAGCTGTGTTTCTTTTCTTTTTATTTTTTTAAACAATGCTTGTAAAACCCAGCATCCTTTAAGTGAGCCAAATGTCCGCTCTCCCGTTGTCTGGTTGAGAACAATCTGTGGAGAGATTCAGTTCAAGTGCTTTTTCCGCCCCTCCCCGCGTTGCCCAGTGCAAAGTTTGGTGACGCTGTCATTATCTTTGCATCTGGCTGTCAACTGACCTCATGGCTAATTTGATTTGCAGTCTGTCCCTGTTTGAAAAGTTTTATGCAGGTGAGGAAGAGAAGATACTAGTTTTGGGTTTTGAACACAACTGTATCTGCTCTGCTTAGCCCTTATTGCATCCTTTGTTTTAGCTGGAAAGTGTTGATTTCTCCCCGGGAAAATTTCTTGGAGGAGAAGCAGCTGGGATTTTGAGTTTAGAGCCTCTTGTTTGGTTGTGCAGGTCAACAAAAACAAGAAATGGCGTGAGTTAGCCACAAATCTCAATGTGGGCACGTCCAGCAGCGCAGCTAGTTCTTTGAAGAAGCAGTACATCCAGTGTCTCTATGCCTTTGAGTGCAAGATTGAGCGAGGCGAAGATCCCCCTCCAGATATCTTTGCAGCTGCCGATTCAAAGAAGTCTCAGACTAAGATACAGCCTCCGTCTCCAGGTGAGTTTAGACACGGGTTTAAGGTGCGCAATGCCTGTTTGAACCAGAGGATCTCTGGCACTGTACGCTGGACTCTTATGTCCTGCGGGCCAGGCTGGTTCCAAACTTCTACAAAGCCCCTGTGTCTGTTTCTAATTAGATGTTCTCCGGTTGTGTAGATTAAATACTTTAATAACGTGGGAGTGAATGATACTGGGAATAAGTCAAGCCTCTTGGGATAGTTCAGTTTTTGTGTGTCCCACCCCTGTACTAAGTTTAAGAAAAAGGAAAACATAAAAAGATACACATATGAATACACATGCACCTCTGTGCATACCAGTACATCGCTGCCTGATGAGAATCTGGTGGAGAGAGAAGTCTGGAGTTATCCCTTCAAGGTGATCTCTGCACATCCTTCCAGCAGCCCTTGTTGTTACTGCTTAGCTTTGGGAACTTGCTAGAAAAGTTGGACTTGTTTTGGCTATGCAGGTGGTACCTTCTGGGAGCAAACGCTTGATGTGGGCGTGCACTTGTCTTCCTCATGAATTGCTTCTTTCTGTCTTCAGCAGAAGATGGTGAGGACTTTCTGGGGCTTTGTGCCAGGAGAGCTTCATAAGCCTGTTACAAATTGCATGCTCTAGAATTCAGGCCCTTTAAAATGAACTTCTACGGTTGTTTCAGATTTGATGGGGTGCTCCAGTTTCCAAATATTTAAGCATAGTGTTCAATTCAAGAAACAAACAAACAAAAAAAAATGGGAGAAAATGTCCAGGCTAGCAGTGCATGCTGTACTCTTTAGTCTTCAGAAAGTCTGATCGTTTCTGTCTCATTTGCATTGAGTTCATTGCTTGAATTGCTGCTGAACTTGCCAACCCTTTAAGATTCAATTTTCCAGTTTCTCTTATAAAATAAAACCTTCAGATGCTTTTTCTGGTCAGGAGCCTGTTCGTGTAGGTGAAATAAAAACTTTGTCTGCTTTGAAGTTCCTGTAATGTTTGCAAAAAATGCCTTTTTGGTTCTGAAACCTGGCATCATCTTTGTCTAGCTCCTGAGGAGTGGAATAATGAACCCTTTTTTGATTGTACTGCAGTCGCGTCTCAGCCCTGCAAAGCCCTTGATCGACAGTGTGCTTGTCCGAATATCCTGTTGGCAACTACATTTATCTGTCTTCTCAGTTACAGTCTGTTGTTTTTTTAAAAAACTAAATCATGTCTTTTCACTAGTCAGGAAACCTGTCCCAGTGTAGCTTCAACCTTGGTGTATTCTGCAAGATAAAGCAACTTTTGTGTCATTAGACTAAACTTCTGTCTAAAGTGGTGTCTGAGTTCCGCTTAAAATAGACCACAAATCTATCCCCGCTTTCTTTCCAAAAACCTCTTTCTTCTCCCCCCTGAGATACTGGGCAGTGAAACAAAGACGTTAAGAGCGTTTGGAGTTTATTTGGAGAGGGCTGAGACTTTCAGGAAGCCATTTAAAACTTTTTGTTAGCACTAGATGCCTGTCAGAACGGATTAGATGGTGCATCAATTTTTATTTTATTTTAACTGATACGGTGGTATGTGAAGGTTGTGAGTCTGCCTTCTGGGCCGTGGTACGGGCGATTTCTTGCTTCAGCACATCAGCAGTAGGAGTTTGCAGGGCGGCTATCGCAAATTCTGAGCGTTTGTGCAGCTCTGTTGACTTAGTCCACGCGTTTGATTCCTGCTGTGGGAGGACTGTGCTGTATTTCCTATTTAAACTCTTCTCTCCACTTCTCTTACTCCAGACTCCTGCAACTAGGAATATGCAGAGGCAGCCCTGAAGCATGGTTGGTTGTTCTGATCCTTTAAGCTGTGTCGCTCAGCATGTTCACACTCCCCTTTCACTTTCCTTTTCTTCTTCTCTCTTGTTCTCCTGAATCGACAGGACCTGAGGGTGTAGGACACAACACAAACGGCTTTCCCAACCTCAGCTCCAGACTTTAGAGCCTTAGAGGAGCATTGAGTCCCAGTAGGCGCTCCTGTTCCGGTGGGTCGCTGAGGCCCCACTGAACCAGCGTCCTCCAGACTTGCATGCATTTGCCTGTCTCCCAACAAATCGCCTTTATGGAGAATAACTTCCCTGTTTGAAATCCAAATGGACAACAGTGGGGCATTTTGAAGTCCCGTCATGTGGATGAAGGGCTGCGTCATCCCACACAGACACACGTGCTTTGGTCTCCTTGCAGATTTTATAACCTGTTGGCGTTGGCTTACACTTCATTTCAGCCTGTTCTGTCAAATGAACTTCTGCATAACTTTGTGGATGATGAGGATTTCACTGCACAATTCTCCATTGACTGCTTTTTGAGGCTGCAGAGCATCTAAAGGCCTTGCAGGACAATCTAGGCAGAGCTCTGGGTGCTGGAGCTGCTTTCCATGCAGTGGAACCCTCAGAACTCAAAAACGTTCACAGAAAGCCCTTGTAGAGTGGACCTGGGTGCTGCCTCGTGGGCACTCGCCTGCATGTTTCCTGCAAACCACGTTGGGTTCCTGCTCGCAAACTCCAGCGTGTCCCTGGGGAGGTGTAATCAGTCTGCCGTTGGGTTTTAATTCCCAGAGCATGGAACTGGCCCGGCTCCAACTGTGTGTAAATTTGTGAGTGGGAGTGACGGCAGGGGGTGGGGACAAACACCAAATGGCAGCGACGCAGGGAATGTCTCGAGGCCTCTTCCTGCCGATGCCAGCATTACAAACGGAGACGAGCAGTGAATTCCTGGGGGAAGTGAGTGGAGCTGAACCGCTGCTGACGAGGGAAGCAGAACGGCGGGGAGGGCCAATGAATGAAACTCCCCGCTGAGCTTGTCTCTGCCCTTACTTCTCCTGAGACCTCCCCGGGTTGGGAGGGAGTCGCGGAGAAGAGGACAGGGTGCCAGGAAGGTGGGGTGTAAACAAACATGCCCTGGACGTGACCTCGGAGGATTTTAATGAATAGCTGAAATGACTCATCAACCAGCAGGGCTGAAGCTGAGGGATATCGGGTGCTGGGGATGGTAACTAATGGAAACATTAATTAAGAGTTCAGCTCTTGCCAGCTGCGAGGAGCATATGAACCTGAGAGCTGACAGTGTCACAGCGATCCCTGGGCAGAGGAGAGCTCCTAGAGCTGACGGCACAGCTGGATTACACATGACGGCCTGGGATTTTTGATGAAAGCTTACTGTAGCGTAAAGCAACCCATACAGAGCCAGGGAACTTGCTGGACGGGTTTTGTCATTCAGTGAAAGATCCGGCCTCTCCGGCATTCCCTGTTCCAGGAATCCTTGGGAGTGGTGCTTGAATTAACCTGCATGAATTAACCCCTCTCGAAGGGCAGAGCAGACAGAGGAGCCTTGTTCAGAGCTACTTGGTGACTTCAGCTGACGTCCTGGAGTTTCCATCACTAGAAAGACTCTGAGACTTCCAGGAGAGGGCTTAAACCCACCTTCTTTCTGGGTAGAAAGTGAATGTGATGAGTCAGTGGTTGTCACTTGTCAAGGAGGACCGTATTCGATGCTGCATGATGCACTATAGAGCACCAGCCTTTGAAACTAGATAGCCTGGGCAACATGCCACAGTGGTGGCATGGTGTGTAAAAGGTAATGTAGTTAAGAACAAAGGCATGATGAAAACGAACATGTCCTCTCAGCTTTACATCACTGTATGTGGTTCTTCTGGGAAGTCCTTGCAGTGTGGAGCTCCTTGAACTTTTTTGGTGATGTTTCATCTCCCTCTTTCTTTGAAAGACTCTTTGCTCTCTGTTCTTGGGGCTGATGTTCTGGGAGGTTCTGGGTTGCATCTGTAGGGTGCAAAGCTACTCACACCACGTTTTCGTTCTTGCAGCGGGTTCAGGCTCAATGCAGGGTCCTCAGACACCTCAGTCCACCAGCAGCTCCATGGCAGAAGGAGGAGACTTGAAGCCACCAACTCCAGCATCTACGCCACACAGTCAGATGCCCCCTTTGCCAGGCATCAGGTATGAAACCATTGCACCCTCTTCCACTATGCTGGATGCAAGCTGTGAATGTGAGGTAGCTTCTGGGTCATTACTGCAGATGACTGGAGACTTGAGTACCTGTTTTGGTGGAGCTCCATGGCTTTGCTCCTTTGTTAATGGCTCACAGCAACATTGTTGACTCTGCATGTATGTGTAAATAATAGTTATTTTGGGATTGGATCCGAGCACAGTGCTGTAGAGGGGCAGTTCTTCATGCCTGTGTTGGAGGAGCATGGCTGTGGTCCTTCTAGGGGATGGCAGCACCTGAGAAGGGAACATGTGGGGAAAAGTATGTAGAGGAGCATCGTGGACCTCTCTAATTTTGTGTTTGTGGTTTGTTTTTTTTTTTTAATCAGGAGTAACTCAGTGGGCCTACAGGATGCCTTTGCAGATGGTAGTGATCCTACGTTCCAGAAACGGAACTCCATGACTCCAAATCCAGGGTACCAGCCCAGCATGAATACCTCCGACATGATGGGTCGCATGTCTTACGAGCCAAATAAAGATCCTTACAGCAGTATGAGGAAAGGTGAGAAGTCCTTTTGTGCTCCTCTCCCTTTTCCCTGTATCTGGCTGTATGCTGGAATATGCTGTAGGAGACCTTCCGCTCGCCCAGAAGATGGGATGTATCTTTCTAAGGTAGAGGTAGACATGTTTATTGGTCTTTATTTCAATATTTCAGCTCCAGGAAGCGATCCCTTCATGTCCTCAGGGCAGGGCCCCAACAGTGGTATGGGTGACCCTTACAATCGTGCTGCAGGTCCAGGGATGGGTAACATGGCCATGGGACAGCGGCAACACTATTCCTACGGAGGTCCTTACGACAGAGTGAGGTGGGTACTTGAACCTGCTGACATCCCCGTTCGCTTGGCCCGTGTGAAATGATCATTCTCTCTTCACTACTGTGACTTTGCTGATCATCCTTTTCCATTTGAGGAGCAAGGGTGAATTTAAGTGGACGTGTGGGGTTTTTCTCTTTGTTTCCATGTAGGACGGAGCCTGGCATGGGACCTGAAGGCAACTTAGCAACCGGAACTCCGCAGCCAAACATCATGCCTTCCACCCCGGAATCGGGGATGTACTCTCCCAGCCGCTACCCGCAGCAGCAGCAGCAGCAGCAAAGGTCTGTGCGGGGTGTTGCCACAAATGGCTCTTCCCAATTAGAGAGTTCTGAGACTGTGAAAGTGAAGCATGCATCTGATCAGACAAGTAACGCATCTGTTTTTTCTCCAGACATGATTCCTATGGCAATCAATTCTCCACTCAAGGCACATCCTCGGGCAGCCCCTTCCCTAGCCAGCAAACTACCATGTATCAACAGCAACAGCAGGTAGAGTATCAAAAAGTGTCTGATTTCTTTGACTGAGAGACAGTAGAGTTTTATCTGTGAAATTTGTGAAAAGGGGAGGATGAAAACTCAGTGGGCTGTGCGTTTGCTTTATGAATGTATAGAATTAAGTACCTTATACAGGAGGCTTCCCCCCACCCACCCCAGGTTTCAAATAGTTTAAATAAGTTTTAGTTAGCATTTCCAGTGTTGTGTTAGCAAAACAATGTTCTGGTTGTGCAGTTTGCAGATGTGTGTGCTCTGGTCAGGCAGCAGGAGATCGAGAAGCTTTATTGGGCTTCTCTGCCCCTCTGGAACTTTCTGAATCCCATTGTGTTTCTGTAACACTTCTGGTCCGAGTGATGAGATGAGTTTGTTTGGAGCAAGTCCTTGGGGAGCTGTTTCAGGTGGATCATTCTGCACAGCCCAGGGCTCTTTTCGTGTCTTTGCCTTACTGAGCCTGCAGACAGAGGCTTCAGACCTGCCTCCACTGCCCCACTGCCTCCTACTCGCGGATCTCGGAAACATCAGGTTTGTTTCAGGACAGAGTTTGAATGAACATATATCTCTCTCCATAATCCTTATATATGACTTGCTCTTTGTATCAGTGCCAGGCCCCATAATGTTTTCCTGATAATTTTGAGTCCTCTGGTTTAGGAGAGTATAGAGAGGGCATTCGCTGAGCTGTGCTAAGAATAATTCCAACTGCTCTGCAGTTTGGCTCTGCAACCAGAGCCACGGGGCTCTGAGCCAAGAGTTCGAGTTACTCTGGTACTTGTCATCTTTGAAGCCCTAGAGCTCCATCTGAAGCCAGTCATGACCGTGGAGCTTCTGAATAGACTGTGTAGTGGCTAGAGCATAGACCCTTGGAGGCAAGAGAGATCTTGGATTTTTGTCTTGGCAATTGACTGTTTTCTCCATTTGCACTTGAAAGAAGTAGAGAGGAGAATAGGTCTTGCTCCTTTCAGTGATGTGTTTTGAAATCTACAGGAAAGGAAGAAGCGGGAAGTACAACAGTTTTTAATGCATTTTGTTTGGTGCTTCCGCAGAAACCTCTGTTTTTCTGGGAAATATAAGAGAAATGTGGTCTGATAAAATTCCTGGATGTGAAAGGAAACGAGCACCTGTGTACAGTTTGGTTTGTGGTGAATGTATAGCAGAGCCGAGTCTTTTCTCCAGGAAAGTCCTTTCTGTGGGCAGACTTCTGCCCCCAAGGCATCCTTGTAGAATCCACAAGGAAACTACCCAGCCAGCCACAAGGAATTGGTCTTGGCTTGTGAAGCTGAAAGACTGATCCAACTTCACATTGGATATGGCTGACAACGAGACAAGTCTTGCCCGCTTACAGACCATGCCGCAGGGCATATCCTCTGGCTCCGAGTAGCTCTACCCACAGAGGTTTGGGTTGCTTGTTTCTAAGTAGATAATCTCATGTTGTCGATGCTTTTATTTTCCCCTGTAGAATTACAAGCGACCGATGGATGGCAGCTACGGCCCGCCCGCTAAGCGACACGAAGGGGAGATGTACAACGTACCGTACAGCACCGGGCAGGGGCAGACGCAGCAGCAGCTGCCTCCAGCACAGACCCAGCAACCGAGCCAGCAGCAAACTGCACAGCCGTCTCCACAGCAGGACCTGTATAACCAGTATGGGAGTACATACCCTGCTGCTGACCGCCGATCTGCCGGAGGGCCACAGAACCAGTTCCCATTCCAATTTGGCAGAGACAGGGTCTCGGCTCCCCCAGGCTCCAATGCTCAGCAAAACATGCCTCCTCAGATGATGGGTGGTCCCTTACAGTCTACTCCAGAGGGCCCGCAGCAAGGTGCCATGTGGCAAGGGCGCAACGAAATAGGGTACAGCTATCCGAATCGGCAGAGCACCGGCTCTGCGCCCCAGGGGCCTGCTTATCACGGAGTGACTCGAACAGATGAAATTCTGCATTCAGACCAGAGGGTCAACCATGAGGGACCGTGGCCTTCCCACGGGAACCGGCAACCTGCTTATGGTCCCTCTGCCCCCGTGCCCCCAATGACTAGGCCCCCCCAGTCTAACTACCAGACCCCCCCTAGCATGCAGAATCACATTCCTCAGGTATCCAGCCCAGCACCTCTGCCCAGACCTCTGGAGAATCGCACTTCTCCTAGCAAATCTCCATTCCTGCACTCGGGGATGAAAATGCAGAAGGCAGGACCGCCAGTCCCCGCCTCGCACATAACACCAGCAGCTGTACAGCCTCCCATGATCCGGCGAGACATCACCTTCCCTCCGGGATCAGTAGAAGCTACACAACCTGTGTTGAAGCAGAGGAGGCGGCTGACAGCAAAAGATATTGGTAAGAGGAAACTCCTGCTTTTCTGCTTGTGCCTGTCGAGGGGATGGATGCTGCCGTTGCCCTTTGATACAGTACTGCCATGTGGAAGGGCTCTGCCGGCTTTGAAATAATTGTATTTTTGCAAGTTAGTTGTGTTTTCAGACATCATTTTGGCATTGTCTGTGGAGAGATTGCCGTACATACAGTCTCTACATCATCTTAAACAGGCTCTGCTCTTCATAGGTCCAAAAAGCGGTATCAAGTATCTCCTTTTTTGTTTTTAAACTCCAGGAGCTGGAAGTATCATGTGTTTATGTTACAGGAACTCCTGAAGCCTGGAGAGTGATGATGTCTCTGAAGTCTGGGCTGCTAGCTGAAAGTACGTGGGCCTTAGATACCATAAACATCCTGCTCTATGATGACAACAGCATAATGACCTTCAACCTCAGCCAGGTGGGTGCAGATGCTCTCTGATGCAGGTCTTTGAAGTGCTAATTTTGTAGGGTTTTCTGTCAGCGAGACAGCAACAAGCAGCTCGTGCCCTTGTAGGGCCAGATTCCCAAATGTCCGGTACCTGCGGAGCATGCCAGGTCTGCAGAGAGCACGGGGTCTGCGTCACTGTGCGCTGGTGATTCTCTGTCCCGTGTAATTGATAGGTTTGTTGGTGTGCAAGCGTGTGTTCTCTCCTCTCTGGTGAGGTGTATTGCTCCTGTAACAGAGAAAGTGAATAACAGTGGACTTTGCAGCGAGAGCGCTACGGAAGGCTGGAGGCCACATGTATTTTTGGGCGTTGATGGTGTTCGTTCACCTCTGGCTCTGTCTTTGCCCTGGGACGGTGCGCAGTGAGGCTGGGATGCCAGTCCGGAGGGGCCAGCCTCTCTCAGTCAGCTGCCCCGTGCCCCTGTGGCTGTTGTAAAAACTGCTGGGAGATACTCTAAAGGCTGTTTTGCCCTTCGCCTCCCTGTGTATTAACCAGAGGGGAGGTAAAACCAAGAGCCCCTGTGCGTTTGCACAGGTATGGGTGTGTGGAGCGGGGGCGGCCTGGATACTGACAGTCAGTACCTGGTTTTGCGTTTGTTCCTTTTCTCAGGGCATAGAAAGCTTTCTTTTCCAAACGGTTTGTTGCCAGCGTGAAAAGAACCCGTTAATTAACAGCACTGCTTAGATTCTTAGCCCTTTTCGCCCTGCTTTCCCAGTTACTCGTGTTGGCCTAAGTTGTTTTCTGATCACTGTTCCCTTCCTTCCTTCCCCTCCCGTTTTTCTCCTCCCTCGTAGCTGCCAGGCTTGCTGGAACTCTTGGTGGAGTATTTCCGGCGCTGCCTGATCGAGATCTTTGGAATCCTGAAGGAATACGAGGTGGGAGACCCAGGGCAAAGAACACTATTAGATCCCGAAAGGTTCTGCAAATCTTCAGCTTCCTCTCATGAAGAAGGGGAGGAGGATGATGAACCACGGAGCCTGAACTGTGAGGAGGAAGAAGAGGATGAGGAAGAGGAGGAGGCTGCGTTTTCGAGCAAGGACAAAGCACCTCTAGAGAGCAGCGAGGAAAAACTAGTTAGTAAATTTGACAAGCTTCCAGTCAAAGTTGTGCAGAAAAACGACCCCTTTGTGGTAGATTATTCCGACAAGTTGGGGCGAGTGCAGGAGTTTGAAAGCGGGCTGCTGCACTGGCGGATTGGCGGCGGAGACACCACCGAGCACATTCAGACCCACTTTGAGAGCAAGACGGAGCTACCTTTGACTCATAAACGAGCTTCCTGCAACTCTGTCTTGAGGAAACGTTCAGCAGCTGAGAGCAATCCCAGCACCAGGGAAGGAGAGACTCCTCCATCCGACAGCTCCTCGGAGAAAAGGATAACTGCCACCATGGATGACATGCTTTCGGCACGTCCGGGCTCCCTGGCAGGGGAGGAGGAAGAGGTCAAAGCTTTGGAAACGGCGAAAGAAAGCAGCAAGTTTCCCTTTGGCATTAGTCCAGCTCAGAGCCACAGAAATATAAAAATTCTGGAGGACGAACCTCACAGTAAAGACGAGACGCCCCTCTGCACCCTCCTAGACTGGCAGGACTCTCTGGCGAAGCGCTGCATCTGCGTCTCGAACATCATCAGGAGTTTATCGTTTGTGCCGGGCAACGACTTTGAAATGTCTAAACATCCCGGGCTGCTGCTGATTCTAGGGAAACTGATTCTCTTACACCACAAGCATCCAGAACGCAAACAGGCCCCCCTGACCTATGAGAAAGAGGAGGAGCAGGACCAAGGGGTGAGCTGCAACAAGGTGGAGTGGTGGTGGGACTGCTTGGAGATGCTGCGCGAAAATACCCTGGTCACGTTGGCCAACATTTCTGGCCAGCTGGACCTCTCCCCTTACCCGGAAAGCATCTGTTTGCCTATCCTGGATGGACTCCTCCACTGGGCAGTATGTCCGTCAGCAGAGGCCCAGGATCCCTTTCCAACACTGGGGCCCAATGCGGTCCTCTCCCCTCAGAGACTGGTTTTGGAAACACTCAGCAAACTCAGCATCCAGGACAACAACGTGGATTTGATTCTTGCGACTCCCCCCTTCAGTCGCTTGGAGAAGCTGTACAGCACCATGGTGCGGTTCCTTAGTGACAGAAAGAACCCGGTGTGTCGAGAGATGGCTGTGGTACTACTGGCCAACTTGGCACAGGGGGACAGCCTGGCAGCAAGAGCAATTGCTGTGCAGAAGGGCAGCATTGGCAACTTGCTGGGCTTCTTGGAGGACAGCCTGGCCGCCACGCAGTTCCAGCAGAGCCAGGCCGGCTTGATGCACATGCAGAACCCACCCTTTGAGTCGACGAGCGTGGACATGATGCGCCGAGCTGCTCGGGCGCTGCTCGCCCTGGCCAAGGTGGACGAGAACCACTCGGAGTTCACGTTATACGAATCGCGGCTGTTGGACATCTCCGTGTCGCCTTTGATGAACTCTTTGGTTTCACAAGTTATTTGTGATGTACTGTTTTTAATTGGCCAGTCATGACAGCTGTGGGATCCGAGACCCTGTGTGCGTGTGCGTGAGTGGAGAACTTAGAAACTGACTGTTGCCCTTTATTTATGCAAAACCACCTCAGAATCCACTGTCTGCCCTGCGCTGTCCTGCTTCTCCCTCGGGGAAAGATGTCCCCGATCCCTCTCCCCTTCCCCTGCCCTTCAAATTTGTCCTGAATCCCTTATTAAAGGAGACAAAGTTCTGTCTACATAGAAGACTTTTTTTATTTTAACCAAAGTTACTGTCGTTTACAGTGAGTTTGGGGAAAACGACTTGCCGTGTTATCACATTGACAGGCACCACTTTCATAACTGTTTTTAATGGTAAACTCTGAAGGACAAAAGTGACTGCTGAACTCTGTGTGGTTTATCGTTGTACATTCACAATCTTGCAGGAACCAAGAAGTTACCAGTTGTGAACAGACCTTGTCCAAGGGAGGCCTGTGCAGTAGCGTGTAGAACTTCATGTACTGTACACCTTAAACTGTAAACATACTGTAATAATGTCTCACATGGAAAAAAAAAAAAGAAAAAAACGCTGGATCAGCAGCAAGCTGTAGTTTTTAAAAATGTTTTTAGTTAATGTTGAGGAGAAAAAAAGGCTTTTCCCCCAAAGTATCATGTGTGAACCTACAACACCCTGACCTCTTTCTCTCTTCCTCCTTGATTGTATGAATAACCCTGAGATCACCTCTTAGAACTGGTTTTAACCTTTAGCTGCAGCCCGAACGCTGCCACGTGTGTATATATATATGACGTTGTACATTGCACATACCCTAAGATTCCTTGCAGTTTTGTCCCCCTCTCCCTACCCCTTTATAGTATGACGAGTTAACGAGTTGATGACCTGCAAAAGCGAGACACAATTATTTAATCTCTTGCCAGACATCCCTCCCTGGAGGATGCTGTACAGGTCTCTGTGTATAAAGTCATTGCTGTCTCAGCAGCCAATCAACTTATAGTTTATTTTTCCTGTTTTTGTTTTCTTTCTAATCGAGGTGTGAAAAAGTTCTAGGTTCAGTTGAAGTTCCTGATGAAGAAACACAATTGAGATTTTTCAGTGATGAATTCTGCATATTTGTATTTCAGACGATGTAGCTAAAAACTTGATGTAAATTCCTCCCTTTTTTCCTTTTTTGGCTTAATGAATATCATTTATTCAGTATGAAATCTTTATACTATATGTTCCACGTGTTAAGAATAAATGTACATTAAATCTTGGTAAGATGTTTGTAAGGGTTTTTTTTATTAGGAGAGTGGGGAGGTCGCTTCAGTGCTTGGCAGGTCTTGTAGATGTGATGTTGTAGGTCGGCTCTTCCTCGCCACGCAGCACCGAGACCTCAAAGGTCCTGCGTGTTATGGCTGTGCCTGGGGATGCCGAAGTCCCATCTGGCTCTAGGGAGCCGAAATGCCACGTGCTCTGGCTCTGTTTTCTCTGTTGGGCTTGTTTCAGTGACGGAGTTCTGGCTTAGGCTCGGGTAGGAGTGGATTTGCAGTGTGAGGTGAAGCTACAGCAGAGGCACGGTTCCCAGGGTGAGAAAGGCGGTTGCTCGGAAGGGAGGCAGTTCCCTTTCGGCTCTGTAAAATGGAAAATTTTCATTCCCCTTGCATTTTTCACATTTTCTTGGAACCGCGGTGTGGACTCTGACTTCCTTCAGAGGACGGGGTTTTCCAGCAGACAGAGCTCTGATGCCCTTCAGCAAACGGCCAAAGTTCAGGCTCTTCATATGAAAATCTGCGCGTTTTCATGGGTTAATAAATGGGTATTTTATTTAGCCTGAAGCTTTATCCTCACATGATAATAGAAGTAGGCTAGCTGGAACTGCACCGAGCTCATTTAAGCAAAAGAGCCAGTTAAAGAAAAAGGAGAAGCTTTTTTAAAGGCAAATGTAATTTTTCTTGAAGAAATCACCTCATTTTATCCCCCTACTTCCCTCCTAGGAAGCTCTCAGTTCCCCGAGCCCTCCCTTAGCTGTATTTCTTAAACTTCAGGTTCCTGGAAGTAATTGTGCCAGAATCAAACTGACTCTTTTCTGAATAAGTCTGTTTATCATCAGGAATTGCAGGAGCTCTTTGCCCGGCAGGAGGAGAGTCCTTAGAACGGATTTCTTAAGAGACAGGAATGGTGCTGGGCTTCCTTGGCTTTAAAAATTACTGAATGGAAGCCAAGTTGTGAGATAAGAATTCTGCTGGACTTTGCTGTTCTGCAACAATGTCGTTGATTTAAAACCGACTTCTCTGATAATTTAGTTCTGTACTCCAGGAGCTTTGTTTAATCTGATTAATGTAAAAGTTTTACTTCTTTTTCTAAACAGAAAGGACCTCCGCAGCAAGGTTGAAGAAGGTGACGTGAGCAGCTTTTGTACAGCTTCTGTGTTCATGTTACGGTGAATTTAATCATAAGCAAATACTACATTTGGGATGGAAAGAACAGTCACAAGTGGTGCTAACTACCCATTTTACCGGTATTTATACAACCAGTTGATCTGAGGGGAGTAATTCCGCTCCCTCAGCGGTTGCATGCACGCAGACACATACACCTCTCACACTTCTAAAATGGTTAAGAGAAAAAAAGCATAGATGAGAAATTAGTAAAATGAGAACAAGCAGAGTTCACAGTTTGCAATGGGGGACTATTTTGAGAGCCCCACCTGATTGCAAACTCGACTTGGCTGCCCAGAATGCAAATCACAGAATGGTTTGGGCTGGAAGGGACCTTAAAGCCCACCCAGTGCCACCCCCCTGCCCTGGGCAGGGACACCTCCCACCAGCCCAGGTTGCTCCAAGCCCCGGCCAACCTGGCCTTGAACCCCTCCAGGGATGGGGCAGCCACAGCTTCTCTGGGCAACCTGGGCCAGGGGCTCACCACCCTCACAGCCAAGAATTTCTTCCCAATATCTCATCTAAATCTCCCCTCTTCCAGTTTAAAACCATTACCCGCGATGCTTTGACCTGATTCGTACGCAAAGCTTTCCATTTCTGCAGGCATTCTATAAAACACCTCTCTCTGACCTGCGCTACTCTGCTGATTCCCATTTTTACCAGCAAGGGGAAAAACTTGACTCTTTCCCAAGCCAGAGCCCTGTTTAAAGGCACTTGGGGGTCCCCCTTGGGGTCTCGGTGGGCAGTGATGGTTTCTCCGTCGTCGCTGCAGTAGATATGGTCAGGCCTGTGCTGCGGCATGTCGGTTTTAAGCCCAAAGAGTTGTTGCTGGTGCTGTGCCAGCGGCAGGAGGGAGCCCTGAGGGTGCTGCCAGGGCCCTGACGGCTGTGGCCCAGCGTGGTGTGAGCTGGGCCGGGGCCACGGTAAAACCCAACACCTCCGTCATCATGCGGACGGGATCTTGAGCGAAACCTGCCCACCCTCTTGTAAGAGTAAGTAATTAATATAATAACATGCGCTTATTACCCGGCTATTGTTAACGTGATGTCGCTTAATGTGTTTTGGCACGAGCCGCGGTTGGGCCCTGCCGTGTGGCGGCTCCCTTTGAGCTGGGTGTTGGCGCACCCCCGGGAGCGATGCCTCGGGTGGAGCAGGGCCCCGCCTGCTCCGCCCCGTTCCCTCTGGCCCTGCCTGCCCGGTGGCTGCCCGGCGCCACGGCCTTGGCGGAGAGTTAGACCCACGGGCCGCGGGGCCACCGGCGCCTCCGCCCGCCCTTAACAAAGATGGCGCCGCCCGCCCCTTCCTCCCCCCTTCCCAACTACCGCCGCACACGTGACGCGGCGGCGCGCGCAGCCCCGGAAGAGGCGTGGCCGGAAGCGCTGACGGCGGGATGGAGCCGGCGCGGGATCCGCGCGCCGGGCGCTCAGGTGGGGGCGGGGCCGGGCCGCGCGCGCGCGCCGCGGGGGGTGGGGGAGGGGCGGTGACACGCCCCTCCCCCCTCTCCCCCCCCCCCCCCCCCCCCCGCTTTGCTCGGGTGGGGGCCCCGCCCCCCGCAGAGACACCCCCACCCCCGGGCGGCCATGAGGGGACCGGGGCGGGGGTGTCCGGGTAGGCCCCGGTGTCCCCCCGTCGTGAGGCCGGGGGGGGGGTCGAACCGCCCCGGGGGGCGCCGAACCGGGGGGTCCCACCGGGCAGAGGTCACGGGGGGCGGCGGTGGGCCCCGGCGGGGACGGGCCGGACCTCGGAGGCTCGGTCCCGCTGGCGGGGAGCGGGGACCGCGGGCCGCTACCGCGGGGCCGAGGCCTGGTGATGGCGGCCGGGAGCCGGGGCGAGTCCCCCCCCCACCGCGGGCTGCTCCATGCGGCCTGGGGTGTCAACCCGTTAACGAACGCACAGGCGGTAATTGTCCCTCATCTTGGAAATACCCCTATTAAGCGCTTCGACCCCGGCTGGGTCCCACAAATCCTGGCTCTTGACGCCGGGGGAACGGGCCCTGCCTCCCCCCATGGCCGCTGAGCCGCCGAAGGACGTGGCACAACGGGAGCGCGAGGCCGCGGCAGGACTCGGTCCCTCGTGGGGAGCGTGGGTGCCCTCGGCAGAGCGGGATTCCGGCGGTTGGCCATCCATCGCCCCTGGCTCCTTGCCGTGTCCCATCCGGACACCCCCAGCTCCCGCCGGCTCCCTCCTCCCAGGATGGACGGGACGCCTTAAGTTCGCGCAAACTGGGCCAGGTTTCGTTCCCACAAAAGTTCCCACATCCCCGCTTCCATCCGGACACCGCAGCCGGAGCGAAAGCGGCCACGAGGCCGAAAGCTCCCCAAGGCTCACGGAAACAGCACTGGGAAAACAGGATTGCCAAAAATCCCCTTTTATTTCTTTGGCGCCCTGGGTAGAACGGGGGTTTAAATAATTCTGGAGAACCTCCCGACTCTTAACAGCAGGTTGGAGAAGCACCAAGAGGTGCCCAAACCTCTCTCCAAGCATTCCTGGGGTGCAGGCTGGAGCGGGTTTCCCGATAGGAATCCTGTGGCCCAGGCAGGAGCTGGTTGCCGGGCTTTGTGGCGAGTGGCTGCTGCCACCGGGTGGCCATCGGTCCCCACTGCAGCTGTACGGAACTTGCTGAGTTCATATTTTCATTTACATCGTAATTTACCCCGCGTCTATTTTGTTCATATTCACATCCTTTTTTTTCAGCGCGGTTTCCAGAGTGAGCAAAACGCGCTTCGCGTCGGAGAGCGGAGGGAAACGCCGAACGCCTTTAAGATTAATTTAAGACTTCGCGTGTCTTTCTCTACTGAAATATTTTTAACCCGCTTCTGCCTTTTCCTGTCCTTTTTCCGTCCGTGCAGGTGCTCTTTCACGCGGCGCTTTTCGGGGTAGAGACGTCCCAGCTCCCGATGCCGTGTTCTCCGCCGGAGCGGCCGTCGTGGGCTGCAGCTTTCCGTGACAAGGTGTGCTGCGTCGTGACGGGAACGGGCTTTTTAAAGCTCTTTGCTTTTGAGCCTCCTTGGCACGTTCATGCGAGGCGTTTTTCTCAGCTTTTTAAAAAAATATTTAAAGCGCCGGGGCAATTTTTTGCCGCTGAGCTTTAGTAGGATTTGCAGCTGTGAAGGCGCGTTAGTAGAATTTACAGCTGGGCTGAAGTAGCCCCTCTCTTAACGCCGCAGCTTCGTGATTCAGGAGAATGTGTCTCCCACGAGTCGCTTTGTAGCTGCGAATGCTCTGGAGCAAGAGAAGAAAATGAGCAAACCCAAAACTTTTGTACGTGGTTAAATAAAAAGCGTAATCCTGTGGTTGGGGACTGGAATTCTAAAGGAGTGTATTTGGATCTTGGTTTTTTGCTTTGCTGACTGCTTGCTTTCTGCTCTCTCCTGCCGTTTTTAACCTGCTGAGTTTTTTTTCTCCGTCGGTAAAATGGGAATAGGAAAACCTCAGCGTGTTTTTAGATCATGGAGTGATGGGTTTGGGGAATCTTTATGGCGCTGGAAGGCGCTGGGTCAGAAAGCTGGCAGGTGGGAGAGGGTGCAGGATGTGGTGTCGCCGGAACCCAGCGAGAGCTGCGGGTCTTCTGTTTCGCAGACTGCAAGGCGGTTGGCGGCGGGGGAACCAACGGAAGAAATGCGTTATCTTAAAAAGCGGCGTAACCGATAGCGCCTGCCGTTCGTGGCGCTGGGCCAGGCGTTCTCCTCGCTGCTCCCGGAACGTCAACCCGGAATATACGCGGCAGGGAAAGCAGCGAGACTCCGCAAAGCGGGTTAAGCCTCGCTGGTGGGGTTTGCAGGGACGAGGTGGAGGAGAGCCACCTCAGCGTGCGCAGTTTGCAGCGATGCCCTCGCTCTGCGGACCGGGACCCCCTGCCAAAATGTTGGAAAATTGCAGGTGGCGATGGAGGGGGAAATGGTGCGAGTGTCACATCCTGGAGGTGCTGCCTCTGATCGGTAGAAGGGGTGAGGGGACGCCTGCGTGTCTGAGAAGGCACCTCAGCCTTGCTCTGACGGAGCTTGTGGGGTCGGTGCCGTGGAGGCATTCCGGAGAAAAGCCGCTCTCGGCTTCCCAGGGGCAAACACCAGGCAGAGAGCGGGAGAGAGGAGGGAACATGCCCGGCAGCGCACAGCCGGCTGTGAGCCCTGGTCAGCAAACTGCTTACACGGGTGTTATGCTCAGAGTCCGCATTTTCATTCTGTCTCCGTTCCAGAAAAAAAAAAAAAAAAAGGTTTAAATTCCATTCAGCGCATTGGAACTCGAACGTGTGCGTAGATGCTTGGCGGAGCCGCTGGTGTTTCTGCTGAGGCGGCTGCTGAGCCTGTCTGCTTCTGGTATTTACACTGGCCCGGTAAGAAATGGGCTGAGAGGACGCGTTACAACCTCTCTCCCTCTGCATCCTGGCCAAGGTTAAGAAGTCAGGGAAATTATTTTTTTTAATAGGAACAATATCAAAGAGGTCTTCCGCGTCATCTCCCCTATCTGTGATCTCTTTCATAAGTGACTTCTTCATAGAGATTTGCAGCCCTTTGAAGTGCCTGGTAGTAAATAAAAGCGCATAATTTACAAACATGGCTGAAGCCAGAAATACCTTTCTGCGTCTGTCCTCTCTGTTTATCAATTCAGGTTTCCAGAGAACCGGAGGGAGAATTTCCCTGGCATCAGTGACCTACTTGAGGCAACTTTCAAGCTCAGAATGGAGCTGGTGAGCAGGCAAGACCCCCGCCTCCGAGAGGTCGTGTGGTTTGCGGTGTGCTGCAGGGCCCTGACGCTTCTGCTGCAGGCAAGTCCCCTCTTCCTCAGCCAAAAAATGCTGCGACGTCTCTCGTTTGCTGCTCCGAGGCTTCTCTCTTCGGTACTGCCTCGTGCACCGGGGGCGAGCTGGTTCTGCTTGAGTGGGAAATCATCTTCTTTGGAGAACCAGCTGCATCCAGGGAGGCAGGTTGCTGTAAAGTAAAATTACATAAAATTCCTTGTAACTCGCTGTGTTTTCACGCCGCTGTTGCAAGAGGTTCGGCAGCACGAGAGGCTGAAGCCTCAGTTTATCCACAGAAAGGGAACAATAATCTCCTCCTGCACATTCCACCCGAGTCTCACGCCCAGAGCCGTCCTTCTCCGAGCGTGGGGAGAGCTCGGATGCTCACTCCGTCCCACCTGCGCGTACCGAGACAGCCAGCAGAGAGCCTGGCTGTGGCCACGGCCCTCCTGGAACAAAATCAGCCTGAGAAAGCTCTTCAGCGGCAGGCCACCAGCCAGCTGGCAGATTGCGGCAGCCCCGGTCACCACTGGGTAGGGCTGAGCGGAACCATCAGCCGAGATGAAAGACTCCGTGTTAGGAATGCCAGGGGCCTGGTTAGACCAGATGCGTGCTTCGTGGTAGAACGGCGGCTTTCTGTGTCTTTTAGTCCCAATTTGTTCAGCATGGACTTTTCTCTGGCAACACTGAACTTATTGCAGGGGACTCATCCCAATCTACGTGTAGTTAAGCTACGCAGTTTACCTTCTGGGGTTTTTTGTCTAAACATATTTTCATTTGGAATTACATTACAACGCGTTAAGTTGCGTACCTCCTATCTCAGGAGCTCTCTGTGTTTTTCTCTCACCTTTTAAAACGTGGCCAGCACCACAAGCTCACGGAGAGAGAGGTGTGTGCGTTCTGCTTGCTCCTCTCCAGAAAGAGAACTCGGTCGCCTGCCGAGTTGCAGAGGTGATGGAGTGATGTAGAGACTAGAGAGGGGGCCTGGGAATCGGCCGCTGTCTCCTGCATCGGTTTGCTCTGGGAAAATGTTTTTTCTCTCGTTCTGTTTCCTCTCCCTTGTACGTCAGCTGGGACAGTAATGCCAAACCGAGTAGAAGCGGAGGCTCACCAGTGCTGCAGAGGCACCCAGCGTCAGCGTATGCGGTTAGACGTGCCTGAGCACGGGGCTGAGCAGCCTTTCCCTGTCCAGTTCCGTGGGGATTCATGCTGGATGCGGTCCAGAGCTTTATTCAGTTCGGGTGTAAATACCCCAAAAGACCGTGTTCGCACCTTTTCACAGTCCCTCAGCCTGGCTTCTGTGCTGCTCCTGTCCCCTCCTGTGAAACCCAGGAGTCCTCCTCCTGCTCGGTGCTTTCGGTAAGGTACAAGAGGATCTCTGCTGGACTTCAATCCCCTTTTTCTGTTTTTTTCCAGGCTCTGTTTAACCTCCTGATCCCGGATCACGCCGCAGACGCCTTCTCTCCCCCTCGCCTGCCGGAGCCTGGCCTGTGGGACCTGCTCTTGGAGCAGCTGCTGGGAGGCCTCTCGCGCTGGGATGCGGAGCATTTCCTCTTCATCGCCGAGCGGGGTTACCTGTACGAGCACAACTGCGCCTTCTTCCCGCTGTACCCCCTGGCCCTGCGTGCCCTGGCCGAGGGTGCTCTGTGGCCCTTGCAGCGGCTGCTGCGGTTGCGGAGCCGCCTCCTGCTATCAGCCGTACTTCTTAATTCCCTTTTTTCTATCCTGGCAGCCGCTGCCCTGTATAAACTGGGCTGCGCGGTGCTGCGGTGTCGCAGGCTGGCTTTCCTTGCTGCCCTTCTCTTTTCGCTCAGCCCTGCCAACGTATTTATGGCAGCTGCTTACTCAGAGAGCACGTTTGCCTTCCTGGCGTTCAGTGCCATGTGGCAACTGGAGAAGGGGCAGAGCTGGCTCAGCGGGCTGCTCTTCTCCCTCGCTTCTGGGGTGCGTGCCAACGGGCTTATTAATGCCGGCTTCTTTCTCTACTCCCGCGGTAAATGCTTTGCCCTTCAGCTCCAGGGGGTTTCAGGGCCGGTAAGGAAGCTCCCTCCGTTGTGGAAGCAGCTCCTCAGCCTGGCATCTTCAGCGGTTCTGGTGTGCGCTGGGATTTTTCTGCCTTTTGCTTTATTTCAGTATTACGCCTACGTGAGGTTCTGTGGTGCTGGCACCGGCCTGGAGCCGACCATCCCCAAACCGCTGCTGCAGCTGGCGCTGGACAAGGGCTATCGTCTGGTGGCCACCGATGGGGACAAACCCCCTTGGTGCTCCCAGCGATTCCCCGTGGTCTATTCCTATATTCAAGACGCTTACTGGAATGTGGGTTTTCTAAGGTATTTTGAGCTCAGACAGATACCAAATTTCTTGCTTGCTTTGCCTATCACGCTTCTGGGCTCGTGGGCTGCCTGGACCTACATCATTGCAAACCCCCGGCACTGCCTAACTCTTGGTCTAGAGAGAAGAAAGAGTGAAGAAGGAGGTAAACCAAGCGCTGGGTTTTGCTGCCCCGCTGTCTTCGTGTACGTGGTCCATGCCACGGTCCTGCTGGCGTTTGGATTCTTCTGCATGCACGTGCAGGTAGGACCTTCACAGCAACGCGCAGGAGCGATTTCTTCAGGGGAGCGCGGCGTGGTGGCCGAGGCAGTGACAGTCACAGCCTGGAGCTGGCCCAGCTGCAGGGCAACGCAAACCAAAAGCTTTGCTTTTCCTCTTTGGGAGCTGCTTCCACCGAGAGTTCCCAAAGCCGCTTAATCCCTCTGCTCTGCCAGAGGAATCTCCCAAAGAGATTTTCCCAGGGGCTCGGTGTGATGAGGACACCGGGACATGGATCAAAGGGTCCAGCTGGTGTTGGTGACGTTTGATGTGGGCTTAAGGCCAGGTTTGCCGAGCACTGCGAGCCGGCGGTTTGGGGACAAGGATACTGGGTCGTTGTCATGTTGTCTGAGCTTAATGGATGGCAATGGAAGGATCCAGAGCCTGTCACCCGTCCCTAGAAAGTGTGTGAAGGTCTATTTAGGACACAGCTGGTGGCACTAAAGGTTGGGGGTTCCAGTGAAAAAATAATTGAAGAGTGAGATTCAAATCTCCCCTGAAGCTGCTGCCCCATCCCAGCTCCTGAGCTGGGTGGTGACAAGGGTTTCAGTGGGATGGTGACAATTAGTTACCGTGTTTGTCCAAAACCTGGGGACCGCTTGATGGCTTACACAGATGTCTTAATGAATGAAGCGGGTTGAGCTGAGGGGAGTTTCGTTTCAATGGAATAAACTCCAGCACCGGGAACTGGGGCCGTATTTCGGTCCCCTTTCTCAGCAGCCCGTCTGAGGCAGATGGATGGCTCCTTCTGTCCTCAGGATGAGGGTCGGTGACAGTCAGAGACCTGCAGCTTATGTGATTTTTGGCTCTGCCTGTCGTCTTCAGGTGCTGACCCGCTTCCTTGGCTCCTCCTCTCCCATCCTGTACTGGTTTTCCGCTCACCTCCTTCAAGAACGCGAACCTTTGCTCTGGAGCGAAGGGACCGATCACCAAACTGCGGCACCTCGCTCCAAGCAATCTCTTCGAGGTCAATCTGGTTCCTGCGGGAAGAGGACTCCTGAAAACCCCGTTGTGAGGCTGCTGCTGAACTGCAGATTAATCACCCCCCTTGGCAAATGCATCCTCGGATTCTTCCTCTCCTTCTGGCTGCTGGGACTGATCCTGCACTGCAACTTCTTGCCATGGACGTAGCCGGGGGGGTGTGTTGGTGCAGGCGGGTCGTGGGGCAGCAGCGCTGCTCAGAACTGAAACCCGCTTTTGCTAAAAAGCTTGATGTACCTGTAAGGATGCTGTTGGGTGTAATGAAGGCATCAGTCCTCAGTTATGTACCGAGCTGTCGCTGCCTGGCCGTGTCCGTGTTCTTTGCTGATGCTACAGCGTCCTGCCCCCTCTCTGCTGTCATTCCTGATGGCCAAAATTCCCGTAAGCTGCCTGGGATGGGGAATACCTCTTGGTTCCTCTGTCCTCTGGGGGACCTACTGCCACCGAGCCGGTATTTATGGCACGGATCCGTGTCCGCCAGCTTCCCGGAAATCTCCGGGAAGTGCCCTTGATGGGCGCAGGGGGGGGGTCTGCCGCCTTGTATGAGCCGCTGGGACCCCCCCCTCCCAGTGCCGCTGGGACCTCCCCGGTGCCACTGGGACCCTCCCCCAGGGGGACCCTACCGGTGCTGCTGGGACCCCCCCGCGGTGCCACTGGGACCCTCCCGGTGCCGCTGGGACCCCCCCAGTGCGGGTGGGGCCCCCTCGGTGCCACTGAGACATGCCCCACCCCCCCCCCCCCGGTTCCTTCTCTCCCCACACCTCGGGGCCGACCGGGGCGCGCCGCTCCTCCGGCCGCTCCTCCGGTGACCTCGCCTGGTTGCGGGCCGGGGGCAGGGGCGCTGTGTCCGCTCCCCCGCATCCCTCCCCCTGCCCCCGGTAACCACGGAGAGTTTCCCGGTCCGACCCCCCCGCCCTTGTCCCCTCCCGGTAGCGGGGCGGGGCTGCCCCCGGCGCGGCCGGCAGGGGGCGCTGCGGGGCGGGGCGGGGCGGGGCGGGCGCTGCGGCGCCATGAAGGAGTGCGAGTACCGGCAGATCCCGCCGGGGGTAGCGGGGCCGGCTACCGGCACCGTCGCTTCCTCGCCCCCGCCAGCCGCCGGCCTGGAGCGGTCCGGTGCCGCCCGCCGGCCCCGGCGGAAGTGGGAGGTTTTCCCCGGCCGCAACCGGTTCTACTGCGGCGGCCGCCTCATGCTGGCCCGGCACAGCGGAGTCTTCGCCCTCACCCTCGGCCTCATCCTGGCCACCAGCGGGCTCTTCTTCGCCTTCGAGTGAGTGCGGGATAACGGGATGGGGGCTCTCGGCACGGCCGGGGGGGCTGCGTTGTCGCGGGGTCCCCCCCTTCCTCTGCTGGGGGTCCCGCCGGTGTCCCCGTCTTCCCCCCCCCGCTTCCCGGTATCGGCTACCCCCTTTCCTGGGATAGGGCCCCCTTTCCCGGGATCGGGCCCCCTCCCCTGCTGGGGTGAAGCAGTGTGGGGTCTCTGAGCAGCCCCCGTCCCGTGCCCCCCATCCTCCTTTAAGCCTTTCCGGGGGGGGGGGGTGCCGTTGGTTAGCTGTTATCCCACCCACGCCCTCGTGGTGGGAGGGGGGGTGGGCTGGGGGGGGGGGGGGGCATCTCTTTCTAATTCCTCCATGGGAGCCCCCATATCCCTTCCTTCTCCCCGCCATTCCCCCCCCTGCACAGCCCCCAGACCCGCTTTGCAGGCAGCCACGGCTCCCCCATGGCCCGTCCCTCTTCGCGGGGGTGGTGGTGGGGAGACGGGGGTGGCCTTGGACCTTTTTTGCCCAGTCTGGTCTGGGGAAGAGGTTTAACATCCCACCAGGATCTCCTCCCGCTCTCTAAAGATCCCCCTCCAGGATCTCCTCCCGCTCTCTAAAGATCCCCCTCCAGGATCTCCTCCCGCTCTCTAAAGATCCCCCCCCAGGATCTCCTCCTGGTCTCTGAAGATATTCCCAGTCTCCCCTCCTGCTACAGAGGGGAGAACTGGTCCAGGATCGCAGTCAGGAGGCACCCCCCCCGCCCCAGGACCGGTGGTCTTGGTCCGCAGAGGCAGCAGGAGCAGCGTTTCGGTGAAAGGTCCTTGATAAAGGGTGAAACTCTTTGGGGTCCCACCTGGAGGGTCTGCGCTGGAGCTCTGCCCCCACTGTGCAGGGGTGCCTGGGGAAGAGGGGGCTGCATCGCTCCCCGTCCCCTCCGCTTTAGGAAAGCCATCCCTCTCCTGCGCCCCGAGGGAGGGGAGAGCCAGGAGCACCCCGTTACATGGAGGAGCCGGGGATGGAGCACCGTTGGTTACCGACACCTCTGAGACCTTCTGCTCTCCTGCCTCCCCGATCCTGCCCGGGGAGGGAAGGGAGCTTGTTTTTCCTGCCGCTGTATGAAGCTGGGGCTGGGGGGGTCACGCCTGCCTTCGGATCACGGCGTTATCCCTGCGAGTCTCCGAGTAAAGCTGCCCAAGCCTGCAGGCGGGGGGAGATGAAGGTATTTGCTCGGATTAGAGGTTCTGAGACGTCGGATGAGCTGGAAGGGGCAGGCAGGCCGCTGCAGGAGGCAGTAACGGCATCCCCCATGCGAAAAACTCCTTTCTTCGTGCCGCCTCTGCCCCTCCGACAGCTTTCTCTGCTGCGTCTGAAACTAACGGGCAGCGCTGGCGCAGTCACCGCTCTGTGCGGGGCCAAGCAGAGGACATCTGCTCCCCCCTCCCTCCTTGCCTAGTCACGCTTTTCTTGGTGGAAGATGCCCTGGGGCTTTCTGCGTTGTTATTTTAGCCGTGTGCTCCTGTCGCAGGGGTTACCGTTTGCTAGATACAGAGCAAATACATCTTGCCTGGGTCTGCACTGCGCTTCACGTTTTTTAACGTGATTTCTTGTCGCCTGGCGGGGGGAAAGCGGGGTCCAGAGATTCTCCCAGAAAAGGGGTGGCGAGAAGCTCGCATCTCTCATTTCGGAGACCTTTCTGTCCGACCGAGGGGCTCGGTGGCTGCTTTGTTCTGGACAGCTGAGCTCCGGGAGTTGAAACAAAAGTTGCTTAATCCTCTCAAACTGCCTCGCGGCGTTACTGAGACTTAGCGCTGCCCGCAGACATTGGGGCTCAAGCAGCTTCCCTGTCTGCGCTCGACTTATCGGTGCTTATAATAGCAAATCCCCCCGCGGAGAAAGGGACGGGAGGGGGGGCTCCGACACCGCGCCGTGCAAAGATCCGTGTTCCTCGGCAGCCTTCACCCATCGTGCTGCCAATAACGGAGCTGCCCTGATGTGGGGTGCCATCGCGCCGGTCCCCATCCGTGATAAAACACCCCCGGGTTGTAGCGCCGCAAGCCCTGGAGCGGGCATCGTCTGCCGAGGTGCCCGATGGCTTGTCCTGGCAGCGTCGATGCTGGAAGGCATCGCTGGCCAAACATCTGGCACACTGTGAAGGGCACGCGGGTCATCCGGAGACATCAAAGCTGCCTTGAATGGAAGCCAAGTGCCCTCTCGGCTTCTGGTATTGGACCGAATGGGATCGCGTTCACGTGGGTGTTGATTCCTGCTTAGCTTGGGGTGTTTCTCCGCGTGTTCTCGATGCCGCTGTTGTAGAAGGTGACCGAGCTTTGGGGCAGCTGCCAGGTTTTTGAAACGGGATTCTGGGACTTCAGAAGGGCGAAGAGCTTGTGCAGAGGGGCTTGTACTGCCACCTTGGTGCCAAAGACCCTGTCTTCCCAGTGCTACTCCAGTGTTTCCTGGGCTGGCTCTTGCTGTTCCAGAGGTCTCTGCAAAGCAGAGGTGCTCCAGCCCACCCCCCCGTGATAATCCGTAGTGTGTAACGTCGCCGCCGATAGCCGGTTCTGTAGCGGTGGTTGGTAACGATGTGTTTTTTTTCCCTTTTCTTTTAACAGCTGCCCCTTCCTTGCCAGTCACCTCACCTTGGCCATCCCCATCATTGCAGCCGTCCTCTTCTTCTTCGTCATCAGCTGCTTGCTCCAGACGAGCTTCCGAGACCCGGGTATCCTGCCCAGAGCCACCCCGAGCGAGGCCGCAGACCTGGAAAAGCGGATCGGTGAGACTTCTGTGACCCTCTCCTGTGTTTGGTCCAGTGCGTGTGTGTGTGCGCGTGTGTGTGTGTGTGTGACACGCGTTTCAGCCTCAGTGAGTCTCTGGAGAAAAAGCCGGAGTATCAAATCGCGGAGCTTGACAATGATATGTCTTGATAACGTCTTAAAAGTCCCGGTAAAAGAGATGCGACGAGCTCCTCGAGCACAGCCGGCAGCGCTTCAGAGAGAGGGTCTGCAGAGATGACTTTTGTTTCTATCCCGTCCCATCGCTCTCCGAGGCAAAGCCCCGTACGGTGGGTCGTGGCTGTGTCTGTTCCTGCCCTCGGGACGACACCTGAGCGGGCAGCGGCTCGTGCAGAGCTCGGGGGAGGGACAGCTTGTGGCACCCGTGTCCCAAACACGTTAAGGACTGTGTGCCAGCGGCCGGGGGAGCACGAAGTCCCCGTCAGGATCACGCTGCCAGGCTCTTGAAGACGGAGCGAGAGTGCGTGCTGCTCTGTAACGGTGATTGTTGTCCAGACTCGGAGGAATCTGACCCTCTGCCGCCTTCCCTAAAATACGGGTGGTGAGGACGTAGGGTAATTAACTTAGGCGTGAGTGCGTTTTAAGATTACGATTCGCCACTGAGCCTGCTGTGCTGCAGTGTTTCCTTTGTTGCGATGGTTTCCAACAGTATGCTAACGTTTGTCCCCAGCGAAAAACTGCCACGTCACGCTCTTCTGGTGGCGGCCAAGAAGGTGTATGCGTCCAGCACCCGTGGACCTTGGTGCTGTGACCCGTAGTCACAAATGCTTCAGCAAAGCTAACGTGAGACAGCTTGAATCTGCCCCGCTGAAGATGGTTGCAAGGCAGTAATTCTACATCCGACTGAAAAAATACGGTTTTAAAATATCCTCAGAGCGGTTATCCGTGTTTCTATATATAAGTGCTTAAAGCAGTAATCTGGCTGCAGATGCTGCCTGATGTGCCAGCTGTTACCGTTAATATAATCCACTTCTTACCCTCTTAACGTGCTCACTGTTACATCTCCGTTTGCCAAGACTTCCTCGGAGTTGGGAAGGTGCTCTTTTAAGAGTGACTAAAATAAGGGAATAACCCCCAAAACTGCAAACGTGATACAGAGGTTTTCCAGCTTTTGCTGAGCAGAGGAACGGCCTCCAGCTGCCAGTGCCCAGTGAATAACGAAGTGCCAGCGCAGGCAGGTGTAACTCGCGGTGTCTCTAAAAATCCCCAGTTTCGACCTTGAGGAGGAGGAATCCTCTTGTCTTATGAGAGACACGTGTTAAATTTCAACGAAATCCGCCTGGAGCACGCGGGACCCGCTGGCTGTCCTCCCCCGCTGTGCTGGGAATGAGTCTCTCCGGCTGCGGGTCGGCGAGTCGTGTGCTAGGGGTGGCCGGGGCTGCTTCTGCGGAGGTTTGCCCTCGTCTCGGTAACTTGGATGCTTACAGCAGAGGAGGAACCACCCGTGCGTTAACAGATGATGTTGTCTCTCCTTGCGTGGTGATCCGTTAGACGCGGGGAGATGAGTTGGTGGCGCTGGGCACGTTAACTCTGCTGCTTTTACGCTCGCTATTTATAAATTGCTTTATATTCTCAAATTGTTGGGCAGATATTACTTCCTCCTGGCATCCCAGCAGCGTTGCCAGACAAGGAATGGACATAAATAATGCTGCGAGGAGCTGACTGGAGTTCCTGGCTGCCCACCCCGCAACAAATCCTGTCGGCTGAGCTGCCTCTCGGCTTCTGATTAAAACCAGGAGAGCACGCGCCGATCCCTTACCCTGCCAGGGAGCGGATACGGGGGGGCTTGGGTTTCGCCTGCGCGGGTTTGACTGTCCCTCCTTGTCCTTGCAGACAGCATGGGCACCTCTACCTACCGCCCGCCGGCCCGCACCATGGAGGTGGTCATAAACAAGTACGTGGTGAAACTCAAGTACTGCTACACCTGCAAAATGTTCCGCCCTCCCCGCACCTCTCACTGCAGCGTCTGCGACAACTGCGTCGGTAAGCCCGGAGAGAGGAAAGGTGCCGCTGTCCCGTGTGCGTGTGGTTTATGTTCCTGGACAGGTTGCTTCTGCGTCTCGTAAAGGATTATAAAGCGAGATGCCGAGCGGTTTTTCTTCTTCCCGCTTGAAATGAAAGCAACACCAAGTGCGGTGGCTCGGGGCGAGGGGGCGGCACGTCCAAGACTCCGTGTCTCTCTGCTTTCCCAGGTTCGGGGAGATCTGTGCCATGAAATGTGGTTGAGGCCCCCACCGAACACAGGGTTTGCCGCGGGCTCCGTGTTGCGTGTGGCCGTGCTGGTGCCAGGCTGGCAGAGACACCGCCGTGGATGCGGGTTGAGCTCTTCTGTGTCCTCTCCCCGCGCCCTCAGACTGTGGCGGGGCAGGAGGGAATGAACAAAGACCCGAAGAAAAATCTCTGGTGGCTTCCCGTGGGCAGGGACAGGCGGAGGGGGGTGGGCAGGGGGGGGTTCCCAGGCTGCACCGCAGCAGCTTGAACTGGCGGCGGGGTGGCATCTGATTTGGGGACATTTTAATGGAGATTTTAATCCTTGCGTGACTGCTCTGTGTGGATGCGGAGGTTGTGCTTTACGCTCTCTGCCGGGGCAGCCTGAGGAGCCACCGACCCGCTGCAGGACCCCAAGGCTCTGCTGAAGAGAAGAAATTTGGGAATCGCCAAGCGTTCTGCGTTTGGGGATGGCGGTGGGTGGCCGTGACGCCTCCTCGCGCTGGCGCAGCTCGCCGGAAAGCAGCCGCGGCTGGGGCAGGGTTTGGAGAGGAGCCGGCCGGGGGCGCGGGCTTGTGCCCGCTTTGTGTGCGACGGGTTTTATTTGAGCTGGCGTCCCCTGCGGAATGGTTGGTCTGAAACGCGGCCCTTTCATTAGAAGGCAGTGGGGAGTCTCTCCAGATACGCTGCACCTGCCCTGGGTTCCCAGGCAGTTTCTGTGGTTTGAGAGGCGTATCTTTATAACTTTGAAAACTGTTCTTCTGCCCCCGCCGAGAAGGCGGGGGAAGCTGACGCGCGGGAAGGGAGCAGCGATGCTGCGCGCAGGCACAGCCGGCGCTGCGAAGTGCTGGAAAAACTTTCCCTCTTCTCTTTCGGTTTTAGTAATGGTAGATGTTACCGGTCACGAGGTTTGTATTTGTGCAGGGCTTGCCGAGAGGAAAGGTTTGGCCTTCGATGCTTAAAAAAAGGGGCATGTGAGCAGGCGGCAGGGCCGCCTTGAAACTTCTCGCTAATGCGGTGCCGCAAGAGGTGCGGGTCTCAGGGTGGTGGGTGGAAGCTCAATTTGGAGCCCCTGGTTTTTGCAGGCTCGGCAGAATTTGCTCTGTCACGGGGTGCGAGGGGGCAGGAGTCCTCACCACGTCCCTTTTGTTTCAGAGAGGTTCGATCACCACTGCCCCTGGGTGGGCAACTGCGTGGGCAAGCGCAACTATCGCTACTTCTACGCCTTCATCCTCTCCCTCTCCTTCCTGACGGCCTTCATCTTCGCTTGCGTCGTCACCCACCTCACTCTGCGTAAGTACGGTGGGCGCGAGCAGCCACGCGTGCCCTGCTGCCGGCCACGGGGCAGCACCAGTCACCGTTCCTGTTGGACAGAGCGTGGGATGGGTTTATCCCTGTTTTCCGCCCCCCCCCGCCGAATAAAGGGGGTCTCAGACTGCAGGGAACCCCAGATCCACCCTGCACCTGGCTGCAGAGAGACCGGGGGAGCTGGTGACTGGGTTGTCCCCACCAGAGCTGGTGGGTGCGTCCGCCCTTAACCTGGCGGGGAAGGTGACTTGCCCGTCAGCCCTGAATCTCCTGGAGCTGTGTCTACACGCTGACGTTTCGGCAAAGTTCCAGACCGTAGATGTTTCTTGGGCAGCCGGGCAGATCCCTGTGGCCCGCAGCGGGGGGTGGCTGCGTGCTTGGGGGTGAAGCGTTGGCTGGAGATGCAGGGCTGCCTGATGGGACGGCATTCCTTGTCCCGTTTTGCTTTGCAGGCTCTCAGAGAGATGGATTCCTCGCCACTCTGAAGACGACACCTGCGAGATATCCTTCTGACGCCGTCGGCGGCTCAGGCTGCCGAGCGCTGGCGCAGCGATGCTAATTGTGGAACAGAAGCGCAGCGAGCTCTTTGTAGGGTCACCTTCGGGTACTTTCCACAACTTAATTTAGTTCCCGAGCTACCTGGTTGGGGCAGACAGGCATCCGTAGGCTGATAGAACATCCCCAAATTGGGAAGAGCTTTAATTGGCCCAGGTTGCCCAGAGAAGCTGTGGCTGCCCCATCCCTGGAGGGGTTCAAGGCCAGGTTGGACGGGGCTTGGAGCAACCTGGGCTGGTGGGAGGTGTCCCTGCCCAGGGCAGGGGGGTGGAACCAGATGATCTTTTAGGTCCCTTCCAATTCTAACCATTCTGTGATTCTTTCTTTAGTTCACCGCTGGGGACTGAGAGTGGGTGACAAACTTGTTTCCCAGTTTACGTGGAAAGGGAAGCGGCTGGAACAGGCTGTGCCTTGCTGGGTGCCCGCAGAATGGTGTGGGGAATGGGAAGCTCGCTGGGATGTTTTCGTGGCCCAGCATGCGTAGTCACAGCACGTACCTCCCAAATCAGTCCTCTCCTTGCAGGATCATTTTGTTCCCCGAGACTTCCTTGACTTTTTTTTTTTTTTTTTTTTTTTTTTCCCCTTCCCCACTGTGCTGGAGCTGGTGATTTGTTTTTTCTCAGTCTGGTCTATTTTGGGCCTCTCAGGTTTTCACACTTATTTAGTGGCCTCCAACCTGACGACGAACGAAGACGTAAGTACCTGGACGCTTGTCCTTCTGCAGGGCTGGCCCCGGTCCTTCCTAAGCGGAGGTGAGGCTTCCAGAGGATCCGCGGCTGCCTGCCTCAGTGCAGCGTCTCGGTGGGACATGCTGCCTGCCATCATCCACCGCCAAGCGCGCAGCCCGTGCCCTAAAACGGCGTTTTTTAGCCTGTAGTTTCAGGTAGCTGGGCGGGGGGGAAAAGCAGCACGCGGCAGCGGGGGGGACCGTGCAAGACGTGTTGCTTGGCAGCGCCAGGCTGAAATGTTAGAAAAAGTCACGTGCGTGTTTTTTCCAGTCTGTATGTGGCCTCGCTTAAAATTAGGAGTTCCGAGATTTAAAAAAAAAAAAAAAAAAAAAAAAAAAAAAAAAAGGCAGGCCGGCCCCAGAGATTTATTTGGGTGTTAGCCTGGGACACGGGTGATCTTAATTCAGCGTCCTGCATAACCACAGGTTTCCTCTGAGACCCTGGGCAAGTCCCTTTGTCTCTGTCAGTTCCTCGTGCCTAACGGGCAAATAACGCCCAGCCACCTCCTGATGAGACGTACCTTAAAAAGTGTGGGGGGCAGGCAGGCTCCGAGGGCCCAGTGAGTACCCTGAGCAGGGCAGATTGTACGGAAAAGCAGGATCTGTCTGATCCTTGGAATCTAAATTCACCCTCCTGGCCAGAAGGACCTGTAATCCTTGCTGGAGGCTTCCAGCTCTGCAGAAGGCAGGTTTGCATCTTTTTTTTTTTTCCCCTCCCCTCTCCCGTCCACCTTTCTGTTGCGTTCGGAGGTGTTGGCGGAGGTGCTCACGGCCACGTAAAGTGAAGCCAATGGAGGGTCGCACCCCGGTTCTGGGAGCGCCAGGTCCCAAGCACGTGGCCCGTTGCCGCTCCGGCTGCGTTGCCCGCCTGGCCAGCCTTATGCTGCAACTGAGGAGAGGAAGTAAAAAAAAAAACAAAAAAAACAAAACAAAAAAAACCCCAACAAAACCAAAGAAAAGGAGGAAATGTAATGGTAAATGGTTCGCTGCAGCCAGGGGCCTGAGGCCGGGTATAGCATCTGCCCACGCGTGTGTGCCTACGCTTGGTGTGACCGGGGTTTCGAAATCAGAGTCCCGGTGGCAGCTGCTCGGGGTTGGGGCAGATGAAATCGTTGCCTCCTGTGGCAGCCCGGCCTGGGAATCCCCTCGCTCTTTGCTCGGCCGGAGGAGCCCGGGAGGGACCCAGGAGCTTGCAGCCTCACAGAGAACGAGGGGAGGAGGAGGAGGAGGGTGGTGGTGTTGAAGAGGGGGCCGCCGACAAGCTGCCGTGCAGCGCGGGGAGGGCGCAGCTTTGGGGCTTTCTAGCTGCAAGGTTGAGCCTTGGCGGAGGCAGGAGCAGCGTGTTGCTCTCCTCTGGCTGCCTCTCTGCAGCTGTGCTGCCTGTTAAAGCAACGGGAGGGAGGACGTCGGCAGTAAGACGAGCCTTCCACCTCTTGAGCAAGGGTTTGAACCGAGTCCGTTACCGTGTAATTAATTATCTGCTATCAGATCTTTCGTATCTTAATCCGCGTCTATCCTTTCCCTTTCAGATCAAAGGGTCCTGGTCAAATAAGAGGGGCTCGGAGTTTGCCAATCCCTACAGCCATAAAAGTATCCTCACAAACTGCTGCGCGGTGCTGTGCGGACCGTTCCATCCCAGGTAAGAGCCTTCGACCTCCGCGGCGTCGGGAATCGCATCCCGCTCTGCGAGAGGGGCCTGGGAAAGGACGGGTTTATCAGGATTCGGGGGAGTCAGCACAAACACGTCTGCTCCCGTGCTGGTGGGGAAAGTTTCCCAGTCTCCGCAGAGAGTGGCTGGAGAAATGTCTGAGAGAGAGAACTGTTGCTTCTCCCGCGTTGGAGCGATGAGTTCGGGTCATTTGTAATAGTTCCGTGGAGTTGGCAGATAAGACGCATCCTGAGGTTTGATAAGGGCAGGGTAACGGCACCAAAGAGCTCGGCGGCAGCTGGTTAAATGCCGGTAGTGGCGAGTACGTCTTAGCACGTGTTTTTCCTCCTCTGCTCTGAGGATCCAGCGTCGTGGCAAGCAGCCAGCAGAGCGCTGCGCCAGGCAGCGGGGACGCCCGGGCTTTTACCAACGCCGGGGTTACCCGAAATGCTTAGTAGCGTCCCACCAAGCGCTCTCACCCGTGAGTTAACCAGAACTGGTGTTAAAGCAAGGATGCGGGCGAGCGGTTTGCTGCAGGCCTAAGGAAGCTTTGGACCCGAAGCAGGATTATCGCCGCTTTGTCACAAGAGGGTGCAATTGGGCAGAGTCAGGCCGGCGTCCCCTTGCGCCGTGCCGCCGGCGTGGGGCTCCCAGCCTGTCCTCGGGCATGTGGGGATCCTCCAGACAGGGCTTTTTTTTTTCCACCGGATCCTATTTGGATTTGTGCGGAGCGTCTCAGAGGTGCGAACTCGGTGTAACGCGGCGGCAGGGGAAGGTGCCAGGCTGTGCAGCAAGAGTCAAAGCGCGTTTTACGCTTGCACACCTGGCCCTGCTCTCTGAAGTACCCCCGAGTTTTTTGTTGGGTTCAGGGCTGCCGAAATGCCCGTGCTGCCACTCGGAGACGGCAAATCTGCAGATTCGGGGAACCGAGCTCTTTGCTGGGAGGTTGTGGGGAGAGCAGCGTTTCTACTCCCGTTCTTTTCCCCGTTCGTGTTGTTTTCCTGTCGTAAAGGCCTTTCGCCAGTTCCCGTTTGGGTTTGCGGTGACCCAAAGCTCTAACGGCCCGAAGGCTGTTCGGTGGCTTGTGTGATAAGTCTGTGGTTTGTCTAATGGGCAGCTCCTGCCCGTGCTCTGGTTAGCAGCTCCCACGAGGACGGCCCTCTCCGCGGCCCGTGCGCTCCCGCCTTCGCCCAGCCTTCGTTCCCTTAACTCCTCTCCCCTCCCACGCTCTTCCCTTCTTCTGTTTTCCAGTTTGATAGACAGAAGAGGATTTATCCAGCCAGATGGCGGGACCCCGTCCAGTCCGAAGAGCGAAATCCCTTCCTTCGGAGCCAAAACCGACACCAGCATGGTAGGAGGCATTCCCTAGCGGTGCTGTGGTGTAACCCAGTGCCTGCTGTGCCTGCACCTTGCTCCAGCCGGTACCTTCCCCTCCAACATCTCCCCAGCTCAGGCGGGACAGCCCTGCGATGCAGAGCTGCCAAAGACTCAGTCGAGCCATACGTTGCCTTTATATTTTTTTTTTTTTTTAAATTTATTTATTATTTTTTGTTTATATGTTTCACTGTGATCTGGACTTTGGACTGGTAGAGCCCAACAGCATGCAAGACCCTCAGACTCGTGCAGAAAGCAGGGAGTTCCTGCTGCGCCCGGGAAGCAAATAGGTCTTGGGGAGCCACCAGAGCTCTGAGCCCGGAGCGTCTGCTCCAGGGTTTTGCTGTGTTTCCTGCCGGGAATATACTGAGGTGGGAGGTGGGGGCTGGTTCCCACTCTGAGCTGGGCTGTGATGCCTCGTCTGCTGGGCTGGTGGAAGCGTACGTTCCCTGGTATCCCCGTTATCTCCGTGAACGCGTCCTGCTGCCCTGCGCCCACGTGGAAGGGCTGTTCTGTCTCTTAATGGCCGGGTTCTCACCTCGGCCGCTGCCGGAGCGGCTTTTCTTTTCCAGAAGCTGCTGTGCCTTGGTAAGTTGGGGCTGTTGGGCTGGGAGGACTCTGGCTCCCAGCAGCCGTGGAAGCTAGCTAGCGGTCCCAGCTGCTGGTGATCCTGTTTTCTGGCTGGTCACTGAGAGGGTGTTGAAAACCTCGTTGAGTTTTGGCCCGGCCGGTCAGGAAGACAACGTTTTGCAGCAAGGATACGAAGTAGGAGGACCCCCCTTTTAACGGGGAAGAAGAAACACGCAGCGTTCTGCGGCTCTCGTCGTGAGATGCTGGGTGGCAAGGCTACACTTGTAGGATTTGGGAACCTTGGTTTGCCAGGGAAGCCTGGTCATGTCCTGTCTCCTCCGAAAGGCAACAGGAAAGTGGGTGAAATCCTGAGGTGGAGCTTCCCAGAGGAAGCAGTTAGCGAGTGCTGGTCTCTGATAACCTCACGTTGTGCTCTGGGTTTGCGTTTCTGGCCGGCAGGTGAGAGCCAGGGCTGTCCCCGCCGCCTCCGGAGCCATTCCCGTGTGCCAGGGGCGCATCCCGGAGCATCGCTCCGTCCCTGGGGAGGCACGGGAGAGCCGGGCTGGGCAGCTCTGCCTCACCGACACTGGAGCATGCCTAGAGGAGAATCACAGACCTCGTTAGCAATACTTGAATCATGTGATTAAAAGCTGCTGGATATTTTTGCACAATTTGTAGATTTTTTTTTTCTTTTGAATTTTTTTTTTTTTTTTCCTATGATGTAGAACATTTTATAATTCGGCGCAGGTAGCGTTGGGCTTGTTAGCACCAGGGCAGAGGCTTGCAGTGTTCTGGGTCAAGCTGCCTGGGTAGGTTTCCGTGGGTCAGACGCCTGTGTGTCAACCTCAGGGGGAGGCAGCACATTTCGGGGGGGGGGGGCAGCCTGTCCCCCGTGAACTCACCAGCGTTGTGCTTTGCACACTCGAGCAGACAGTGCCAGCCCGCAGGCAGCTTCGGGGCACGCTGGGGGACCGGCAGAGGCACAAGGTTGCCCCGGCCTCACCCGGCTGGTGGCCGCACAAACATCTCGGTGCTTGTTCGCTGTGGCCACCGGCTCTCCCTTGCCCTCCGCGAAGAGCCGAGGTGAGAGCACGGCAGCAGAGGCTGCTGAATCCCTACCGCGTCAGATGGCCCTTGCTTCGTGCCATCTCACGGGCCAGGCGCTTTAGGACGTTGCCCGTGTTGCATCCGGAGAGGCCGCCCTGCCCTTCCCACCCCGCTTCTCCCGCAGGGATGGCCCCAGCGGGGCTTGTCCCCCGCCGTGGAGGAGCCTCGGGGCGAGCCCAGCTGGGCCGTGCCCAGGGGGTCTGGGGGTGCCGGGGAGTGAGGAGCAGTGTCGGGGGCGTTATCAGGGGCCAAACTCCTTCCTGTTTTTATTTAAGCCCCTTCCCTTTGTTACTCAACGTAATAAAAACTATATTTTTAAAGAGTTAATCGCTTGGATGATTATTTTTCTTCCTTTAAGACAGAAAAGAGCGGGCGTTGCAGTGTTTAACAGGGCGGTTGGCCTCTGTGAGGTTTACCTGGAAGCTCCTATAGCCTCCCGCAGGATGGGGCTGCGAGGGATGCTCAGCGGCAATTGGTGCTGCCCTGGCTCTTGCTGGAGGAAGGGATTTTTCTGTCCCCCGTCTCCAGCCCGGGCCGCGTCTCATCCACTCGTCCGTCCCCTCCCCAGGGCTCGCTCCAGGGCTGTGCCAGGCTCCGTGTGGTCCCCGTGTCTCACCCAGCGCCGGTGGGTAGTGAGGTGCATAATCTCTGGTGTCTTCCCCAGGAGGACGCCTGCCAGGATTTTGCCATTTCCTGCACAGCCTGATGGGATTTGCCCCCCTCCTTGGACGTTAGCCCCGCTTTCTGAGGGCTAGCTGGTAAGAAAGCGCTTTCTTCTCCCCATCATCCGCCCCAGCAACCCATCTCATCTCCACTGCATGGACCAGCTCTGCCCACGGAGCCCATCACCCTCCGGTTGTGTAGACATCTGTGTGCTGTGTGTCCCATCCATCCCACCAGCGTCCCACCGCCGCGAGGCACTGCTGGCCCTGGGCCGTGCCGTCTCGGTGCGGGGCTGCCTGCCAGAGGGGTTGCCCACAGCCTTGGCGAGAAGAGAGGGATGGTTTTCCCCCCCCCCGGCTTCGTGCTGGGCTTTGGGACAAGACGGAGCTGCCCAGTCCACGGTGGGGGGGGTGTGTGTGGAAAACGGCGTGGCTGAGGGTGGGCTCAGGCTCCGGGCGGGGGGTTTGTGTAGCCCGGGGCTCGCTGGATGGCACGCCGTGGTGGCTCGTGCTCGGAGATGCCATGACGGGCTCGGAGGAAGCCCCCAACTCACGCAGAGATGTGGCGTTTGGAGCCAGCTGTGGCTCAAACAGAGGAGTGGGAGCCTGGAACAGATTTTAACCCCAGCTCTGACCCCCGGTCCCTCCCCTCCCTCCCCCTCTGTTCGCACACCAGGTTCCTCCTCCTATTTTCCCCTTGACCGCGGTAAGTTCCTTCCACAGCACGTTGCAATGAAGCCCTGCTTCGCTTGTGGGCTGTGGAGCTGCCCCTCGGCCCCCCCCGCCGCCCCCTGCAGCTCCTGCCTGCTCCAGCCTCGGCAGCAGCCGTGGAGGAAGGCTGCCAGCGCTCTCCTCCGTCCCGCGCTGTCACCCCTTGCCGCCACCGAGCCCCGGTGCTCCGCTCTGCTCCCTGCTGCTCCTCGCTCCTGTATTTCTGGCACTAACCCTCTCTTTCTCTTCCTCCTCTCGCTCACACCGGGTCCATCAAGTGTCAAGAGCCCTGGTGGCCCGCAGCCCCCTGCCTCTCTTGGAGCACCCTGTGGGGAGCCAAGAGACTACAGCCATGACCACCACCAGTGCCTCCGCTCGCCAGGGCTGCGCCTTCCTCCCTCCCACCCACCCCAAGAGAGAGGGGGAAAGCAGCCGTGCACAAGGAAAAGCTTTTCCAACCCTTCTCTGGGAGCCGGGACGGCCGTCCCGCCGGTTCAGAGCTCGAAGCCATACAGCCGTCCCACCCGAGAGCAATAACTGGAGTTCCTGCTGTCTCCCGCCACTGGATGGACTCACGCAACCGAGCCGAGGATGCCGGTGGCTCCCCGTAACCCCCAGCCTTACGCCTCCCCCGCCCGGTGAAGGTGTCTCCCCTCCCGCAGATGCTGGAAGATAGCGGTGAGCGTTCCGGCGGGCTTGCGAAAGGAGCAGGCTTCGCGCCAGCGCGTCGTGACGCCGGTGGCATCACACACCCGACCCCAGCAGCCGTGTCCGTGCGCCGCAGGACTCTCCTCCGCGGGCAGGAGTTAGTGCGTGGTCAGAATTAACCTTGCAACCCGCCCCCCCCCCCCGCCCCCCGGCCAGCTCTCCCCCTCCCGTTCCGTCTTAACGTGGCTCTAGTTTTAGGGGAAGGGGTTGAAGACCCGCAGGACCGTGACCAGCCATTGCGGGGGCTCCAGCACCGCGTCCTCCCACCGCCGGTGGCCGGGATGGGGGCTGCGCAGCCAGGTCTGACCTCCCCCCGCCCAGCCCAGCGCCCAGTAGGATTCACCATCTATTTCTGCCTTTTACTTTTGTAACAAATAAAAATTTCTCCTATTTACTGTACGCCAGCGCCTGGCTGCTGCTCTGCCGGCGGAAGGGAGCTGCTCCCTGCAGCTCGTGCCCGGGCACGTCGGTGCTGCGTGGGGCGGGTGGAGGGGGGGGGGCTGGGGAGGGCTGCACCCCTCTGCCGTCAGCCGCGTTGGCCATGGGGCCGGGAGCCCAGAGCTCCCTAAACTCAGCTGTGGCACCAGCGGTGGCCTTGAGGCAAGTCCCAGCCTTCTGTGACCCTGTGCCCTGTACAGCTGGGGCCGGGGAGGGAGCGATGGGCAGCGCCTGCGGGACCTGGGACGCGGCAAAATTCGGCAGAATTTGTCCCCTGCTGAAGGGCCGGGAGGCGGCAGCGTCCCCACAGCCCCGGGGAGGGGGGAGAGCGGCAGGGCCGGATGGGAGAGGCCGGGGTGGCCCGGGTGGGCTGTCAGCATCCTTCCAGCGCCTCTGGGAATGGCCACGAGCATCCTCTGCCTCCTCCTGCCATGGCGGAGCCGCCGGAGCGCCCCAGCCCTGCAGCGTCGCCAGCTGGGCTGCTGGCCTGGGCAGCGTCCCCCGGGGCCGGGGCTGAACCGGGTGTCCCTCTCTCGGGGGGGGTGGGGGGGGTGACGCACCTTCTGCTGCTGCTCTTCATCCTTCGGGGCACCCAGGGGTGCTCCGCGGGGGGATGCTGCAGCCTCTGCGTAGGGATCCGGGGCTCTTCCCTTCACCCCCCCTCCCCCCCTCTGATTTTCATGAAACCCGTAGAGCAGAACGCTTTTGTAGCCTCCTCTCAGCCCATTGCAACCCAAAATTTGGCAGCGGCTCAGCCCCCTTTGGCAGGGGCTGCCGAGCAGACGCCCGAGCCGCGGCCGAGCCATCGCACACCCCGTCCCGCTGCAGGGGGGGCGTCCGGCCAGCCCGGGGAAGGGGGGGGGGGTCTCCCCATGGAGAGATGCTGCAAAGCTGCCACGGGAGGATGAAACAGCCCAAACGCAGCTGGGATATTGCAGGATCAGCCCGAGGTGTTGAAGTCGGGGCTGGTGGCAAGTCCTTCAGCGGGGCTGGGGAGGGGGGGGGGTGGCGGGGGCCACAGACCCCGACCGCGTACAGCTTTGCCGTGCGAAGGGCTGCGGGTTAATTCCCACCCGGGGGGTTGTCGCCTCGCCTTTTTGCAAAGTGGTTTTCAGAGGGCTGGGTACGTCGGGCTGCCCGTTTGGCCCCCCGCCCCTCTATGGGGGCTTTTCTGCTTGGTTGACGCTCTTAGAGGATCCCTGTGGGTCTTCCTCCCCTGCCCAGGCAGAGGTGGGAGACAGGCAGTGGGCTCCCATGTGGCTGTTCCTTCGGAAAACGCCTCTTCCCGACCCACTGGGGTGTCACCCGCTGCCACGGTGGCTCCCGCTCAGCTGGGGAAGGAGCTCTAATTGCTGCACGTGGCGAGTCCCCGGAGGCAGGGGGGGCCACGGGGGGGCTGGGGGGGAGGACATGGAGGGGTTGTGGCGGGGCTGGTGGAGCCGGACACCCTCGTGCTGACACTTCGTGTGAGCCCCACGTTGGGCAGGGGCATCCCAACCCCACCACGTGGCCGGGGGCTCGGCCAGGGAGGGGGCGAGCAGCCCTGAATCCCCCTTGCCAAGGTGGGGAGGGAGCAGTGTGGAGGTTGAGGGGTGTGTGTGTGTGTGTGGGGGTGTGTGTGTCTTTTCCTGGGCTGAACTCCTTCGGAAAAAGCATCCCTGGGTCTTCCTCATGTCCTCCATCCCCAGCATCCTCCATCACCCCATCCCGGGGGACCGGAGCAAGGCCGGGGGGGGGGGGCTGATGGCAACCGAGCGCTGCCAACCGGGGTGGCACCGAGGGCTGTTTGCAGGGATGAGTAAAGCAGCGAGTCACACTGATTGTTTTTTTTTTTGTTTTTTTTTTACATTTATTTATTTTTTTTTAAAATAAATACAAAACCCAACCACCAACCCCTTTTTGCCTTGGCCCGATGCCGCCGGGCGCCCGCCCCACCCTGCCCTTCCCGCACGGCTCCCGCATGGCAGATGATAGCGCCGGGGCTTGGCACCGGCTGCGAGGCCACGGCTTCGCCAACCCGGCCAGCAGCCGCCAGCGCCCGGCGTGTGGCAACAAGCCGGAGCAGGTTGAGAGTGAAACTGCAGCGCAACACGAAGCCCAGATCCTAATCGGGGAGGGAGGGCGGCGTGTTTCCACCGGCGGGCCCAGCCACCGCCAGTGAGTTCGTGTCAAAAAAAAAAAAAAAAAAGAAAATAAAAAAAAAATGATAAAAAAAATTAAAAAAATAAAATTAAAACAAAAAAAACCCCCCACGCCAAAACTCTTCAGTTAAGAGATAAGTCCCTGGCGAGATGCTGGGATGGGGATACACAGCCCTGGGATGGAGGTGAGCGATGGGGGAGCCCCGAATTCAGTGGGGCCGGGGGCGGTGGTGGTGGTGGTGGGGTGTTTCCCTGCCGCCGGACGGATCCAGGCTCACACCGATGGTGGATTCCCCACTCTGGGAGGTTTTTTGGGGAGGGGGGTGGGGGGGTGTGTCAGGCCGGTCCCGCCACGCGGCGGCTCAAAGGCACGGGGCGATGGCAGCCGGCTTCGGGGCGGTCCCTCCCGCGGCGCTTGGGCGAGTTGCTGAGCTTCTCTGCCTCGGTTTCCCCACCTGTGGGAATAAATACCTGCCCGTCAAGCCCTCGCAATTACCAGTGAAGTTAATCAGCATATAAAAAACCGACAGTGATATGATTTCGGGGCGGAGGGGGGGGGGAGGAAACCATTTTTACGACCAGACACACCCCGTGGCCCGTTTCTCTGAGGGGAGGGTGGGAAGAGCTGAACGCTGCCGCGTCCCCGTGTACCCCTCCCCCCGAAATGATAAACCACCCGCTGCCCCCCCCCCCCGCCTCCTCCCCAGCGCTTTTAGCAGCGGGATGGGCATCCCCTTGGTCCTGGGGTGGGTGTTGGCTGCGGGGAGACCCCCGCCTCGGGGCATCCATGGGTGCTGCACCCACCGCCGAGCCCTCCCCGGGGACCCACGGGGAGGGCAGGGCGTTGGTGGCCCCCCACCTCCTCGCCCCTTCCCCAGCTGCCCGGGGGATGATGATTCACGGCAATTTTCCTTTTAAGGCTGGGCTCGGCGGGGAGGAAGCAGAGGAGGAGGAGGAGGAGGACACTCCTTCGGCCTCGCTGGCTCCTCCCGCTCTCGCTCGAGGCTCCGACGCTCAGCCAAAAACGAATCCCGGCGACGGGGCTCGGCAGAGGCTCCGACGGCTCCCGGCCCTGCTCCTCGCCCAAGCGTCTGCCCTGCGCCCGTGTCCCAGCCATGGCAAGAAACCACCAAGTGCAGAAGGCCAAGCTGGCCGAGCAGGCTGAGCGCTACGAGGACATGGCGGACTTCATGAAGGCGGTGGTGGAACACGGGGACGAGTTGTCCAACGAGGAGCGCAACCTCCTCTCCGTCGCCTACAAGAACGTGGTGGGGTGCCAGCGCTCGGCATGGAGGGTCATCTCCAGCATCGAGCACAAAACCGAAGAGGGCGACGACAAAGCGCAGCTGGTGAACGAGTATCGGGAGAAGGTGGAAAGGGAGCTGAATGGCGTCTGCAAGAACGTCCTGGCCTTGCTGGACAAGTATCTCATCAAGAAGGCGAGCGATCCCGAGAGCAAGGTCTTCTACCTGAAGATGAAGGGTGACTACTTCCGATACCTGGCCGAGGTGGCCACTGGGGACGACCGCAAGAAGACGATAGACAGCGCCCAGGAAGCCTACCAAGAAGCCATGGACATCAGCAAAAAGGAGATGCAGCCCACGAACCCCATCCGCCTGGGGCTGGCCCTCAACTTCTCCGTCTTCCACTACGAGATCGCCAACGCCCCCGACCAGGCCATCTCCCTGGCCAAGACCACCTTCGACGAGGCCATGGGGGACCTGCACACGCTCAGCGAAGACTCCTACAAGGACAGCACCCTCATCATGCAGCTGCTCAGGGACAACCTCACGCTATGGACAGCCGAGTGCGCCGGAGAAGACGGCGGCGAGGCTGGCGAAGAGCCCAAGAACTGAACGGCCATCCCCCGCCGAGCCGGGGACCGGCTCCCCCCACCCCCACCCCCCCGACTCTCCAGTCCCTTCGGCATCTCTTCGTGGTTTAATTTTTGTTTTGGTCTTTTTTTGTTGTTTTTTTTTTTTTTTTTTTTTTTTGGGGGGGGTGTGTGTCTCGGCTTCCATATGGCCCCCCCCTCCTCCCCAGCCTGGATGCCGGGAGTATTGGGGTGGTGGTGGGGGGGTCGGGCCATGTGTGGTGTTTGCTGAGCGGCTTTGGCATGGCCCCCCCACCTCCACCTTCCCTCCCCCCCCGCCATCCTCTGCTCTGGGGAGGGGGAAAGGAGGCGGGGGGGGAGGGGGGGCTGCCTCCATCCTGGAGTGCTGCCAGCCCCCCACTATTTAACAATTTTTCGGGGGGGGGGGGAGTGTGCCGTCTCCAAACCCCCTTTCCCGGAGGGCTGGAGCTGCGACGGGAGGAGGTGAGGGGCCGGGATGGGGCGAGGCGGGTTCTGGGCACCCCCCACCCCCCATTCCCGGGGTTGGGGCTGTGTGTGTGTGTGGGGGGGGTCACGTATCTCCGAAGCCTCTGTGCGTCTCCAATAAACCGTCTCCTGCACGCCTGCCTCTGGTCTGCCTCGTCTCTCCCCCGCGCACGTGTCCGGGCAGCTCCCCCCGCCACCGGGAACCCGCTTGGCCTCCCACCCCGCTGGCTGAGGCCGGGGGGGGGGGACACTCGGGTCCCCAAGGAGCTGCAGCAGCAGTTTGGCTGCTCCCAATCCCTCCCCCCCACCCCCAACCCCGCGACGTGGGTCTCGGGATGCCCAGTGAACCCCCCCCGTCCCCGTCCCTTGGCGGCTGCAGAACCGCAGTGTGGATGGGCTCATGGGGTGGGCTCTGCCTCCGCGGGGCGAGGGTTTCGGCACCCCCCCACACTCCGTGGGGCTGGGGGGCACCGCATCGAGGTCCCCAACCTCACAAGGGGGTGTCCCACCCCCTTGGTGCAAACTCACAGTGCCCCAAAACCCATCACCGAGGCCCTTGTACAGCTTTCCTCTACGTCCCAAGGTGGGGCGGGGGGGGTGTGTGTCGGGGGGGGGGGGTCCCCTAAAGCAGCATCGGCGCATCGTCAGAGACACGGGGACAGCCCTGGGGTGTCACCGGGGCGGGGGGGGGGGACACGGACACATCCCTGTCAAGGTCCGGATGCGCCGGAGCAGGAGAAAGCTCAGCACTTCTGGCCCTGGCGCTCGGCCACGGTGAAGGGCGCAGCTCACGGAGCACAGGGCCCCCCACCCCCACCCACCCCGAACCCCGCCAGCGCGAGTTTCGACATGAAAAATAATTACAATAAAATACAGTCATGGCACCCTGGGCTATGAGCTCATCAGATCAAGCGCAGCAGGGCTGGGCAGGAGCCGGCCTTTGATGGGAAACACCGGGATGCCGGGAGGAAACGCGCCGTGACTCAGGACGTGCCACCCCGGTTCAGCGGGGTCCCCAGTTGGGGACGTGGGGGACATGCCAGTTCCCAGCCCCAGCACGGCCAAAACCCGGCTCCCGGGGTGCCAGGAGATGCTACTGGGCTTTGGGGAAACTGAGGCACAGCTGAGGGAGCAACCCTCCCCCCCCCCCCCCTCCATTGCGTGGCGGGATGGCGGGGCACCCGGTGCAAAGCCCAGGGGGCTGCAGGGACCGGCCTGGGATGTAACGAGGTTCGCAAGGGCTCTGCCGTGGGAAAGCGCTGGCTGCTGTGGGAGGTTGCGCTGCGCAAACCAGAACCTGTTTGCCCAGGACACGTCACCTGGAGAGCAGAACCTGGCGCAGAGCCCAGCCGAGGGGATTAACCCCTGCCAGCGCCCCCCCACCCCACCACCCCTTCCCCAGCCCCTCACCCACCCCCCCCATTCCCCTCCCCATCCTCATCATGGCATCTTGTAGAAGCAAACGTGGGCGCTGCCGTGGCCCGTTGAGGACCGGGTCAGCGGGGGCCGGTTGTAATTTTCTCGGCAGGTCCTGGCTGAGCTGGGGGGGCCCCCGGCGGTGTCGGGGAGCCCAGCCGGTTCCCGGGGGGGAGGCCAGCGAGAGGCCCCGACGCTTGGCCACCGCCCGGCCCCGAGCGCTCCCAGCCTGGGAACCAGCCCCAGACCTGTAATTAGCCAAACCGGGGCCGGCCGACATGAAAAACGAGCCGAGGGCTCTCGCTGGCCCTTGACCCGGCGGTCTGGGGACACGGGCAGCCCAGGCTGGTTAAACTGGGGCGGGGGGGAATGACGAGATGGGAGCTGGGGGGTGCTGGTACCCATCCGCCCCTGCTGCTTCTCGGGGCCCATGGGTGGCGGGAGGATGACGGGGCTCCCACCAGCCTCCCAGGAGTTAACCGATTTCGACAGCACCCAAAATTGCAGCCTGGCTGGGCCGTGTAGGAGGACGATGCTCCCCGGCCTCCCAGCCGGTCCAGCAGCATTTCGGGGCTGGGAAGGAGGCCCCGGGCCCCCACGACACTTCCCATGAGAGGGACGTGCTGCTGGGGAGCATGGGGTGTCCCCAGGGGTCCTCCTGGCCCCCTGTTTCATCTAGGGTGGTGGGACCCAGACGGGGGGGACCAGGAAGACGTCGGGACATCCATCCCCATCCTTGTCCCCTGGCTGGGACACGCCGGAGGATGCTCTCAGCATCCCTGATGCTGCACAGGAAGGGCCACACAGCAAAGCTCTCAAATATATGTGTTTTAGCATCTTTAACACCAAAAGAGCAAAGAGACATGGGTTTCCCAGGGCCAGGGAGCGTCCCCCACCCCAGAGCCACTGTCCCAGTCAGGCGCTGGGAGCAGGGTGCCGGCTGCCCCCCCCCGGCTAGCAGCCATGGGGTTAAGGCTACTGAAACAGGTCTCTATGGGCAAGCGGAGGCTGCTGCCCCTAGCCATGCTGCCTGCAAAAGGCTCTGCCCATCCCGAGCGGGGCTGGAGGGCTGCAAGACCCACAACCGGGCTTGTCCCTTGTCCCCGGCTGTCACAACCTCCCCACAGGGCTTCGTGCCCGGGGCCAGGGCTGGCCGGCTCCTGGCTGCCTGGCAGGGCCGGCTGAGGCTGAGCCACCACCAGCGGCGCCCAGGGGAGACGGCGCTGGCTGGCTGTCACCGGGCAGGCACCCCGGGGTGCTGCCGGGCTTCCCCTGGGCGCCTGGTTGGAGCTGGGGGGGAGGGGCGGGGGTTAGTTTTTGGAGAGGCTTTTTCGTACCCCGCAGAGAGGACCACTTGGCGGGGAAACTCACAGCCCCGTGACGGAGCCGGCAGCCCCCACAGCCTTTCCTGGGGCAGATGCTAGCCCCATCCGCTGGATTTTGGCCCATCTTGTGCGTCCTAAAGCCCTGGCGAGACACCCCCCCCGCCCCAGGACAAGAATGACCCCTGACTGGGGGCTACCGAGGAGCCCTAACTGGGGGCTGGGGGCTACTAAAAACTCTCCACGTTTCACCCCAGTACCCACACTTGCACGCGACTGGCTGACCTGGCCTGATCCAAGGCACTGCGTTTTGGGCTACGGAGAGGAACCCCGCAGTTGCCCAGAGCGATGGAGGGGTCACAGCAAACCCTGGTTCAGTGGCTGCCACTGGAGCCCAAACCCCTCCAGCCCAAAAAAAAACCATGAGCTGCTGCGTTCGCTCTTGCCCAGGAGGTGCCACGCGTGGCCGGGGTGGGCTCAGCCTCTCCCGGCGCCGGGCTTGGAGGGGCCGGGGCAGGTAGGACCAGCTCGGCAGAAAGCCTGGCCCCCCCCCCAAGGGATGTGCCTCAATTGGGGTGACTAATCCTGGCCCTTCGCCCTGGCTGATTGCTCAACGGGAGCGACAGGAGCCAGAGTGTCACCTCCCTCAGCCCCGGGAGCCTTGGCGAGGCCGTCCCCTCCCAACATGGGGACATGTGGGTGCAGGAGCCGGCTGGATGTCACACCCGGGGTGCCCGGCCATCCCCACCCATTGCAGAGCCATTTTCTGCTTTGCCCTCACCGGGAGCAGCCGCGAGTATCACCCCCGCTGAGCTGGGGGGGTCCCAGCTGGGGGGGGTCCCAGCTCAGCCCCCGCTCTCCCAACCCGGGCTGTGAAAAAGAGCCCCTCGGTCCAAAACCACTGCATTTTTCAGGCTGCGGCTCTTTTAGCCCTCAGCGTTTCTTGGCTCCGATGGGGCAGAGGTTCCCTGAGCTGAGAGATCTCTCTCACCTTTGATTTCCATTTCCTCAGCGCAGCAAGGCCGCGGCTGCCGATACCGCCTGGGTATTAAAATAAAAAAGCCAAACAACAGCCACAAAAGCTTTGATGGCTCTTGCACAACGCCCGTTTGACCCGGCAATAGCCTTTTAAGCCACCAAATCTCTCAAAGCCATGAAAAAGCCACTATAAAATTCACAGTTTTGTGATCACGTCTTCCATCCCTATACGGCAACCAGAGGGTCCCGCGCCGGGACAAGCCCACAAGGATGGAGTCTCAGCTCCGGTTACGGTTACATCGGCTTCCAGACCTTCAGCCCCAGAGAGCAATGAAACGCGGCCGCGGGGTTTCAGCCAGGAATAGCCAGGGAAGTCCCTGGGCTCTCCGAAGAGCTCAGGCACTGACAGCAGACAGGAATTTGACTTTTATATCTGGAATGTCAGTGTAGGCTTTCATCATGAACTGATCCAGTTAAAGCACAAGCGCGCGTGTGTGTGTCTTCTCCCTCCTTCTCCCCCTGAGCTCCTCCTGTTCTCCAAATCCTGGCCTCAAAGCTGCGAGATACAAAAAAAATTTAGTTTTAATTCCCTGCCTAGCCGCAGTCCCCGCCAAGGAAGACCCTGCTCCCGTTCGGATTCACCGAGTCAGTGGTCTGCAACCGCTCTGATGAGGGTCAAACTGTCCGGCGAGAGAAAGCTGTCTTATTTTATGCAAGGTCTTGGGCAAGAGGCGATGCTGAGTCTGCACAGGGAGCTGGCAGCCAGGAGTCTCGCCCGCTCCCATCCTACGTGCAGCTGCGTGAGCTGCCGGGAGGCGCTCGGAGGGCTGCTCGGCCCGGCCGCCTCGTCTTTCATCACCCCGACCTTCTCGATTCACCGCGCTGATGGACCCCAGCTGCTGCCCGCAGCGTCGGTGAGACGTGAGCTGCCATCACCGTCAGGAGCCGCAGCGGGACGGTGAGAAGGAATTACACGGGAAGGAAGGGAAGCCCCAGGATTTGGGATCTGGAGAAAAAAGGTGGTGGATGAGGGCAGCGGAGCCAGCTGCTGGGAAAGGCCCTACATGCAAAGGACGTGCTCCAACCTCCCGCTGAGTCACACAGGGTCTTTCTTAATCAAAAGCCTACAAAAGCCGAGCTTGCAGTTTGCGCGGCGCTGTCAGCGCGCTGCGTGCTCACCACCCGCCAGCGCTCAGCCCCTGGAGAAGCGCGCGCGCGAGGAGTGACCTGCTTTCACGTCCCACAGTCGCTCGTCCTCACTTCCCTCCAGCAAAGGCTTTGTCTGTTCTCAGGTAGATCATAGAGGAACACGACGTCGCAAACATGGAGCCTTTCTGCAAAGTACACAACGCAGCGGCTGCCGTGACGTTCCCACCAGAGGCTTTTTGGCCTGGGGCTTTGTAGCACCCTTGGTTTTATTTATTCAGGTTCAGCAAACACACAAGATGAAAGCGAGACGAAGGAGTGTTTTATTAAGAAAGAGTCCCATCATTATTTAAAAAAAAAAAAAAAAAAAAGAAGAAAACCAACCATCTTTCTGTCCTCCTCGAGACAGATTGGAGGCTTCTCAGCCTGGATGCTCCTCTGAGCACGAGGCCCATGCATGCTCCTCCTACGCAGTAAACCCTCAAGTCTCACTGCAGACGAGACAGCTCTCCCTGATTTTTCTTTCCTCTGGATCTGCTTTGGTCACGGTGGGGAGAAGGAGACCTGGCAAAAAGTCAGCCTCCTTCCCCTTGCTTCTCTCTCCTCTCGCTAACCGTGTCCTTTACTCTTGTTCCTAAGGAAAGACCTGGCTCGCCCGGCACTCAGCCATCGCCTTTCTGCAAAAACGCTGCTCTGCGCAGCAGGGCTGAAGCACAAGGGGTCAAACCCTTCCCAGGGAGGGAGTCCAGCAGCCAGCCCTCTGCCCGGAAAGGCTTTCACTCGGTCTGAGTCACACCACGCGGAGATCCCTTAAGCTCCTGGGAGGAAAAGGAGAGGTGTCAAAACCGAGAGCAGCCGTGGAAGAGGTGGGCGTGTTACAGATCCATCATTTCTTCTTCCACCGCTCTGTCCTGAGATTGCACATACTTCTCCTGCACTGCAAGTGTGCTGATAACGCAGTAATTAAGGAAAACGAGGGGCTGGGCTCAAACACTCCCTTCTGCAAGGAGCTCTTAACGTTCTCGGCGAGGAACCAGCCCCACATTAGCCTGAAGGCTGGCAGGACGACGCAGTACTGGCAGCAGCACGCATCACCTGAGTTATTTCTGGCTCTGACTGATCCCAGACCCGACAAGTACAGGAGAATCAATTGTATGGTTTGGACGAGGTGGAACGAACCAGTCCAAGTGAGCGTGAGCGCACGGAAAATTGTCAAAAGATTCCTCCCACATTCACAGTATCAATTAGCAACAGATGTGGTGGCTTTGGTGTGGACAACTGCCTGCGAAGGTCTGGGCCGAGCCCTACTCGTATCACCAAAGAGCGTCAGACGGTGTTAGTAACAACCCGGGCCTGCAAACTGCCAGCCCCACCTCCAGGCTCTCTTCCCCAAGGAAGGAGAAATTAAAACTCGATATAACAGAGGACTGGTGGAAAAGGATACGAAGTAAAGTGGAAATCAGCTCCCACTGCTGCCGACATCAGAGCTTCCAGGCTCCTGTGCTCCTGGTCTCCGAAGGAATAGCCGTTGGCTTTGTCCACCGCCTGCATCACTTGCCGCATGCTCTCCTTATCCTGAAAGGGAGGGAGATGACACACAGGGAAATCTGGTCCTTCCCCGGAGGCAAGAGCTCACGCCGGGCTTTACCATGGATTTTCTCCGAGGCTTTGAGCCACCCACATAGCACCCAACGCCCCGAGGACGCTGCCGGCCTCCCTGAGCCCAGAGGGGCCACAGGACAACCAGGGGCACCCGCTGTGGAGCCCGAATACATCATGGGCTGACACCCTCCACCCTCTCGCTCCCTTTCATCACCTCTTGCCTCAGCCCATTTGCCTTTGTTGACACTTCTGCCAACTACCAGATTAACATTTTCAGCCCTCGCGCCCAAATGTATTCCTCCCAATCTTCTAATTATTTTGTTAAATACAACGTTTTAGGTAATACTTTGCCCAGCTTTGAGACGCAGGCACGGAAGAGCTGAATGAAGGGGGAGTTTTAATTCCCCACCCCGGGACACAAGGCCCACATAGCCCTAAGCTCATTAGCCTTTTTTTTTTTCCTTTGGCTGCCACAGATCATTTACAAGTCTGGGTGTGTTTCACTGTCTTCTTCCATCCCCAAGTCTCTTCACAGGTGAGGTTTTCAGCCCTCATGGCTCTAAAAAGACGTAACCTAGCTGCTATGTATCCAACACTCCTTGTTCTCCTGGCCCCGCTCCCCCTGCTGCATCACCTGGACGTTGAGCGGAACGAAGGACACCAGGCTGTAGTCCTCAATCACCTCCACCAGCTTCTCATTGAGGCGGCGGTAATTTCTGAAGAAGGGGTCAGAAGCTAAATGGTCAACCAAGTAAGAGAGGTCCAGGACCTCCGTGTAATAATCCAGGTTGAAAGCTGCGAGGAAACACCAAGAAGCTCTGAAGGCAATTTATAAGTTGAAGAACCCAGTGAGATTTCCACCAGTTCCCCAACCACCTCCCAGCAATACATCCCTGTACCCGCTAATTTACACCTGAGCAGCCCAATTCCACATCTCCCTCTCGTTAAAGGCTCTTACCCAGCTTGCCGTATTGCTCGATCAGGTCCATCTTGGAGAGGATGTTGACGTGGGGCAGTTCCACGTGCAGCATGGTGGAGAGCGAGGTGCAGAGAACAGAGATGAACTTGCCAGGGTCCGTGCAGTAGTGAGAATCCACCAAATGCACCGCAGCCAGCTGGAGAGCAAGAGCGCAGAGGGACAGCACAAGGTCAGAGCCGTGACGAGTCCATCCGCTTGCTTTTGGGACAATCTGAGAGGCGGCTATAGGACAATCTGTTCAGACCTGACTGTAACTACATGAGACTCCCACAAAGGGCAAGTTACAACCTACCTTCTAGCTCCTGCGTATAAAACATCCTCATAACTAAGTGTACATATATAGAGAAGTACATATTGCCAAATTCACAGCCATGGACCACCCGGAGGATTCAGGACCCGGGTGCTGGTGCACAGAGAGGGCTGTGGGGAGGCTTATAGGGGTGCTGAGCTCCACCAGCAGTACACAAAGACGCTTAAACCTGCAACTACTCTCCCTTTTCTCAGGGTTTTTTACTTGGCACGCTGAAGTTTCCACGCTTGTCTGAACTCGGCAGGTTTTTTTGCGGGGTGGGAGCTGGGGTTAAGTCTCCTTCTGAACAACACGACTGCCTCCAGATTCCCACCTTCCCGCAGGAATGCTCGCGCACAGGAGCGGTAACTGTCGCACGCCGCGCTCTGCTGGGAGAGCCAATTGTCATGTGGTTGGAAAGAATAATTAATAATTAAACTAACGAGCAGTTTGATTCCCTGTGTTTTGTGCAGCTGTAACAATGTGGTCCGAGACCTCTGTTAAGTTACTGCCTGCTGCACCACGTTACTCAAAGTCGGAGTGCGGCTGAGTCACAGCTACGCTTCTGCCGCAAAAAAAGCAAGTTTAAAGCTCACAGGCAGGTGTAAGCACTTGGGCGAGCACCAAAACAGCCGTGTAACTTTTTTTAATCTTTTCCGTGTAATCTTTTTTTAGTAACTACAATTTCAGGTACATTTATTTGAATAGAAAGAATTTCTAATGTGCAGATGCCCCCTGACATTCTCAAGCAAATGAACTTGCCCTTCTTGCTCACACCATACACGGTTTGCACATTCATGGTTTGGCCCAAATGCAAACCAAATGCAACGTAAGCAAGTTAGCTCGGTTATGGGACTCTTCTCACCTGCGCGTCCTCATTTGCATCTTCCATTGTGCAAGAAAGCACAGAGCACGTACTACAACGTGCAGGGCGGTTCGGTTTGGCTGCAAGGGAGCCAGGCAGGGCCTGAGAATGATGCCCAAATTTGTCACAGCGCACGGCAAAGTGTCCTCGCTCGCCCAGCGCACACGTCTACCTCCCTGCTACAAAATCCAGCACCCACTCGCAAAAAACACACAACGTCTGTGGACAGGATCCTGGAGCACAGCGAGAGTGCGTAAGGAAGGAATCCATGTTTCTGTCCATGATAATCCCGCTGCATTAAATGCCCTGAATAAGCCACTCTTGCCAATCCCTCCAAGCATAAAATGAGACAAAATTCCCCTCCTTTCCTGATAAAGCCATTTGTACCCACCATTAAAGGCTCTGACCGTGCAGCACAAAGCTTCCGCACCCCTTCCACAAGCACGTGGGTTGCCAGGTGCCAATCCCAGCTCCCTGCAGAGCCCCAAACGTACCCTGAAATTCCACTTGGCCAACTGCGCGAAGACGTTCTTCAGGGCGTCGTGGTGGGTGTAGAGCTCCACCTGCCCTGGGCAGTCAAACAAGTAGTAGTGACCCCTGAACGCAGCCAGCTTCTCCTGCAGCCAGTCGAAGTTGGCCTCCAGGTACTCCATGCAGTAGATCAACCCCCCGTTGGGCCCCAGCTTCAAATTCTCCATCACGTCGGGCAGGGTGATGAGCTCGGCAATGTCCACGGCGCACTGGTAAGGCATCACCTCGTTGGCGGGGTCCAGGTTCACCACCGTCACCTTGCGCCCGATCCTGCCCATGAACTCCTGCATGCCGTGGCAGTAGGTCGTCTTCCCGGAGCCCGGAGGCCCGATTACCACCTGGCCGAAGGCCAGCGAGCTCCCCTTGCTGCCCTCAGACATGTCGGCTCATTTCCTTCTCCTTCTGTTGACTGAGAAAGGAAAAGCTCCCGTTTACCATTTTATTTGCATTTATACGAATGCGATGGGCTGGAATTCACACCTGGGGAGCGAGTAGAGAGGAAGGGAAAGCACCATTGTGTAACTGCTGCCTCCCCTCCCTCCTTGCCCATCCGAGCCACACGCCAGGGCGGACACGACCCTGTTACCCCCCAGCTGGTGACGCCACGGCTGAAAACAGGGCCAAACTCCCACCCAGACCCACGGGGCTGCACCTGTGGGACGCAGGTCCCCACTCCTGCCCACGTGTGGGGTGAATTTCACCCTAGTTGGGTTCTTCCTGATGTAGCAGTACCCACACGTTCCCTCCCTCGCCCTCCAAATCCCCATGTTCCTCTTCTCCTTCATGTCCCCTGTCCTCCCCATGTGACCCACATATTCCCCACTCACCACATATGCCCCCTTCTCCCCATGACGGCCTATGTCCCCTCTCCCACTTGCTCCTTCCCCATATCCCTTCTCCCCCCCGTCCCACATCTCCCATGCTGTGTCCCCTCTCCCCTCATGTTCCACGTCCCCTTTTCCTCCATCCCCCTTCTTTGCCTCCATCACTTTTCTCCCCCACACACCCCCTGTTCCGTCTTCTCCCCCATGTCCCTCTCTACTTACGTCCCCTCTTCTCCCCATATCCCACTCATGACCCCCTGTCCCCCACGTCCCCCTTCTTACCTACATCCCTTCTTCTCTCCACATCCCCCTTCACCGCCGTGTTCCCCTTTCTCCCATATCCCCCTCTTTGCCTACATCCCCCCTTCCCCCCATGTTCCCCTTTCCCCCATGTCCCCCCATGTCTCTTCTCCCCTATGACACCCCTTCCCCCCACAGACCCCCTTTGCCTGCACCCCCATATCCCCCTTTTCCCCTCCCATATCCCTTCTCCCCCATGACACCCTGTCCCCCCACATCCTCCCCCTTTGCCTGCACCCCCATATCCCCTTTTCCCCCCCACGACACCCCGTCCCCCTACAACCGCCCCTTTGCCTGCAGCCCCACATCCCCTTTCCCCCCCATATCCCTTCTTGTCCCCCATGACACCCCGTTCCCCCACATACCCCCCCTTGCCTGCACCCCCATATCCCCTTTTTCCCTCCCATATCCCCTCTTTCCCCCCATAACCCTTTGCCCCCCCCCTTCCCCTCACGCTTCCCTTTCCCCCACGTCCCCCCTTCTCCCCCACTCCTTGCCCAGCTCCCTTCACCCCCCATCCCCCGCTCCCCGCCCCACTAGGCCTGACCCGGTCCCGCTAGGCCTCTCACCGCCCGCCGCCGCCGTTGGTGCCCCCGGCGTTGGGTCCGGGTCGCCGCGGGCCCAGAACGCCGCGTTCCGGCTGAGGAACGGCCTCCTCCGCCACAGCGCCCCCTGGTGGCTCGGAGGACCGCGCACCTCCACCCATCGCCGGGACTCGAACCCGGGACCCGAACCCCGGAATCGGGGTTCGGGTCGCGGGTTCGAGTCCCGGCGCAGGCCCTTTTCCCTCCGGCACAAACCCATTCCCTCCTCTGTCTGCCGAAAAAGGGGTAATTACTCCCTGCACCCCCCCTATTGCCTTAAGAAAGGCCAAGATAGAACCTCCCAGCAAAGCGTTCACCAACTCACATTTCACCCTCCAGTACTGGGTCACTGGGACAAAGGCTCTGCCCCCCTCCCCCAAAAAAAGAGAGTGCCTGCGTCAGGAAAACGGAGCAGAGCACGTTGGAGAGCCGTGGAAGGAAGCAACCCGCTACGCCCGACCGCAGGGGAAACGCCTCCCACAGAATTCCTCCGGGGAGGCTGCCAGGACGAGTCTTTCATCCCGACGAGTTTCTCCCAGGAGTGTGGGATCGTTCACGCCCAAGCAACGCGAAGCTGCGGGCCAGCAGCGAGCTTTCTGCAGGACAGTTACTGTGCCACAGCTGGCCCTGTCTATACTTGTCCTTCCCTTGGGTCTCAGGCAGCCAAAAACGACGAGTTCTGGGATTTTAGGCTGACCTAGCACCCAGGCTTGGTTGATCCAGGCAGAAGTATCGGCTTTAAACAGCCAGTTGGAAACACAACACCACCCTTCCCTGTCCCCACCGAACAAACAGGACCAGAAATTCCGTCCCCACCATTTGAATGGTTCAATTAGGGGAGAAAAAAAAAAAAAAAAACAACCCACTGAGGCTATTTTTGTTACAAGTCTATATTTCTTCCAAAAATAAATATATAAACACCCCACTCCAAACCAGAGTCCAGGAGCCAGCCTGCACTCGACAGGAGGAGAACCGGTACAAAGGCTGAGTGACAGTCCCTGCTCAGCGTGACTGGGCGCTGGAGCTCTCCAGAGCACCGTGTGACGCCCGGACAAACACCATGTCCTGCCTGTACTTCATGGCAGTGGGTGGCTGGCGCCTCAGCAGCTGGTCACCGCTGTCCTTTGGGTCAGGGTCATCGTAGATAGTCGAGATGAGGATGGGAGCGTCCCGCCGGGGCTTCTTCACCTTGCTGAAAGTTGGCAGTTTCTCCCCGTGGTACCTAGAGGGACGCAGGAAACGTTTGGTCAAATATTGCTGAGGCAGCGGGACACCAGTGTGCATCCCAGCTCGTTTCCTTAACGAGCTACACGGGAGAAGTGGACTGATACAGGGCAATAAGGATTCTTGTCCTACTCCTGGCTGCGAGATTGCTCTAGAACAAGAGACAACCCCCCCAGTGAAACACAGCACTGCACAAAGCCCCCAGAAACCCCACAGAGAAGGTAGGGGTGAGGTGCACAGCCACAGCTCAGGTCGCTTGGACCTTCCCCACCAGCAGAGATGACCCTCAATCCTCAAGCACAGCTCTCCACGTGTGTTTGTGTGCTGCGTGAACCTGCAAAGGGTTCCAGTCCCGCTCTAACACCACAAGTTCCTCTAAGGAGCACTGGACCATCACGAAGAGCAGCGTTATCTAGCTCTGGAGCGCTGTGGCAGGCCCTGACACCAGCTGTGCAGGGAAAGGCAGATCCCTGGGACAGAATTCCAGTTCTGGTTCACAATCTACTCCTTTTGTGGCCTGTTAGTTGCTGCGTCAGCCCAGAGAGCCTGGGCAGAGGCTCTGAACACAGGCTGGCAGGGCAGGGTTGGGTACTTACCCCAGCCCCCTCTTGCATCTGGGGTTCTGACCCTCGTTGTCCAGAGCTTCGGCCATTCCAGAGTTGTTGCTGCCCAGCCCCAGCCCCTCCGTCCAGCCCTGCTGCTCCAGCACCTTCCTGCCAACGCCCTGGAAGAGGGGAGAAAAATGTCACAGAGTTACTGGACAAAGCCCATCCTCATCTTCCCAGACCCTCTGCCCCCTCCCCACATCCAAGACCTCTCTTTCCCCTAACCCACACCCTCTGAGCATCCCCACCACTGCTTTTCCTGTCCTGCCCCATCCCCTCCCGAGCACGTATCCAGAGCTCACCTTGGTGTATCTCTCGAAGGTGCCGATCTGCTGCCCTGAAACAGAGCCATCCTCCAAGCCGTCCCGGAGTCGTTGTTCCAGCCACATCTGGACCGAGTCCCGAGCATCCTTATCACCCCCATCTAGGGAGAAAGAAGCCAGAGTCAGAGCAGCACAGCCCAGGAAAGCCGTTCGCTACCGTCATTTCCCCCAGAGCACCACGCGACAAGGAGGCAGAACCTGTTCTTTTTGGCAACTCTCACTGCCAGACAAGAAAAACGTTGTTTAAAGTACACTGACATCTTGGACGCTTTCAAAGGATGAGAGCGTCAAAGAGTTCCCCACTGCAGAAATTCTGCAGGGTCAGAATTTCCCAGCCTCCCCAGTTTCCTGGGGGGGTTTCAGCTCAGATACCTTTGTCATAGTAGATGCTCATGTCCACATCCCAGTCATCCGCAGTCTGCTCATCAAAGTCTGCCAAGAGAAGGAAAACACCAGCTTTGGTGATGGTTGTGGAAGTCTGACACAGACGAGCCGTTTGCTGGCTGCCCAGCTCCCTGTTTTCTCTAACAAAATGGGAAGGAAACGGTATTAAAGACGCTGCAAACCACAGCGCTTACACAACAGGCCGCCAGTAGGACCACTGGGGTCTCTGGCAACTGGACTGAACCACTGCAGGTTTTGTGATTAAGGGAAGGTTTTGAAAGCGATGGCAGGATGCCCGTATCTGCAGCTGATCTGGAATGCTCATATGGGGTTATACCTGATTTACCTGCAGGGCTGGGCCCCCCAGCTCGCGGTGGTTAGTTTGTGGCTCAGCGACACAAACATCAACGTTACCTCCATTCTTCTCCTGCCAGTACTGAGCGTCTGTGTAGAAAACAAGGCCAGAGCCGCCCTTCTCCCACTTCAGCTCAATCTCCTCTTCAAAGAGCCGCTCCTCCACACGGTCCTGCTTGGTCACGTCCTCGTGCAGAGCCTCGTGTCGCTCCCACTCCTCGCAGGTATCATTGTCCTGCGAAGGAACCGGGGAAAGGTGGATGACACCAACAGCACACAGCCTCCCCCCTGTTTCCCTGACCCTCGCGGCCCATCGCAACGCCTTTCCTCTGAAACAGCTTTGTCGACAGGGCTCGTCTCAGCCTGCTGTTTTCAGGCACTAACACGACCGGCACTGATGACCTCATTCCCCTGACTAATGCCATCTTCAGAGTCAGCAGACAGAAGTGGTGAAAAAATACCACATCACACCCACTTCACGGCATGCTTTCAGCAGCGTACCCGATCTGTAACGCAAAGATGCCCATTTAAGGAGCAGGTGTGTTGGACGTAAAGTCAGCACTAGCAACAAATTAATTCCACTCAAGTTGATCCCTAAAGAGATTGTGTCGGTTCCAGTGAAGCAGTTCGCTGGCACGGACACAGATCAGACTGACAGCTTTACTGCTGCCTGCCCAGTTCTGGGCAGTGCCCTCCAAGGAAGACATTAACTGACTAAGGAACAGCCAAAAGAACGACTAGAGATCCAGGAAAAAGAGCCTGTGAGAAACAGCTAGAGGAGTCTGTTTAGTCTGGAGAAGAAAAAGACTGAATAAAAAGTTTGTAAAGGAGGGAACAAAGCCTTCTCTGTGTCCGCTGTTGCTAGGAGAACCTAATGGGATAAAAGTGCAGCAAAGATTTGGCATCTAAGTGGATTCTGGTAGAGCAAAGAACGGGAATGGCTTGCTTTGGGATTGTGCTGCCTCTGTAATGACAGAGGTTTGTGAGAACAGGCTAGACAGGCGTCTGTCAGGTGGAGGGAATGAGATAGTCTCTGGAGAGCCTGTCCGGCCCAGTTTTCTAGAAGTCTTTGTCACGAAAGTCATTTTTCTCAGAACGACTAACTTCAATCACAGGAGCATTCAAGGCCAACCATTTGTAGAGCTCCGTGTGTCATTTCCAGCACACAAACGTGCTCTCCAACTTCCAGTCACCTCATTTACAAGCAACTGGCCGGGCTCTGCTATCTGCCACGCAGCAGGGCAGAGATCTGCTCCTGCAGCACCAGCCTTCGCTTGTGCTCACTCCTCTGGACCAAACCCTTTGGGCTCAAGCCCCACAACCAGCTTGATTTGGACACGCAGTTTTGGAGGCGTTAATGCCCACACTGTTCATGTGCCAAGGGGCTCACTGCACAAAGACATTAACAACCATATTTTAACACCATTTTTAGACAAGCAATTTACGCAATACAATTAAAAGATTAAAAGTGAGTTCCGAGAGAGTTATATCAGCCCTCCCAGCTTCGCAGTTACAATAGCTAACCTTGGACGGTGCTAGAAAATTCCACTTACGTCATCCGAGTGCGACTCCTCTGCCTCCTTCTCCTGCCGCTCCTCATCTTCCTCAGCGCTGGCTGGGTGAGTCACCTCAGATCTTGCCACAGGCCCCTCTTCCTCTGTGATCTCATCCCCTGTAGCAGTGTAAACTCTTTCTTCTTCTATAACTGTCTCAGTGTCCTGGTATTCAAAAGGCACATTCCCATACCTACGGGATGAGGCTGTCTTTGGAAAATCCAGCTGCAATTTCTTGATAATCCAGGGAGGCAGCCTGCAGGCCCGGATCAGCTCCAGAAAAACTTTCAGGGGGGTGCCCACATTCCCATAAGGCATGAAGGAAGGGGGGTTGAACTCGGGCAGACGCTTCAAGTCTGATTCTGTGACAGATTGGCCTGCGGCCGTCTTGTCCCCACTGCAGGGAAACGTCTCTGTGCCTGGAGAAGAGGAGGAATGGTTTTGTGGGAGAATGCACACTCAGAGAGGGGTAAATCAGAGCAAGAAGGGGATGAGCAGGCCCCAAACCAACTCTTATAAAATCATAGTATGGTTTGGGTTGAAAGGAACCTTTAAAGGCCATTAGTCCCACCCCCCTGCAACGAGCAAGGACATCTTCACCTAGACCAGGTTGCTCCAAGCCCCGTCCAACCTGGCCTTGAACCCCTCCAGGGATGGGGCAGCCACAGCTTCTCTGGGCAACCTGGGCCAGGGGCTCACCGCTCTCACAGCCAAGAATTTCTTCCTGAGATCTCATCTAAATCTCCCCTTGTCCTATGGCTCCCCTCCCTGATCCAGAGTCCTTCCCCAGCTTTCCTGGAGCCCCTTTAGGGACTGGAAGGTCTCCCCGGAGCCTTCTTTTCTCCAGGCTGAAATCCCCCAGCTCTCTCAGCCTGTCCTCACAGCAGAGGGGCTCCCGCCCTTGGCTTCCTCTGTCCCCACTCCAACAGCTCCGTGTCCTGCTGTTGGTGGCCTCAGAGCTGGAGGCAGCACTGCAAGGGGTGTCTCAGCAAGGCAGAGTAGAGGAGCATAGATTTAAGGCATTAAGTAAATTCCACGAGGGATTTTAACCCCCCGGTACCCCTAGGTTGCCTTCTAGGACCCGCAGGGCTGGGATCCGCTGCCCAATGCGTCCTCCGGACCCTTCCAGGCCCGTGAGGGGAGGCTGGGCCTCCCCCTCCCGGTGCCCGCTCGTACCTGTCCCGGTGCTGAGGCGAACCCTGCGGATGAGGCAGCGTCCGGGCAGCGAGGCGCCGCCGGGCCCGACCCAGCGCTTGCCCGAGTACATGCGGACGAAGCGGCGGGCGCGGCCGGGCTGCACGGCCACCAGGCAGGAGCAAGTGCGCGGCGCCGCGGCCTCCTCGCCGCCGCCCGCCGGCGGACGCTCGGGGCGGTGGCGGTAGTGGAAGCAGACGAAGCCGCCGGCCTCCAGAAACTGGCTGAAGTAGACGCGGAGCTGTGCGGAGCGCAGGGCGGCCGGGATACCACTCACCAGGCAGTAGCGAGCGACGACGCCGCCATTACCGTCGCTACGGCTGGGCGCCGCCATCTTGCCCCAGCGGGGCGGTGCGTCACGGGCTGCGCGGGCGCGCCGTGATGACGTCAGCTCCCGACGCCGGCCAGGGTGGGCGCCGCCTGGTGGCGCGGGAGCGCTCTGCGCGCCGGGGGGGCCAGGCCCCGGGGGGCGGTCACAGGCCCTGGGGGTGTCAGGAGGCGGCCAGGCCCCAGTAGAGGTTACAGGCCCTGGGAGTGGCCAGGCCCCAATGGAGGTTACAGGCCTTCAGGATGGCCAGTCCCCCGGCGGAGTCAGAGGTCCCAGGAGTGTCCAGACTCCAGGGGGGTCACAGGCCTTGAGGGTGTCTGGGTGTGACGAGGCCCCAGTGGAGGTCACAAGCCCTGGGAATGGACAGGTCTTAGGGTGGGTCACAGGCCTTGGCAGTGGCCAGGCCCCGGGGGGGGTCACAAGCCTTAGGGGTGGCGAGGTCCCAGAGGGGGGTGACAGGTCCTGGGGGTGGCCAGGCCTCAGGGGAGGTTACAGGCCCGAGGGTGGAGGTCACCGGTCCTGGGGGTGGCCAGGCCCCAGGGAGGGGTGACAGGCCCTGAGGGTGTCAGGGGGTGGCTAGGCCCCAGTGGGGGTTTCAGGTCCCAGGGAAGGCCAGGCCCTGGGGGGATCACAGGCCCTGGGGGTGTCAGGGGGTGGCCATGCCCTAGTGGAGGTGACAGGCCCTGGGGGTAGCCAGGCCCAATGGAGGTCACAAGCCCTGGGGACAGCCAGGCCCCAGGGTGGGTCACAGGCCCCGGGGGGGTGTCAGGGCACTGTGGGTGTCCAGCCCCCCCTGTGCTGTGAAGCGCAAGCCTTGTGTGGGGAGTCCTGGCCTTGCCCTCTTGGTAAAGTCCCAGTGCTACGTGTCCCACGATGGAGGGGTGGCCCTGCAGTGACAGACCTGCCTCATGGGCAGCGCCATGGGCAGGTGCCACTCCGGACAGGAGAGCCCACAGCTATCCCCTGTCCCCGGGGGCTGGTGGGACTAGGGGCAGGATGGAGACGGGGGTAACTGGCAGCGGGGCTGTTCGATGTCCCGTGTGCCACGACTCAGGCACACGTCACCGCACTGCATGGCTCAGGGCTGCCCGTGGCTGGCGTGGGCCTGTGGAAATCATCCCGTGACTCACACGCTCCCTCCTTGTGGAAAACGGCCATCACAGGGCTGAGCTCACCTTGGAAGCCGTCTGTCACCATTCAGCGGCTCCGGTGAGAAGCGGAGGGACAGACTGACGAAGCATTCCTAACTCCCACTGGGCTCCTGGCTAAAATTCGAGGTGTTTCCACAAGTAGGAGGGTGACGAGGCACAGGGAGGCTTCGTGTGGTTTTACCTGACACCTCGGCTGGGTCGGGCACGGCAAACGGGACGGTGTTTGTACCTGTCGGTGGCTTTGTGCGCATCCAGGTGAATCAGAGCATCCACCTCTGACGTCGCCGCTGGGCTGGGAGCCCTGGGGCGAGGCTCAGTGCCTGGAGAAAGGCACCAGGTGTGGAGGGGCTGCGATTCCGCTGCCTCTATGAATTTCTGTCTCCTGGGCGCACCCAGGGGTTTTTGTGCCGCGGGGCTGTTCATCAGACAGCTCCGACATCCCAACACTCCCTCCTCGTGGCAACGCAGACGGATTGTTATGGAAAGCCCCTTTTCCTTTGAGCGTCCTTTCCACCCCGAGCCTGCAGCCGGTTTTTATAACTCCCCATAAATTTAACACCACCTGTAAAAAGTCACCACCATGTTCCAAAACGTAAAGCATTTTATTAAAAAAATAATTTACTGCATCTTATATACAAACCGCAAGAACATTCACTTATAAAATACTGACATTTAACTTGTTGCAGAAGCTGCAGGCAGGAGGAGCAAGCTCTCCAGGCTACGCGTGCTCCCAGCTGTAACTCGAGGGAGGGATGTTTTGGTTCTGTCACTAAAAGGCTCGTCTCCGCAGTGTTCACAGCTCGGGGTTCACTTATTGTCGCAGGAACGAGGTGAGGCCCCAGCCCAAGATGATACGCAATAGGTTTAGGGGCTCTTAGGTAACCCATTGCTCTGCGAGCAGTTCTGTTGTATTTCACGGCGTTGTGGAGAAAAGATGCAATCTAGGAAAAGGTAGGAGGGGTGAATCTGCACACCCTGTAAGCTTTAATACTCTGGCTTTTTCCCTCTTGGTGCCTGAGGAATATTCGTCAGTATTTCTAAGATTTCAAGCACAATAGACAGACTGAGACTGCACCCAGAGCTAATTCCATAATGTTTGCATTTAGTTAGTGATCCCACTGATGACATGTTACTCAGCATGCCTAAACACCACAGAATCAAGCTGTTAGTTGAGGACAAACCTCATCTCTTGGAGTTAACAGCAAAATGCGCATTGATTTAAATGGCACCAAGGATTCATCGAGTAAAAATTGGGACCAGTCTCTAACCCGACCTCCTCTGGGGCTTGTTCGCAGGCGGCTGAGCGGAGCAGGAGCTGCTGTAAACATCTGCCAAACCGGAGCTGTTTCTCCTGGCTGAATCCTCCAGCCTCAGCCCTACCGAGACGTGCAGTTCCCCACAGAGTCCTGAGCGTCTGTCTGGCTAAATCCCTGATTTGCTGCCCAGCAAAGTGTGGGTAGCATCCATGGGGCCGGAGGCCGAGCGTGGCTGCTCAGCACGCCATGCGTGTCGCCGGAGCCAGCTGCCTGTCCGTTATTTCGTACAGCATTTCCACAATGAGGTCAACGATGTCCGTGTTGCCGATGACAGGTCGGAAGAAGAGATCCGTGATGAGGGTGGGAGGGATTGATTTTAGGGTGGAGGAGATCAGTAAAATGCGGGCAAAGCGGCCGTGGTCCTCAGGGTGCAGGGGCTGCAGGACCTCATGAAGTGCTCTCTGGGCTTCCTGCTGGAGGCTCTCAATGTACAGGGAGGCCCTCAGCCCGGGGATATCTGCCGAGGGAGAGGAGGAAAAGCCGGTGATGAGGGAGGCTGGAAAACAGCCCCAGATTTTTCCCATTCCCATCCTTCCCAATTTCTCAGAAGGGATCTCTGAGGCCATGCTGAGAGATATGCTGCACGACCGAGATATATCTATTCCAGGGCTGCCATTTGAGGGAGGAAAAATAGTTAACTGGGCAAACACATGCTTTAGAAAGTAAACCCCAGGATCCTTTATTGTCTGCAGGGCACACAAAGGTCTCTGGCTTTTACCAGTGTTTGACATCCCTCCTTCCTGCTTCCTGATGCATTTAGTAACGATCGATGTTAAGGGTAAGGTAACCAGCCCTCCCCGCCCTCACGCCTGCCCGCGCTCTGAACATCTCCAAGCCAAGAGGCGCGTGTTCAGATGCTGCACTCACCGGGATTGAAAAGAATGGCTCCCTTCAGGTAGGCGTATTCCTTGGGGCTCAGGTCCAGCTTCCAAAAGGTGTTCAGGCAGCACTGCAGCCGCTGCACGGCAGCCAGCGTGGGCTGCGTCCGCTCAGGCTCCTGCTGTTTGCTTTGGCCATCGAGGAGGATCTTCTTGAGCATGCTGGGGGCTGGGGTCTCCATCACCTCGAAGGTCACCATCTCCTGGACCAGCCCCAGGAGGAAGAGGGGAACCCAGCAGCTGTCCAGCAGCAGGAGTTGATCTTCTCGTGGCAGCAGGTAGAAGGCAGGGAGGTTTTTCATGAAGCTGATGGTTTTTACCAGCACGTTGGAGGCCGCCTGGCAGGTGACGTGGGGTGTGCGGAGGCAGACAGTGCGGCGCTGGTGGCAGAGGCAGCGCTGGTGGGCTGGGCTCCGGCCGCCCCGGCTGTGCTTGCGGTTCTGGCTGAGGAGGGTGTAGAGGATGGCGGTGTGTTTGTCTTCACTGTGGCACTGGCACCTCTCACAGTCCATGTCCATGCTGCTGGTGGTCATAGCTGAGCTGGGCAGCCAGATCCTCAGCAAAATTCAGCTCTTGCTACAGTAGAGAGATGTAAAATCCCTCCCAAACCCTCTGTTGCAGGCTGGATTCTCCCTGTCCTCCCAGCTCTGCCAGCCCACAGCTGCTCAAACCAGCTCTTATAAGGCTGGGCCACCAATGAAACACCCCTCCACAGCCTTGACCGCTCTGTGATTAAGCGGTCCTCATTAAAAAAAACCAACAGCCAGCCGTCCCTGGGCTGATTGGCTGGGGTAAATGAGTTCTCCGTGTGGCGTCAACGGCCGTTTTCTCAATGAAGCGCCAGCGGTGCAGGGAGGGGGACAGCGGGTTGGGCAGCCTTATCGCGATTACCCAAACAGTATAAACAAAGTCATTAACCCGGCCTGTACCATGGCACCAAGGCCCCGTGCTGTCATCGGGCAGGTGTCACTGCCAGGAGGTTCACACACACACAGGGCACTCGTCTGGGCCCTGTGTTCAGCGGCCTTGGAAAGAGCAACCTGGAAGTCATTTTATCAGCAGCTGTTTGCCTAACCTTGCTGACAGGAGACTCGTGTTGTTACAGTCAGGGAAGAGAAACTCAGCAAACCGATGGACTGTAATAGTGAAACCCAGGCAGGGCCCATTGGTTCGCGTGTCTCTGAGGAAATGTAGGGCAGACAAAGAGCAAATTCTCAGATTTTCACCTTAAATAATAAGGTGGATAAGGAATTGGCTGGATGGCCGCACACAAAGAGTGGCAGTCAATAGCTCGATGTCCAAGTGGTAACCAGTGACAAGCGGTGTTCCTTGGGGGTTGGTACCGGGACCAGTGCTATTTAACATCTTTGTTGGCAACATGGACAGTGAGATTGAATGCACCCTTAGCAATTTTGACAATGATACCAAGCTGTGTGGAGTGGTCTACATGCTAGAGGGAAGGGATGCCATCCTGAGGGACCTGGACAGGTTTGAGAGCTGCGCAAACCTCATGAAGTTCAAGCCTGGCCAAGTGCAAGGTCCTGCACGTGGGTTGGGGCAATCACCAGCATAAATCCAGGCTGGGCAGAGAATGGCTGGAGAGCAGCCCTGAGGGGAAGGACTTGGGGTGTTGGTGGATGAGAAGCTCAAAACAACCTGCCAACATGCACTGGCAGCCCAGGAAGCCACCCACCTCCTGGGCTGCATCCCCAGCAGCGTGGGCAGCAGGGCGAGGGGGGGGATCCTGCCCCTCTGCTTTGCCCTGGGGAGACCCCCCTGCAGTGCTGCCTCCAGCTCTGGGGCACCAATATCAGAAGGACACGGAGCTGCTGGAGTGGGGCCAGAGGAGGCCACCGAGATGCTGGGAGGGCTGGAGCCCCTCTGCTGTGGGGACAGGCTGAGAGAGCTGGGGGGGTTCAGCCTGGAGAAGAGAAGGCTCCGGGGAGACCTTCCAGCCCCTTCCAGTCCCTAAAGGGGCTCCAGGAAAGCTGGGGAGGGACTCTGGATCAGGGAGGGGAGCCATAGGATGAGGGAAAACAGTTTTAAACTAGAAGAGAGGAGATTTAGATGAGTACTGAGGAAGAAATTTTTCACTCTGAGGGTGGTGAGCCCCTGGCCCAGGTTGCCCAGAGAAGCTGTGGCTGCCCCATCCCTGGAGGGGTTCAAGGCCAGGTTGGACGGGGCTTGGAGCAACCTGGGCTGGTGGGAGGTGTCCCTGCCCAGGGCAGGGGGTGGCACTGGGTGATCTTTAAGGTCCCTTCCAACTCTAACCAATCTATGATTCTACGACAGAGCTCGCACAGGGACGCACAGTGGAAACATTCTATGAATTACCTGGTATTTTTATCCGTTGACCAGCAGGAATGGAAGAATTTCTCGTCACCGATCTCCGGGGGGGCTGGTGGCCGTGTGAGGGATCCCCCCGGGGACGGCGGTGCCTCAGCCGGGGACGGGCCAGACCCAGGCCTCGGCCTGCCATGGGGGGACACCGGGCCCGGACGGCCCGTCGCCATGGCAACCGCACCCTGCGCCTGGCGTCCCGCCTCCCTCCGTCGGATTGACCGCGGCCCAGACCAATCGCAGCGCCCATCCCCGCCGCTCTCTTCGCGGATTGGCCGGTAACGGGAAGTGGGAGAATGCTTCCGGTCTCTCCGCTTCCGCTACCGGGCGCCGGCGTGAGGGGTTGAGGCCGTCGGTGCGGTGGTGGTGGCGGGCAGGATGGGGCTGAGCGCGGAGGAGGCGGCGGAGCAGGAGGACCGCTTCGATGGCATGTTCCTCGCCATGGCCCAGCAGCACCAAGGCGGCGTGCGCGAGGTAGCGCCGCCGGGCCCGGGATGGGGCGGTGGAAGCTTTCCCGTATTCCTGGGGGGGGGTGGTAACGGGGAGGAGCCAACAGAGGTGGCGGCGGCGGCCTGGTCCCGGCCCTCCCCGGTCCCGGCCCTCCCCGGTCGGTGCACATGCGGCACGGGAGGCACGTGTCCTCCCCGCCCCGGGAGCGGCTATAACCGGGGGGGGGGCGGGGAGAAGGCGCTAATTAATCAGTGTGACAGTAACGAGGGGCTGAGGAGCTGCGGCCATGCACCCCGGCTCCTGCCGCCTCCGGGCCCCCAGTGCTCGGTCTCAGCAAAGCGAAATACTACAGGGAGGGGGACCGTGTCCCCCTGTCCCTGTTTCCCAGCACAGGCACCTGGTAACGGGCCCCTGAGACACTCAACCATGGAGTGGGTTCGAACGTGAACGTGGCTCCCCTCCTGCCCTCTGGGGCTCTGCTCACTCTGGCTGGGTGCTCTGGGGGTCCAGGTGGGCCGGAGAGCGTGGGAATGTCCCATGAGCAAACGATTTGGGGAAACAGTGCTAATAAGAGCTCCTCGTGCTGTAGTGAAACCTCTGAAATACTAACAGGACAGAATTCCTGGGGAAAGAAACCCACAAAAGATATGCCAAGTCCACTGAGAGTATAGATTTCCATAGGGGTTTTGTGGGGATGCCAGTTCACAATTACTAGTTCATTGGCGGTATCTGTCAGGAAACAAATTTTAGTCTTTTGTGAAAATAAAGAGGCCACGGATCTGTGAAGGGTGAGTTTGCACACTGTAAGGCTTTAGGTGTGCTAGGAATCAAATCATGGTATACATGTATATCTACGTATAAATATGTATACATACATATCCCAATTCCTGCCTCGGATGGATCTAAAGAACATCCTGGGGTGTTGGAGTAGGTGTACCTCCAAGGTGACCAGAGATAATAAACTGCTTACCCCTTCTTCATGTAAACCACACAAATGCCCCTTCTGAAAAGCAGGCATCCAGGAGCTGGATCTCCACCAAAGCCACTGGATATTTTCAGTGGGAAACAGTCAGGGGGCTGATTTCAGTAGGATCCTGGCACAGACACAGATAGGGAATACAAGGAATACAGGCTGTTCAAAAGACACGAGGTGGCTTGGAGTGATGTGTTCTCACTGCTTTTTTTCCTCTCCCCTTCTCCCACTCCCCTCTCCGTTTCCTCTGCCAGCTTGTGAACACGTTCTTTAGCTTCCTGAGGCGTAAAACAGATTTCTTCACCGGTGGAGAAGACGGAGTAGCAGAGAAGGTAAAAAACCCCAAATCCTCAAGCTTTTATGTCTTCTAACTTTCATGCCACCCATATCTGTGCCATGCTAAGACTTCCCTGCCTGAATAACTCAAAGCATTATAGTGCACTTGGGGACTGGCAGCTCGTGATGCTGATGAAGCATCACTCAAGCAAGGTGAGGCACACATGATTGCTTGTTCGAATGGTATTGATGGCACTTTTTTTTTTTTTTGCCACACTTTGGCCAAAGGCTTGTTTGGAAAGCAAATCTGGCAGACAGAGTGACTTAACGGTGACAGACACCGCGGTGCTGATAACCTCAGCTTACCTTGTTTGTTCATCTCAGAAAAAAGCACAAAGTCCACAGCTCTGCACATGCGGCTGCACCTTTGTCTCGGGGCTATGGTACCTGTACGGAGCGAGCGTGGTGGGGAGGAAGCCTGGGGGTCTTGGTGGCCTCATTGGCAGCCTGAGAAACTCCTATCCAGCAGGTATTCCTCACCCAGCTCGAGAGCTGAAAAAATAAATTGTTTCACTCTCAGGAAGTAAGAACCAGAGCATTCAAACACAAACTGCCCAGACTTGCTGAAGATTTCTTGCTTGTATTTACCAGTATAACAGCTGTTCCCCTTCCTGGATACTGGAACTCCACCAGCAAAGCAGGCATTGCTGCCGCGTAATATGTGTTAGGGCAGATGTTAATTGCTAACACAGTATATAACGCACTCTGTCTCGCCTCTAAAGTGATAAGACTAAGGCAGATAAGGGAAGGTAAGAAAGATGAAGCCTACTGCTGTTTTTCTTAGACTAGAGAGCAAATCTTCCCAAATTCCTGGGGACTGTGTGCTCCCAGGGAGTGAAACCCTGAGTAGCATTTCAGAGATGAGCGCTGGCTGGTGCTTTTGGAGGTGCTGGCTACCTCCAAACATTGGCAGTTCCATAGCGAATCCCTCTCTGTGCCTGTAAAAGAGAAGTGTTTGTGTCCTTGGGTGGTAGCTGTTAAAATGCTTTATGTTCTTTTGAAAAGGTGCTCCATACAGAGTCTCTTGACACCATAGTAACCACAATAAAAATTGAAGAAGCTGCTTCCCCAGTCCTGCTCGCCCTTTGGCATCAAAGAGAAAGAGGAGAGGGTGGGAAAGTGGTCGTGTTTTATGGGGTGGCATTTGAGAAGCCCTTGTGGTGTAGGGTGAGGAGGGGGGTGTGGTGGTAGGTTGAGCGAAGTGCGGTGTGTGCACGCTGACAAGCTCGGGCAATGTAAATAGTTTGCTCCCAGTGGATCATCGTGGAGTGAGGAACAGAGGCTGGGAGATGCACGTCTTGAATTCTGTATCCTAGGAGACAGTGGACTCACGTTGTGTAAATAAATCTTGCTTTCTGCTTTAAAACAAAGCAGAAATACTTGGTGGTTGGTTACAAGACCAGGAGGCGTGGATGCTTTGAGTTGCTCTGGAGAGGTGCTCATTCCCCCCCGAAGTTTCTGGGGTATATAAAAACCAGTCTGCAAACTGTCTCCACGCGGATTCTCTTTCTCTATATTGTTTTCTGGAGCAGACTTCGGTTCTCATACGTGCTGCTTTGCACAGCGCTGCTGGTGTTATCGACCACAGGGCAATTGCTCTGGCTTCCTGCCTGTGTACTCAGCTCTCCCCCTGAGCAGTACGGCCGTTTGCATCACAGACCTTGAGATTTTGCTTTTCATAGTCACAACAACATGAGAATTTGGTGTGAGCTTTGAAGCAAAGATTTCTGTAGGAACTTGCCCCTAAGTGTAAAACACGGAGCTTTTCAGATGTTTCTCCTCTAAATCATGATGCTGAATCTCCGTCTAGTGCCTGGGGAAAAGCCCAGTTGTGGGAAAGGTCAGAAGTAGGTAAAAAAGCTTGGATCCAGCGTCTGCATTCTTCCAGCTATCCTAAATGTATGGCGTAGCTGTCAAATGTCTGGGTTAGGCATCTGCTCGTCCTGCTGGAATTGCACAAAAGCCAAATCAAATGGAGAATTTTCATTTCTCTGTTATCTCCATGGAAATATGCTCCCTGTGCAAGGAAGAACTAGGGAGGGCTACACTTCAATATTTTGAGTTTTCCCCTACTCTAGATTTTCAGTCAAAAGACTAGAGTGAAAACGAAGGGAAAAGTCACAACATCTGTACAACTAACAAATGTTCTCGTGCTCCTCAGTAGGCAGTGAGTTGGCTTCATTTGGGTTTGAAAAAGTGGTAATTTTTTTTTAAAAACCCTTTGACATGTGTACCTCTCTTTCAGCTGATCACAGATACCTTCAACCATCACAACAAACTAGCTCAGAAGGAACGGAAAGAGAAAAAAGCTCGTCAAGAGGCAGAGCGGCGTGAGAAGGCGGAGAGAGCCGCAAAACTGGCTAAAGAAAAGCAAGAAGCAAATGAGCCAAGGATTAAAGAACTTACAGATGAGGAAGCAGAAAGGCTGCAGCTGGAAATCGATCAGGTGAGAGCGGTGTCTGGCACCTGCAGGTACCATCTAGGTCGTCTCCTCTGCTGGCCTGCGTGTAGCTCAGATAGCGGCAGGTGCTTAAAATGGCTCAAGGCTTGTTCCTTTGCAGTGCTGGGACCACCAGACTGACGTGCTTCGAAACGAAATTAGCCGAGGCCACACCATTGCATTTTCATGTGGATTCTCCCATAACTCACTTTGCCTTTCTGCCTTCAGCAAGCTCTCTGATTGTAGCAACACCCTCTGCTACAGTCCTCAAAATATGAGGACCAAGGGATTCTTCCCCTCGGCAGTACCACTTTCCTCTTAACGCTCTTCTGAGGGCTGAAAATTCCCCATCGGTCTTGGGTGTAGTTCTGCGTCCGGCCATTTAGTTTCAGCTGAAGAGGCTGAGGCCACCTAGTGTCACATCAGCAAGTTACACAAAGTGCCAACACTTGGCTGAGCGCGTTCCTTCTCTTTTTAAACAGAAAAAAGAGGCACAAGGACAGGTTAACAGCGTCCCAGTGAAACCCGCGGAGGATGAAGGTGAATCTTCGGATTCTAACAAACAGGTAAAGCTCATCTAGGGACTTTATTTTAGTCGGAGAGAAATAAGTTTCTGCACAACCATGAGAACTCCTGTAAATGTGAGGGAATACGTTGACAATACACACTTAATTCCCAAAGATTTCAATGGAGGGTTTTTTGTGTTTTGTTTTGCTTTCCTTTTTTGTAATTATGTTTTAACAGAAACACCTATTCATTTGGGGCTAAATTTATGTGAATGTCAAATATGTGCAGCTGACCTGAAATTCTTATAAAATCCAAGAACTGTTGTTACAAGTGATATATGGAAACTTGAAAAGCTTCTTTACACTTTAAATTGGTTGCTTAGGGTACAGATGACGAAGAGGAAGATGAGAAGGATAAGGGAAAACTTAAACCCAACACTGGCAATGGAGCTGACCTTCCAAATTATAGATGGACACAGACTCTTTCAGAACTGGATGTAAGTATTGCCTTATTACCCGGATCAGAGGAATCTGAGCTAGGGAATAAGTGTAGGTGCTGGGAAGAATGGTGGAGCTGATGCCCTGTATCTCAGTTGTCTGTGGAAGTTGTTAGTTGTACTTAAGGGCAGCATTTCAATAGCTAGGGGAGAGCTTGGTAACTAAATAAAATGCCCAGAAGCTGTAGTTAATTTTGGCAAAACTTGGTCTTGTTTAAACAAGGCATTAAAATCTGCTTCCCTTTTTATGATACCTTTGAGGTATCGGCCATCCTGTTGCCAAACCCATCCTTTCACCTCCCGCTCACTCAGTACCCCAAGGAAAATATCGCGTGCTCTGTCTTATTCTGGTGAAACCAAGGCAAAACAAATCTTACAGTAGCGGCACAAGAGGGTAAGGAGCGGCTTCACTGCTCAGCTCCTCAACTGTGATCTTTGGCTGGTCCAGCTGGCCATCCCTTTCAAGGTGAACTTCAGGTTGAAGGGCAAGGACGTGGTGGTGGATATCCAGAGACGGCACCTCAAAGTTGGCCTGAAGGGCCATTCGCCTGTCATCGATGGAGAGCTTTTCAATGAAGTGAAGGTGGAGGAGAGCTCCTGGCTGATTGAAGATGGTAAAACAGTCACCGTGCACCTGGAGAAGGTAAAGCAGAATGAATCGGGAAAGATTTAGGCTTATCTGCCTCTTCCCTGGTGAAACAAGAGTCTGACAAAACCTGTAAAAGCCCTGGGCTTTGTCAGCTGAAACAGAAGAACCATGCTGTGCTTATCGTCGGTACGATGTCAGTGGTGCTGTTGGAAGCAGGGTATTGCACATTCCCCCTGTTCTCAGCCTAACCTCACGCTAATCCAGGATATCCAATTGATTGCTCAGCAGTTCAGGAAAAAGCTGGAAGGAACGCAGTCATTTTGGAAGTTTTTCCTTAATGGAACGATGCCATGTTTTGACATCTGTTAGGGACATGAAAATCCAGGGACAGACCTTTTTGCTTATTGTGTCCCTTATTGTGTCCCTTCTGGGCAAATCTGGTGATTTGTTTGTAATCCCATTTATGTCATGCCAAACGTGACATCTCAGATTTCCCAGTTGTGGAAATTCAAGCTACCTAAAGTGGTTCAAAATGAACGTAGTACCCTTTATCCATGTTCAGATTCCGCTGACACTTAGAAAACTGTCAAATAAAGTTTGATTCCAGCAGCTTTTTCCTGTGACTGAGACTTAACAATTCCTAGAACAAGCCCAGGAAAAAAATAAAATATTTTTTGCTTCTTCAGATCAACAAGATGGAATGGTGGAACAAACTAGTCTCCACAGACCCAGAAATCAACACCAAGAAAATTTGTCCAGAAAACTCAAAGGTAAGAACTCCCCCAGTTTTACTGAATGGAGCCTTCTCAGAAATGTGCTCGCACTTGGCTCACGTACAACTTCTACATCTTGTTTTTTTACCAGTGTAAAACCCGTACTGGGAGTGCTGCTGCATGTGATGCTATCACATAACATAAGTGCCCCCAAAAGTTTAAATGAATGAAGCTGAGTCTATAGATTAGTGTCTGTATAAGTATTTCTGCAGCCCGTGCGCCCAGCATAGCGTAACCTCAATGTATCCGTGTTCTCTGCAAGCAGGGTGTGTGTATGGGTTGAGACAAGTTACTCAAATTTTGATAGAATTCCTTGCTTTTAGTTGTCGGACCTGGACAGCGAGACTCGCAGTATGGTAGAGAAAATGATGTACGATCAACGACAAAAATCCATGGGCCTCCCCACATCTGATGAACAGAAGAAGCAAGACATTTTGAAAAAGTGCGTAAGCCTCGTTAATTTGTGGGTGTTTGCTTTCCCAGGCTCCTTCTCTTCCTCTTTGACACAATATGTGAGCAGAAAACAGGTCGGCCTTCAATCCTCCCAGTGTTCCCTTCTGCAGTTACGTGGTCATTGAATTGTTGGCCAACCACCAGTATCTATAAAAGCCCGTGGGGGTAGAAAGCATAACGGGAAATTGTGGTAATAGCCTAGCTCTGAAATTGTCTTAATCTGATGATTTCAAGTCCAGAAAGCATGTTTGGGACTGGAGGTACCATCTCTGCTGAACTTTAACATGGTCTTGATTGTTTTCTAATCTCCCTCTACTCAGTAGCCCAGATAATCACCCCTCCCTACACACCTGCCACCAGACAGCTGTCTCCAAGCCAATAGCACTTTTATGTCTTTATTGCCCTGTTTGGCTTAAAACGCACCTTGGCAGGAGAATTACTCACGGAGCTCCCAAGGCCGTTTGGAAAGGCGTGGAGGCAATTCTGGGTCATGCAGCTTCTTCAGCAAGTGCAAACCCACATCTTATCTCAGGATTGGAAGGAGGATTAGCGTAGCAGGCCCGACTCCTTTTCTTCCTTGGCTTATCTGGAGCAGCAGAAGCTTCACTGATCAGTGCGCCAGGTACAGCCCAGGGTGCAACTGTTCTAGAGCAGAGACCAGGCTTCCTTAGTGCCTGTCCGTTGAGTTAGTAGAAAGGGAGGGAGCCCTCTCCTCCTGGGAAGTCCACGTACAGGATACCTCGTTGGCAAGGTCACTGGTCCAGTGGCTCTGGAAGTTTGGCTTGTGCACGGACTGGCTGGTAAAGAATGGATAGGAAGTTTAGACTTTGTTCAGGCCAAAGTAGACTCGGTGTCACCCAGGTTGGGACCTAATCTCTGCCAGTGAAGCCCCTCCTGGCCGCTAAACGAGGACACGATTCTCGCAGCACATATTTCCGTGGAAATGGAAGGTGGAAACGCGGCGGTGGCGTTTCAGGGCAAACCGTGAGATGAGAGCACTGAGGCAGACAAGAGGCCTGCCTTTACTTGCCCTTTGTGCGTGAATCCCCCCCACGGTTATGTTTGTATCCCTTGGTGAACCGCAGGGCAGAGGAGGAAGCCAGGAGGTTCTGCGTGCGCTAATCGCTCGTAGGGACAGCATAGCCTTCCCAGAACTTTCTGATGTGGCAACCTGAGTCCAAACAGTCCTATCTGCTGGGATCGCCGTACGTTTGAAATCAGGTTGCACCTCGCCTGAAACCAGAGTTCTCTGGTCACGTCCCTCGTGAGTTTTCACTGTCGCAGCACTGGAGACATTCCCCGCGTCTCCAGCAACGCTCACAAGTTTGAGCTTAAATCGTAATCTGCCCTCACAATCTCCCCTCTGCCCCGTAATCAGTCTCGTAGCTGCTACGTGTCCGTCCGAGAGGTAACAGTTAAAGGGTGCGTGTTTGATAATTAATAACTCCCATGTGTCTGGGCTTGCTGACCTTGATGGCCGGTACGAATTGCTGATACCACTGACCCGAGGAAATGTGTTTGTAGTACGGGGAGCGTGTCCTAAGGAGCTCAGAAAAACAGTCCCTGCTGTGGAAGGCGTGGGGAGGAAGCCAACTTGATAATGCGGGAAGTAGGGATGCCTTACCCCCCTCCCCGAGCTGCTCTCTGGCTCCTGCTGACTCACACCCACACTCTTGTCTTTTTTTTTTTTCTTGCAGGTTCATGGAACAGCATCCAGAAATGGACTTTTCAAAGGCAAAATTCAACTGAGCCCTCCCCTTCTCCCCCCCTCTTTCAGTCAGCCGGTCGAATGGGGCAGGATACGTATTGCCAAACATGTAGGGATCCCTTACCTTGGGCAGGCAAACACTCCCAGCATCCCCGCCCGAGCTTGCTGTGGAGGCAGCTTCGTGAAGTCGTCCTCACTTGTCCCGTGTTGAGCAGAACGCAAGGCCACAGAGTCGTCCTGCAGCAGCTCCAGCCGGAGCCATCTGCGACACTTCCCAGGCGGCAGTTAGGAGAGGAGGGGTTAGAGCAAAAAGGGTGTTAGGGCTACAAGAGCCAGGCTTGCGGGGTTTTAGGACATACCCTTAATGTATCGCTTAGCTTCAGCTCCTGGCCCTTCGGAGCTGCTAACGCGCTCTTTGCCATTTCAGTTTGGTAGCAGGAACTCCTGAGCTTTTACTCCCTTTCCTTTGGTTTTCCTGCTCTCCCGTGACAACAAGGTCCAGTTTGTTTTGTAAAACAATTCTCCTTCTGCCTCCTTGGGAAGGGAAAACCACCAGCCTTAAAAAAACCCAGCTATTGCAGTAGAGACAGCCTCGCCTCCTCCCTGCTGCTGCTTCTGTTCTTGCCAGAAGTGGAACAGACTGAGCCCCGCAGGGCGCAAGGGAGGGCTGCCATCGCAGCTGGAGAGGTTGTCCTGCTGTGTCCTGCTGTCCTACAGCAAGGGAAGGCTGGAGTCTGTGGTTGTGGGCAAGGGAGAGGATGTTGGGGGTCTCTGGGGGTGCTGTTCTTGCTGGGAGTGCGTCTCCTGCCCCTTTTCCAAGAGCCTCTCTCCTCGCTGACTGCTGACAGGCATCGCTGCGTTCTCTTCTGAGCTCCCGCTGACAAGTGGCATTACTCTGCATGTTCGTACCTTCGTTAAAATTGCAGTGCAACATAAAGGAAAAAAAAAAAAAGTGGCGTATTTCCAGGCAGAGCGTGTGATTTCTTCCGCAGAAGGGAATATGAGCTGGGGAGGGGGCAGCGCCTGGGAATGAGGGTGCTGGGGGCGGCGGGGGGGTTCTGCCTGGCAGGGCTGGGGGTGATGCTCTCTGCAGCCGCCTGTAAATGCCTCTCGGGCTCCCTGCTCTGGACTGATGTTCGCTCCCCGGCTAAGGGGAGGCCGTTGGAGCTGCGTGTCGCGCTGACAAACTCCGTGACCAGGTTAAACACTCGGGGATGACCCAAGGCTCATTGCTCCAGGCTCCACTCTCCACGTAGCAGCGCGTGACTGAACGGAGGAAGCCACCCTTGCCCCAGGTCTGCTTTATGACGAGCTAACGAGTAGAGTGTCACAAAAGCCCGGGCTCCTGTCAGTCCTTAACGGGCTACTCCTGGTCCCTGCTGTTGTGGTTCTTGCCTCTGGCACCCCAAAATGTTTCCACCTCCTTCCAGAGGGAGTGGGCACAAACGGCTGAAAAACCTCCTTGGGCAAAGTCCAGCCTGGCATTGCACCTGGCGTGTTTTTAATTTTTGTTGTTGTTGGGTTTTTTTTGTTGTTGTTTTTGAGTAGTAGGACATTGTTTGCATTTAGTCTCCCAGTTTTATAGGCTCTTGGGGGTCAAAAACCAGCACCCGCCCAGGTGAGCAGTGACCTTGTGGGCGAGCAAGGGCCCAGGTCCAGGCATCTGCCTCTCGTCTGGAGCCTCCTGGCTGTTCGTCTTACAGCTCACCCCGCACGTGTTTGCCTGGCTGTGCTTTGGCCCTGATAAACCACCAGGCTCTCCTGGTCTTGTTAAAAAAAAAAACCAACAAAAAAACTGGTGGCTTCAGCGGCCCTCAGCCCTGGAGTGAGCGTACCTGCCAGCGTCTGTGCTGAACCGTGGTGAGCTGGGAGGGCCGAGCTGCTCTTCCAGGCGTGTGACAAGTCTCACCCCGTTCTCGGCGGTGTGTGAGCTCTGCTGCTGCTCCCTGGAGTGGCTGGAGATCGGGGGAGCCGGCCGGGCTCGGCACCTGCAGCGGGACCCGCACCCGGCCACCAGTCCCTCCTAAGGAACGAGCACAGGCAGGCACCGGGGCAGCAAACAGGGGCTGTGTGTGTGCTTCACGGCACCACCCGAACCCGTCCTGCAGCTTCGTTATTTCCCCGTTACCTCCTCAGCCCTGCAACCAACACCAGAAACCCCGAGCCCGACCTGATCCGATTGCTAACAGCTGGATCCAGGAGCGCGGTGGCAGCCGTAGGCTCAGCGGGTCGCTGTTACGCAGCGTTGTGCTGCATGTTTAAGTGCAGGGCTCCCACAGCGTTACCAAAACTGAAATCTGGGTGGCTGTCCCTGTCCTCGGCCCCTGCAGGGCTGTGGTTTGTGGGAGCCAGGGCAGCACTTGGGGTGATCATGGCTGTGAAACTCCCGATTTTTCCAGGTTTAGCTCTGGTGGGTGCCACTGGCAGGAGGCAGGTTGGGGAGCAGCTGAGAGAAGACAGAGAAAAGGCAGCGGCAGGAACCCCGGAGGAGATTTTCTGGGGGGTGAAGGAGTGTCATTTTGCCTTTCACGCGGGTCAGGGGAAAAGGCAAACAGTCCCGGGAGAGCAGGGCTGTAACTGCAGCTCTGAACCCCCCGGCAGGTGAATGTCCGGGGCTGTGTTTGTGAACGGCGGTTGATCCCAGCGCTACCCCTGGACTTCAACCCTCCCGGCCAGCGGAACAGAAGGTGTTTCTCCTGACGGCCTTGTCCTCTGCAAACACCCAGCTGCCACCGACTTTCCCCAGGCCAAGGTGAATCAGAAGCACCCTTTTGCTTCCAAAAGGCGGTTTCCCCTGGAATAACCCACGCCAGGGCAGGGTAGCTCCGGTCCGAGCCGCTGCGAAAGTGGCTTAAAGAATGTGAATCCCCACCTCAACCTGAATTACCGGAGACCCAGACTGTGGCCTTGTCCTTGGGACCATGGCAGGGAAATGCCAGGCACCACATCCCACCACCCAAATCCCGAGGGACATCGGGAACCGAACCCTACCGACACATCCTTGTGACTCCCAGCAGCTGTTTCCCTGCCCGGGCCCCAGCAGAACCGGGGAGGACCGTGCTGGAGGGTGGCAGGCGATGAAGGTCCCTTTGCCGTTCCACGCCCGTGTCGAGTCACCCGGAGAAGCCGTTTCGGTGCTGCCACCCGCCGGAGCCGCGGCCACCAGCGCAGCCCGAAGCTCCTGCACCCTCCGGCCATCGCTCCCTCGCTGCTGGGCCCCTTCTCACGTCCTTTAAAAGAAAACCTGGAAGGCAGACAGGCTCTGCAGAGAGCTTTCCATATGGGAAAAGTAAAGTTCCCCCTGGTTTTTGGTTTTGGTTTTTTTTTGGTGTTTCTTTTTCCCCCCCCCCCCCCCCCGTCTGAAAGCACCTCTTGGCTTAACTTTTATTAATGAATATTGCAGCTCAGATCCTTTGGGAAAGGGCCCAGACTGCAGGACTGCTTTGGAAAGAGCAACGAAAGAAGAAAACCCCGAAGCGGGAAAGGGAGGCACCGGGTATTTAACGTTGCGGCTTACTTTGAGGAGGAGCCGCAGCTCCTCTGTTACTAAGGACCAGGCCGTAAAGAATCAGGGTCAGGCTGTCTGCTTTCTAACTTCCAGCCCACACTGAAATAAATCATTCCATTCAGGGAAAACGAATTTCTTTAACGCTCAAAGCCTCACGCACCCGTTCCCAGCAGAGCCGCCGACCTTCCTTAACCCGCGCCCCAAGGAACCCGGGGCGGTGGGGTGGCTTGGGCTGCGCACGATAGCCCGTCCTACCGAAGTCACCGTACTAAAGAGCAGCACTTCTGCAGCAGGGCGAGGACACACGGACAAGCGTGAGTCTCCGGAGATGCTCCTGGCCAAACCAAGCCCAATTAAAAAAAAAAAAAAAAAAAAAAAAAAAAAAAAAATCAAACAATGTCTTCAGGAAAAAGAAAGGTGCTGAGTCAGGCTCCCAAAAGGAAGTACCTGCACGAAAAGAGCATGTTTACATGCGTGCGGCCAGGTAAAGGGCTCTCGTGTTTCTAAGATTTCCGCTTGGACAACAAACTCTTTCTGCCAGAGCACTCGGCAGAACCCTCAACAGAGCAAAAACCACTACGGCAACAGCCACGACAGCCTCATCGACCAACACGACCTCAGCCAACACGACCTTCAGCAGGCAAAAAAAACCCCCCTGTGGATTCGTTCCACGTGCGACCGTGAGGAAGGAAACCCATCACCCACGCAGCCAACTCAAAAGCAGGAGAGCTGCTGAACACAGGACCGACCGCAGAGACTGCGGGATCGTAGTTTTAAATGTCGAGTTTTCAAGTATTTCCAGGAATTGCAACGATCTCGCAGCAGGAGTTTTTGAAGCGGGCAGCTGGTTGGGAAACAGCACTTTGGAGCGGGGGACGAGCTCCCGTGCTGTGCCCCCAGCAGACAGAGCCCCACTGAGCAGCGGTCGGACCCCGAGCCTCCAGAAACAGCCTTTCCCCCGGGATTCAACGTGCCGGAGAGAAGCAGAAGCCCCAGGGCAAGTTACAGCCCAACGCTCCAGCTGCCTGAATGAGCGTTGAGGGAAGACTAACCCCTTCCAGGAAAAGCGCTGGAGACATTTAGAGAGGAAGGGGAGGCAGAGGGCAGAGAAACATGGCCCAGACTTGCAGGGGAAACTGGCAGGACGGCTTAGGAGGAGGTGGGGACAGCGGAGACAGCAGTGACACGGCCACGTCCCCGCGCAAGGGTGCTGGAGGTTGGCCAGCACGCTGCTGCCGGCAGCCTTTGCTGCATTTCCCTGGGGCCCCAACCAGCTGGTTCGAGGGCTCCCGGGCACAAAACCATCTCCTTGGAGACCCTTCCCAGCCGAGAGAAGGCAGCGTTTACCTGTTGCGGGCTTTAAAATCCTTCCAGGAAGGAAACACATCTCTGGCACAACTGCCGTGGACTCCGCCTGCTGCCGAAGGGTGGCCGGCCAGGTTGAGCTCAGTCTTTGTTTAACAAAATCGGGAGAGAACAGGCAGGAGACCATGCCCAGGACTCAAGTTTGGGCTCGGTCTTCTGCACGGACTAGAAAAGGATCACAAGTCCTTAACAGACTGAATTTAAGGAGGGGGGGGGGGGAAAAAAAAAAAAAAAAAAAAAAAAAAAAAGACGGGGTTAGTGCCAATCCTTCACGCCATCCGCCCTGTGCACCAGCGTTGGTCCTGTGCGCCGGGGGGGACGGAAAAAAAAAACACCAACTCACCCACGATCACCTCCCCACCGTCCTCTGCCCGGGGAGGGCGAGGGGAGGTCAGCGGCAGGCAATGGAGCTCTGCAGGTTATCGGCTGAGTTTTTGTGGTGAAATTAGAAAGCGCCAAACTGGTCCTTCAAGTCACAGGGGCAGAGACCGAGCCAACCTCCCTCCCCAAGGGGATCCTGCCCCGCCATCAGGGCCAGCAGCCGCTCCGCAGCGACTCTTACGTTTTCTAGCAACCGTCGTCTACAGCACAGGGAACGAGTTGAAAATTCTCCCCCCAGGCTCAGTTTTTCCAGCGCTCAGTTCCAGCATCGCCCCTCGGCGAAGGTTTGGGTTTCCCTGCATGCAAACGGGCGCTTCCCAAGGAGCCCCTTTATTTGCTCCCAGCTTCCCCGTGTCCCACGCACCAGCCCGGCATTCAATGCCCTGAACAACCCCCCCCCCCCCCCCTGCCCCGGGCATGGGCAAGAGCTTCCAAATGGATGAAAATATCGTTATCCGTGTGCTGCTGGGAAAGCAGGGATCAGCAACCCCCCTGCGTGACTCCCCCCACTGAGGGATGCTCTCCCCGAACGGATGCAAGCAGGAACGTAGAAGACACAGCACAGGTAAAGAGCAACATCTTTTGCTTTATAAAAAAGACCGAATCAGACATTTAAGGCCAAGGAGTGCAAAAGAATCCCGTAAGACACCACAGGTGCACCAGCTTCAGAGACCATCGAGTTGACAGTCTTCCTCTTAGTGAGTTTTTGGGGTTTTTTGGGGGTTTTTTTTGCAAGCTTAATCCATACACGTTCACTCTTGGTACACAGACTAAACATAAAAAAAATGTCCTATTGCATCTGTAATAGCGATCGGCAGCTCTTTCGCCCCTCGCCTCCAAAGCTCCAGCGCCCAGACCACAGAGCTACGTGTCAGCGTGACCCATGCTGACGCCTCAGTGCACAGGTTTAAGTAAACTTGTCCCAATACGTATGTCACGAAGCCATTCAGAAGCAGGAAAAGCCAAACGGGTCCATCGGTACGTGTGGCATTCGGAAGGAGGTGACCCAAACGCAGCCCCTCTGGGAGTCCCGGGCTGGCCTTGCTTCAAGTCTCTTCCTTGCATAAACGGGATTTTTCACAAACCGCCAGCTTTAAAAAACAAAGCGAGGAGGGGAAGCCAAATCCAAGTCTCAGTCTCTCCCCTTTCTTTTCAAAAATCATTCTCCATCAGTGTCTCAAGGTGTGGTCTCAATAATGTCCGTGATTTATGAAAGCACGCTCTGAAACGCAAGCAGTTTACAAAAACAGGCTCTAACAGGGACTTGAACTGTACATTTCAAAGGGCTTTGGCTGATTTAAGTAAGCCTGACTGCTCATGTGAGGAATTAAATCCTCTCCCCCCTACCCGACCTTTTGAAGAGTAATCACAGGCTATGAAATAAAGGCACATTTCAGTCCAATTAAGGCACATTTCAGTCCAATTAAGGCACATTTCAGTCCAACTAAGGCACAAAAACACGGTCCACACCAAAGCACGGGGCCTATTTTGGTTTCCCTCTCCCCCAGAAAAGAGTGGGTGGGTTTATTCTACGGCTGGTAAATTCAACTAAGCATTTTCTATTCACGTCCAAGGGCACCCGAATGTATAAACAAGTCCCATGGCTTCACGTGTTTACTTTATGATAAACAACCAAGTGGCAACACCGGTAAAATACAGCTTCCTCCTGCTGCAATGCTGCAGCCCTCAAGGTCGCCTGGCGCCGTGCCCTCAGGGCAGCGATTCCACATCTCCTGCTTCTGCCCGGCTGTTAGAGGGGAGCAAAGGGAGGGAGAAGGCGCCGAGTGCCCGCAGGAGAAAAGGCAGGACCAAGCAGTTCCCCGCAGACCCCCCTGGAGACACTCTCAAGGGAGGCTTTCCTTCCAAAGCAAGGCACTTTGACTTATTCTGCTGGAAAATCCCTTCAAGCAGCTCCATTCTTAATTACAAAAACCTAAAAATGAACCGACTATTTCCTTCACCTGCCATAACCCGAGTTCAAGGCTTGCCCCAGCAGTCGGTGTGACGGGGAAACGCAGAGGGCTTGGCAGATGAGCGAGGAAGAGCTGCCTGGCACGCAAGTCACAGGTCATCGCATGCCATCAGCAACACCTCCTGCCCGCCGTTCACATCAGGCTGGCAGTGACTGCAAAGCTGGCCCCCATGGTCTCGGGTGACGAGAGTGGCGCAGCTGCCCAGACATCCCACCCCTCTGCCATCAGCACTATCTCGGGAGACACGCCAAGAGGCCAAAGATTAAATGAACCACGTTACCTGAACCTTCTCCTTACGGGGCAAAAGGAGAGGACAACACTAAGGGGCAGCAGGAAGGAAGCAGGTCTGGCTACTGCAGACACCGTGGATAGAGGACTTACCTTTTTTAGGACCATCTCAGCCACTTTAACTAGAGATTTGGGTCCCTAGAGAGCAGGTGCTTGGCCTTCACCTCAGCATCGGCACAAACACAAAGACACCATCCGGTTACTCCCTACCCAAGTTAACTTATGCAATGCCAGAAAGCAAGAACTGTACAACAGATCCTCAAAACAGGGAAAGGGCTGGGCCACTGAGGTTGCTGAAGCTAAATGTGAACTATGGAAATCACAGAGGCACAAGGTATCGGATACTTCCTTGTCCATCTTGTCCTCCCTGGGCACACATGCCACCTCCCAAGCTCATTAGCTCCACAGTTCACTTCCTTGACGTTCTATATTGTCCAACAACAACAACAAAAAAAATATTAAAAATCCGGTGAAATTCAGACAGCAGGAGAAATTTGGCTTCAACAAAGGGTCAGGGCAGGCTGGGGCGGGGGGGAGGGGGAGGGAAATAAGTGGCATAGCACACTCCGTATCGAAAGAGGAGAAATCTGATTGCAGCAAAGCCTCGAAACGCCTGCCTGCTGCTTGGGTCCTTTTCCTTAACAATACACCTGAAGCAGAGGTGCCCCAGATGAGTCAGTCTCTGTGTCTTGGAAAGAAGAATCTCTGCTTGTTGGAGAGCCTTGGAGAGGAAAGAGAAGAGATGGTGACATTAGACAAGGTGAACTGTAGCAGCCGAGTGCCTGGCAGTTAGGCAAGCAGCTGCCACAAAAGGCTTTGTGTATCATGAGGGAGGAGAAAGCCACACAAAGCCCACGGGCAGGGAACAACCCTGCCTGTATTGTAACCATCTTCTAGGACAGATCTGTTATTAAGCAGGAGAAAACTTGTCTTTTAGCCCTGGGCTGCTCTTTGGAGTGGAACACGCATGCCGTGAGGATCGGAGCCCAGGGGACAGCCCGTCACTCTCTCCTGCTTCCCTTTTTGCACAGTTCCTTTTGTTCCCAGCATAACCCAGCTGTGATCTCAGCTGGTCACACCCCAAATACCCCCCCCAAACTTTGTCGGGATACCCAGAGACTGAAAGCTCTCAGGCCAAGTGCGGTGCACGGACAGAGAAAACACTCCAAACTTGGGTTTCATTCTTTTTCAGAAGGACCCACCAACCCAGGAAGTCTCCTGAGCTCCCTTCACTCCTGAAGCTTGAGAGGACTACACCCATTACGACAACCTAAGAGGCAGGTGTCAGCTCAGCCTGTGCAGCTGGTGAAAACTGAAGGCACAGGTAATACGGGAGGTTCAGGGCATTCCCCTCACTCCTGTGATGCCGCTGCAGCTAAGACCCCCGGCCGGCTACGTTACCTGCGCTGCTGTGCCGCCTCATATTCCTGGCTATCACATCTGCTGGGGTTTCTTCCGATATTTGCACGGCCAAATCTGGAACGAAAACCAAGAGGGCCCGGTTTGGACAGGAAAGGATGGGCAGCTATGACTCAAGAGTAAAGATCCCTGTCAGGGAACGCACAGGGCTCTCCTTCAAAAGGCACCACCCTCGGGTAATAGGAGAGGTAGAGTCTGATTCTTCAGATTGCTTCCACCATTGTCTTGGTAATCTGAGCTTTATTAGTCCCTAAATACCAGGAAGCAACAGCAGCCTTACTGTTAAACTGGAAAGCACAAGAGCCACCCGGTTTCCTCCACGACTTCTGGATGGCCCCGTACCCTCCATACTCAGCTTTTCAAGGTCTTCCTACAACAAACTCTCTCAGAACCCGTTCCGGAGGTCAGTCACTTCAGGCTGCTCCAGACAAGGCGGAAAGCATCCCTGAAACAGCCAGGAGGCACTTACGCTCGGGCGGCAGCCCTTCCCTGCTCTTTGTGGGGATATTTCCCGGCTGCTCCTCACCCCACCGCGTAGAGGAAGTCTCGGCTCCAAGGAGGCACCCTGTCACGGTAGTCTAAGAGTGCCATTAGCAAAGAGCGCTGGTAGGACACAGAGGAGAGAGCCAGCTTGGTAACTGGACATCCTCTGGCACAAGCCAGCTCATCTGGTCATACCAGTTAAGTTTGACTCACAGTCTTTCTGCCTAGCTTAGAGGTGCAGAGGAAAGCCAGAATCATTGGAGTAGCAGCAGAATAAGCCCTCACATTACTCAGCACAAACTTCACTGACAGTGAAAGATACTATCAAGAAAGCCGCAACGCAGTGACTGGTGAGAAGCAGAGGTCTCCAACAATATCGATACATAAGGCCCTCCATTCACACGTCCCAGGAAAAAAAGCCCAGCCTGAAGACAGACATCAGCTTTCAACCCTGCTCCATCGCCACATCTCCATGGCTTTGATAAAATAACCCTCTCATACGGAAGCAGTAACACCAAAGAACCTGCACGTACCATCTTGGCTGATGACCATGGACTCCAGCATCGTTTCATTGCCGCTGTCTGGTGCGTTGCCTCTGCTGGACTTCTCCTCGTGGCTCTGGCTGGCTGGGATAGAAATATGGGGCCGGACCCTGCTTTTACGGGTGCTGATGCGTATGATGCCTCGGACCAGCCTGCATTCAGCGTCCTGCTCGTCCAGGTTGTAGTCCTGAGTTATGCTATTGATGAGGTCCGAGATCTTGTTGGTCTTCTCCAGGAAGACAGTGTCTGACGTGCACTTCGCCAGCTCGTCGATCTGGTGGACGCTGAAGAGCTCCGTCAGTTTCTTGAAGATCAGGACATCGATCTCCCTGCTGGACATGGAACCGTTCAGCTCACTGATGTCCAAGTCGGACTCGTGGAAGGAATAATACTCCTCCGAACTGCGGTGGCTGCTGGGGAGCGGTGGCTTTTCTATGCTGTTCCTGAAGGGCTTCTCTGGCAGCAGCTCTTTGCAGCACGAATCCGATTCCAGGTGGTGGCTGGGGCTCCTGTTTTGATAGACAGGAATACCCTTCAGTTTCACATCTGGGTAACTGAAACTGCTACCCATGCTGGACTTTTTGATCTGGTTCCCGTTCTTCTCAGTGGGAGAGACGTTGGCGGGGCTGTTTGGCAGTCGCCCATTATAATCTCCGTTCTTTCCATCATCAGTGGAGGTCTCAGCGGGCCCCGCGTAGGGGATACAGACACTGCAGTCCTGAAAGCAGCCCCCACAGGTCACTATACAACAGAAAACAGCCTTGTATGTGTTCCAGGCCTGAGACAGAGAGGAACAGCAAAAGCTCTGGTTTGGGGGAGCCTCTGCTGTGCCAGAAATAAAGGTAATTGTTTCTGCCTCTCTCCCGTTCGAGTCTTTGATGTCAGCTTTGCGACCTTTCCTATCCCGCATCTGCTGGGCTCTGGTGCGACTCTGTTTGATTTCAGGCGTAGAGCCGCTGAACACCTCCAAACTGACATCTGTCTCCTTGGATGGTCTGGTCCGCAGGGGCACAGCCTCCTGGTAGGACTGGTTCAGCTGGCGGTGGCTGTTCAGGTCGTGGGGGAGTCCTGTTTTCCGGCCCAGCATGGCTCACCGCTCAGGCACCTGGAGAACAAGAAGGTCTCAAGTCAAGCATTCGTCATCGGTCTCACCTTAGCGAGCTGTTGATCAACAGAGAAGGACCTAACATTCAAATTCAGTAATTCTTGAATTCAACACCTTAATTATTTACAGAAATATTTTGCATTAGGGCTCAGGCTGTTCTCACTTGTCACACAGAGAGGGAATCCAGCCTGCGTTTCAGCGTTCTCCAACTGCTCGAGCTTTGCTGCTTCCTCTCGGCAGACACTTGAATCAGAAGATAGATGTTTTAAGAGGACCACTTTTAAGACATCAAAATCCCTGTAACCTTCAGAAGAGGTTTCCTCAACGTAGCTGGAAGAGTGAGGCTCCAGAGCCGCTGCTCCAGAGCAATAAATGAGCAGCGCAGCCGTAGGTGGAGCCAGCTGTCGGGCTCCAAAGGGAAAGTATCTTCTTTTAAACAACTTCCCCTTTGTCTTGTATTCCTTAAGATTAAGCTGGGCCCTGACAGCACTTACCCGTTTCAAAACACACCATGCCCAGGAGGAGATTACAGGCAATCAATCATTATGCAACTGCCAATTCAAGCTCCAGATTATTCGATGCTATTTAAATTTAGAGGATTTAGCAATGACGGCGTTACTAACACTGATGATTTTCGCTAGTCATGCTGAGGCCATGTCATGTTAAAGACCTTCCTATGAAAACCGATGTCTTCATCTGGATTAAAGAAAAGATCTTGTCAACAAGTCGGTCTCAAATCACGCCTGGCGGGAGCAAAGCCTTTACAAAGCCCTGCTACAGCAATCCTACAGCAGACTCTCTGCTCAACTGTTTTCCTCGTTGCCGCTGTGCTAACACAACAGCCCCGGGTCCGCACGCAGGAGTAAACTGTTTTTCCGGGGTTCTATGTCACACTTTAGCTCCACGGATCCAACACACAGAGTTTGTCACATTAAAACTTCTTATTATTACGAAGAAAGCTCGGCACCAGGCAAGGAAAGTCAGGTCAAGGCTGTCACTCTCCACCTCCATCACTGCCGCTTTTATCCCACGCTACGGCAGGCCCCTAAATTGTCCATGGTTTCTAAGCTCCTTGGCTAACACTGCTTTCACCCCCAAGAGATCCTTTTAAATACTAATTAGGCTAATTAATAAGCAGTGAGAGCCCAGCCATAGCTCTTTGGACTGTCCCTGCTGCTCTACTATATACTTTCTATAGGGCACCTCAAGCATGAATAAATAAATCTGTCCCACCTTGTAAGAGCATTGCCTCTTTTTCCCCTTTTTTTAAAAAACAAACAGTACTGTTGCCCCCACAAAGAAAGAGTCGCAGACTGAAAACCAGGCAGTTACACCACTGCTTTCCAGGAAGATTTTGGCTCCATTAGCTTATAAAAGCCCGTAAGTAGCGCATGTCCCAGGAGCTCCCTTTGCACATTCCTGGACAATATGTCAAATATAAAAGCCCCAAACGCTCCGATTTCAGTGCTGCGCAGGCAGAGCTCCCTAGACTCGGCATGAGTGGAGAGTTTTGATTGCTTTCACTTCAGAACAGGGTTTGTTTTTTTTTTTTCCTCAGCTTCATCATTTTCGTAATGCAGTTCAAAATTGAAAAACAAATCGAAAACACTTGAGCCGTCTAAGCACAGAACTGCTTACTGGGATGTTCCTCTTAATACTGAGGTCTCATCAAAAGATCTAATGTATGCATTGCACAGTAATTATCATCTGTATAACAATATGTAATATTCTGAAATTTCAACGCGTCTTTGACATAGGAAAGAGCATTATCTCAGCTCTACAGAAAACGTCTTGCAGGCTCAGAGATGAAACCACTTGCCCGACATTGCACAAACCCCCAGCTGCATCAAGGCATCGGAGACATCTCTGGCCCCAAACATTGAGCTCACTGCCCCCTTCCCATCACGGCTCGCGTTTCTGTGACTGCTGGATCACACACCTGAAGAGCTCCCTGGGAGCACGTACAAGACACAGCTCCTTGATCCAGTGCCTTCTCAGACACGAGCAACGGACTAGACCTAAACCCGAAGCCAGCTGCTTAACACAGCCACAAACAAAAGCTTGGAGTAAAATCCACATTTGAGTTGATACTCACAAGATCGTTGGGAACTTTCTCTGTTCTCACGCAGGCACCGTGTGTGAATAGAGAAGATCCTTCTAAAGAACTTCAACATCTGCTTCAGGAGAGTGAGGAGGGAGCCACAAACTGTTTGCGTGTCTAAGAGTTAGCCGGGGTCTAAGATCTTCATTGTTCAGAGGACAGGATTTCCTTTGAAAGTTTTAAAAAAGCTAAAATAAGTTGTGAAGCTACTTAATAAAGTTACATTGGTTTGCCAGTAACCGTATTGCCACTGTTGCTAAAAGCTAGGGAAGCCAAAGTATTAAATTAAACAGGAGCCAGAGGACCTAAATGCAGGACACAAGATTTATTACGCATAGATATAACTTTTCCTAAACATATGGAAGCATTAGGAGCTGTTAAGTTTTCCAAGCAGCCTTGCCAGGAGCTGAAAGCCCCCGGAATCCTGGCTGCTTTGCTGGCACCGGGCAGCAATAGAGACCCAGGCCCAGGGACCCGGCCTCTCCTCTGCGCTGCTCCGTCCTCCCTCGCACCCGCCTGGGACACCAATGACCCGGCCAAGGAGCTGCCTCTCCCCAGATGCCCCCCTGTGCCCCCGGCCCAAAACACCCCTCCCTGTTCCAGCTGACAACCAGGACTCCCCTGAAGTGCAGGTAAACACAATTTGGCCCATCCTTCTCCCAACCAAAACGCTGCCAGGGGGGAGAGCTGCCCTGGGCACTGAGCAGAGGCCCCTCTGCCTCCCCACGGCCCTCGGACATCCTCCAGACGGTGGATTTTTGGGGAGAAGAGAAGCTGGCAGCGGAGAACTGCCAGTTTCCAGCAGAGCCGCTGACCCGGCCTGGCAGGGCCTGCCATTGCCCTTTCCCCAGTTCACACCCCCCTTAGTTTTTCAAGCCTCGAAAGCCAACCCGACCCCCCCCAAGAGAGCTCCTACCGATACCAGACCCCAAGAAGAGGGCAGGGAAGGTCCCAGAGCAGCGGGAAGGGACAGAGCAGGGGCGGGGGGGGGGGGGGGGGGGGGAAAAGGACAGCAGGGGGACAGCCGGTGGCGAGGGGGTGCGGAGGGGGAAGCCTGACCCCCAGCCTTGGTGGGGGGGGCCGGGGGGCGCCGTCTCGGGGGAGGCCCGGGGCGCACGGAGAGGGAGAAGCCGGTCTTGGCGAGGGGACGGCACCCGGGGCTCACCGCTCCCGGGACGGGGACGACCGTGGGGATCCTCGGTGTAGGGCGGGGGGGCAGCGCCCGCCCCTCTTTCCCTCCCTCCCGGTCGCGGCCTGCTGCTGCCCCCAGGCCCGGCCCGGGCGGCCCCGCCGGGGGAAGCGCCGGGCGGCGGCGGGCGCTGCCGGCGGACTGGAGCCGGGGCTGGGGTCGGGGTTGGGGTCGGGGTCGGGCTCCCCCCACCCCCGGCGACGCCGCAGCCCCCCCGCCCCGGCGTTACCTGCGAGCCGGGGAGCGGCGGCCGGCCCCGCCTCACCTGGGCCAGGTGCGCCACGTGACCCGGCCCGACGGGCCGCCGCGAGGGACAGTAGAGCGCGGCGGGCGAAGCGGCTCCGGCCGCGCTCCCGCCCTCCCCGAACCCACGGACCCCTGTCCCCGCGGGTCCCCGTCCCTACCGACCCCATCCTCGGGGTCTCCCGTCCCCACGGACCCCTGTCCCCGCGGGTCCCCGACCCTACGGACCCCATCCTCGGGGTCTCCCGTCCCCACGGACCCCTGTCCCCGCGGGTCCCCGTCCCTACGGACCCCATCCCCGGGATCTCCCGTCCCCACGGACCCCTGTCCCCGCAGGTCCCCGTCCCTACGGACCCCATCTCCGGGATCTCCCGTCCCCACGGACCCCTGTCCCCGCGGGTCCCCGTCCCCCGGGTCCCCCATCCACATGGACCCCTGTCCCCGCGGGTCCCTGTCCCCACAGTCCCCATCCCTGGGGTCCCCCATCCCCATGGACCCCCGTCCCCACAGACTCTGTCTCAAAACATCCTTGTGCCACGGAATCCTCAGCCCCAAGGATCTGTGTCCCAAGCTATCCCTGTCTCTGAGGGTCCTTGTCCCCAAAGATCCCTATCCCGAAGGATCCCTGTCCTTGAGGATCCCCATTCCTAAGGATCCCCATCCTTGAGGATCCCTGTTGCCAAGGATCCCTGCCCCAAACGATCCCTACCTCCAAGGACCCCTGTTCCCACAGCCCCCCATCCCCTCGGTCCCCATCCACGGGGTCTCCCATCCCCACAGGTCCCTGTCCCTACAGACCCCATCCCCACAGATCTCTGTCTCAAAGCATCCCTCTGCCAGAAGATCCTCAGCCCCAAGGGTCTGTCCCCCAAGCCATCCCCGTCTCCAAGGGTCCTTGTCCCCAAAGATCCCTGTCCTGAAGGATCCCCATTCATAAGGATCCCCATCCTTGAGGATCCCTGTAGCAGAGGATCTCTGCCCCAAACGATCCCCACCTCCAAGGACCTCCCTGTCCCTATGGACCCCCATCCCCACAGATCTCTGTCCCAAACCATTCCTCTGCCCAAGGATCCTCATCCCTGAGGGTCTGTGTCCCAACGTATCCCCATCTCCAATGGTCCTCGTCCCCAAGGATTCCTGTCACTGAGGATTATGTTCCCTAATGACCCTCATCCTCAGGGTCCCCACCCTTAAGGTCTCCATCCACTAGGGTCTCACTCCCAAGGATCCCTGTCCTGAAGGATCCGTATCCCAATAGATTCTCATCCCGAAGGAGCCTGTGTGAAAGAACCCTTGTCCCTGAGGATCCTGTCCCAAAGGATCCCTGTCCTCAGGGATCCCCATTCCTAAGGATCCCCATCCCCGAGGATCCCTGCCGCCGAGGATCCCTGCCCCAAATGATCCTCACCTCCAAGGATCCTTGTTCCCAGGGATTCCTGTCCCTGTGGATTCAGGTCATTGAGAATCCCTACCCCAACGGATCCCTGTCCCCAGGGGTCCCCATCCCAAGGATCCCCTGATCTGCCCCGCACCATTCCTTGTCATTTTAACTCCCCTGCAGCCAAAATCCCCCTGTGCTGCCCATGCCAGGCAGCACCTCCGTGCTGAGGGGTGTAAAGCGCAGGTGAGGGGTGGCCGTGTGTGTCCCCTAGGGTCCCATGGGACCTGCGCCCCGGGGAGAGCATCACATCTGCACCTCCTCAGGTGCTGCCTGCAGTTTTAAGTGCTTCACGCTGGAGTCGGGAGCCCGTCCATCCCGGGGTGAATCTCCACCCAGGCCATGCCTGGCCCAAGCGCTTTGACACCCCCAAAGCCTTTGGCTGCCCCTCCTGCTCCCCCCAGCCCTGCTCTCCCACCTGGCCGCAGCCACAGAGGGACCTGCAGCCTTCATGGGAGGTGATTTCACCCTCTCTGCTTGGCACCCAGCATCATCCATCCCTTCTCCTGCTGGGAGCAGTCGTTTCTGCCCAAGCGCCCCTGGGGACAGTGGTGGCACGGGGGGACGTGTGCTGCGGTGATGCCCAATGCTCCTGGTTCACTGGGGCTGCTGGACTCAGCCTGTGCCGTTTGCTGCCGCTTGTGACTCAGTGGTTCTCTCCAAAGAGCTGGTGATTCATTCTCAGGGGGTCGGATCCTTCCCTGTAAGGTTTGGAGGAAAGGAAGGAAACCGGGGGGGAAAGTGGGCCGTGGGGCAGGTGGGGAAGGAGCCCGGCAGAATGGCAGCCACGCACCGAGGCTGCAGCCAGAGCGGCAGCCGCTCAGCTCGGATGTGCCAGCCGGTTTCCGAGAGGAAAAAGGAGAGAGAGAAATCAATTTAAAGGATGGTGCCAGTGCCAAGAAGCTCATTCCTTCTCTAAAGGGCACAAAGACCGCGTTTATTTATGTAAGCCTCTGGCACAGGAGCACCGTACTTAATTCCAGCTGGTGTCATTTCCCCGGCCGGGCTTTCATTTGTGTATAACTCAAAGCGCTGCTTGGAAATGCACCGGCTCCTCTTCTGCCAGGTGTTTGGAGCACAGATTCCAGCCACGAAACCCCTCCTGGCGCTGCCCCATCGAGCCTGGCACTGCCAGGATGAGCCGAGCAGCAAGGTGTGGGCCCCCGAGCCCAGCACCGCGCTGCTTAATGCCCCTCGGCTCCTGCGTTTGCCCCGTGTCCCGTTACCTCCCAGCTGATCTGCCACCGTGTGCCAGGGCTGCGGTCCCAAACCACTGCTGCCAGCGTTGCTGGGTCCAGGACAGCGGGGCAGGGACCTGGTTCGACCCAGGAGTCCTGGGGCTTAAACCTGAAATCCTGATGCAGGATTCCTTCCCTTAAACTGGGCCAGGATGAGAGAGCAGCACCTGGATCCCGCTCTGCCCTGGTAACTGGGACACCTGGGGAAAAAAACCTGCGGAGAGACTGGGAGAGATGGCGCTAACATTAATTATTTACTGCCTATAATAAGGCTTCATTTTTCTGGAGCACATCCCAACGCGGGGCTTTAAAGAGGCTGGAGATAAGAGGTGGCCAGTGCACAGCCCTCGGCTGTGTCCTCCCACAGGGCTGCCCTACCCCGGGGCACAGTGTGGCTGCTCGCATCCCTGTGGGAATACTGGGGACCAGGGACCGGCACCGGGATGGCAGTGGGATGCAGCGCGGTGCCCCCGTCCCGGCAGTCGGTGCCTCCACGTGCATGCGGCTGCGGAGGGTCGCAGCCGGGGAAGGGAGAACAACGCTCTCAACCGGGCTTTTGCAAGAGGTTTATTCTGAGCGCTGCTAATTTCAGACTCCTCTGCTAAATCATTAATAGCTCGTCAGCCCAGGCAGAGATCCCGCAGCAGCGCGGGAGGGTTTCTGGGACTCAGGCAGTGACTTACCCTGAGGTGCAGGGGCAGGTCTTGTATTTTTCTATTATTTGCCTTTACCAGCTTCTGTCTGCTCGTCTCTCAGGATGTGCTATGGCCAGCTGGGACAGCCTGGGGACACAGCCACGGCAGGGGACTCAGCGACACCCTCAGCCTCACAGGCCAATGTCCAAAGCCCTTCTGGCCCCTTCTTATTTCTTAACTTCTTCTCCAGGCACAGCTGCTCCCTGTTTCCGTTTCCTTTTCTCACTCTGGATCAGGGACTGGAGCTGGGAAGGTGACGAGCAGCTGGGAGGTGACCCAAAAAAGCACTTATTTTATGAGCAGGTGACTGATGGAGCAGGTACCTCCAGAGGCCCCTCCAACCTCAGCGATTCAGAGGCTTCGGTGGGGGGAAGCTCACTGGAAGACAGACCCCGGCTCTTTCCCCCTTTGGGGGTGCCCTTGGGGGTCCAGGTTCCACTGAAGCAGAGCAAAAAAAATCAGAGGGGAGGATGTTCTGTTTAATACTTGCCTGTCCCCACAGTTTCTTTGGGTTGGAGGCAGAGGGAGCACGAGCAGAGCTTTGACCCTGAGCCTGCGATGGAGCAGCACCCCTCAAATCCCCAAAGGCCATTTTACAGCAGCATTCGCATCGGATACACGAAGATGGCTCAGCCTGGACTACAGCTTTCCTACAGCACGAAACGCAGCCTGCAGAGCTTAAATAAATGTCGGGGCCGCGTCTCCGACACCGGGCAGTGGAGATGCAGCGGGAGCCGGTGGACGGGCAGGGAAGGGACGAGCAGGCAGCGGGGGCCGGGAGCGGTGACGCAGCAGCCTCTGACGCTGCTCCGGTGTCTGGCAGACGTGTGGCAGCGCTGGCAAGAGCAGGAATGCGACGCAAAACACAAAGGATGCGTGGGTTTTTTTTTTTCCCTCTAAGGTAAGGAAAGCAAAGCTGCCGCCAGCCCACGTGGGACACAGGGGCGACATCCACCGCAGGCCTGGATGTGGCTCTGCCCGGAACTGATTTAGGCTGGGCTTTTTTTTCGGCTTAAGCTTTTGCTCCTGTCTAGGGGTGCCATGAGACCTCGGCACCTGGTTCCTGTCGTCTCTTTTATCCTCTCTGCTGCGAAACACAGGCAGGCTTTATCTCATGCGCCTACAGGAAGATGCAGCTGCTGAACGTGATGTCCCAGCAGGAGGAACCACAAAACCCAGGCTCCTTAGGGAGAAGAAGGTGGCAGTGGCACCCCTCCTGTTCCAGGCCCCTCCCCATGCCGTCTCGGCCCGCTCTCAGCTCTATTAACGCCGTCTTAAATGATAATGACGTTGGCAGCGACGTTGCTGTGACAGTCATGCAACCAAGGACCTGCTGTCCTGGTGCCACGTCCCCTGCACCCCAAGGCTGGGACACTCCAGCGCCCGGGTGGGGGGGAACAGGGGCTGCCCCCTGCCCTTTTCCCTGCCCCAGGCTGGTGACTGGGGCACCAGCATCCCCCAAACAGCACCAAGAGCTTCTTAAGCTGCTTCTCCCAGGGGCTGCAGACGTGAAACCAACCATTCCAGTAACCCAGTCCCAGTCCAGCCTTTCCCCCTAAACCTTCCCAATAAAAATCCCCAGTATTCCTTCCTAGCCCAGCCTTTCCTAGTGCCCCCCTCCCCGAGCACAGCCTTTCCCAATAAGCCTCCCCAGCCTAAGCCTTTCCCAATAACCTCTCCACTAACCCCTTCCCAGTCCAGCCTTTCCCGGTGATCCCCCCCAGTAACCCTCCCAGCCTTTCCCATTAACACCCGCTGCCCCAGCTCTGCGTTTCCCAGCGACCCCCCGAGAAGGGAGGGCAGTTTTCCTGTGCCGAGCCTGGAACCGTGCCAGCACCGGGGCCGTGCCAGTACCGGGGCCGTGCTGTACCGGACCATACCGAGTGTGGGGCCGTGCTTTGCCGAGCCCGCTGCTGGTGGTGTACCAAACCCGGGGCCATGCCAGTACCGGGGCCATGCCGTACTGAGCCCGTACCGAGCCTGGGGCTATGCCGGTACCGGGGCCGTGCTGTACTGAGCCCGCTGCTGGTGCCATACCGAGCCCGACACCGCGCTGGTAGCGAGGCCGGGCGACACCGAGCTCGGGGCTATGCCGGTACCGGGGCTGTGCCGTACTGAGCCTGCTGCCAGTGCCGTACCGGGCCATACCGCCATGCCGGTACCAGCGCTGTGCCGTACCGAGCCCGCTGCCGGTGCGATGCCGTGACGTGACGTGCCATACCGAGCCCAAGCATCCCCCGCCGGGGCTCTACCGCACCGGGCCGGGGTCGCTCCCCGCCATGCCGGTGCGGAGCCGGTACCAGTGCCGCCCCCGGCGGGGCCGAGCCGCACGGAGCCGGCGCCGCCCCCGGGCTATAAATCCTCTCGGCGGCGCTGCCCGGCTCCCGTTCCCATGGCGGCGGCGGCAGCGGCGGATCCGTGTCCGGCTGCGGGCGACGAGCAGCGCCCCGATCGCGGCGGTACCAACGCCAGTAACACCGGCGGCGGCGGCGGCTCCGGCACCGGCAACAGCGGCGGCGGTGGCGGCACCGGCAGCAGCAGCAGCCCCGGGTCGGTGGAGCTGGCGGCGGCGCGGCGGCGGCTGGTGGCGGCGGAAGGTCGCCGTCGGGCGGCGGCGGAGCTGGAGGGTCGGGTCCGGCAGGTTCACTGCGCCCTGCGGCACGCCGAGCTCCGCCTGGCCGCCCGCGCCGAGGCCCTGGGCCGGTTGGGAGCCGGGGTGGCCCAGGCCCAGCTGGCGCTAGCCGCGCAGAGCCAGCGGCTGCAGAAGGGGCTGCGCCGCCGCCCGCGCCCCCGCCCCGCCGCCCTCCTGGCCGCCGCCCGCGCCCTCCGCAGCTGCGTCCCCTGGGGCCCCGCACGCCCCCGCGGAGCCGCCGCAACCCCCGTCGTTGCCCGCCGGCTGCCCGCCGCGCCCCGCAGCCCCGCATAGCGCCGGTGCGGGGGGGGGAGCGGGGCGCTCCGGGGTCCTGCTGGGGAGGAGGGGGGGTCTGGTGGGTTGGGGGCCTGCAGGATCTAGGGGACCCCATAAGGTGGGGTGGGACCCAGCGGGGTCTGGGGACCTTGAGGGGGCCCTGGGGAGTCTGATGCATTAGGACCCTGCAGGATCTGGGGGACCCAGGGGGTCTGGTGTCCTTGAGGGGGTCCTGGGAAGTCTGATGAGTTGGGACTCTGCAGGATCTAGGGGACCCCATAGGGTGGGAGGGGACCCAGCGGGGTCTGGAGACCTTGAGGGGGCCCTGGGAACCTTAAGGGGGTCCTGGGGAGTCTGATGGATTAGGACCCTGCAGGATCTGGGGGACCCCATAGAGTGGGAGGGGACCCAGCGGGGTTGGTCTGGGGACCTTAAGGGGGTCCTGGGGAGTCTGATGGATTAGGACCCTGCAGGATCTGGGGGACCCAGGGGGTCTGGTGTCCTTGAGTGGGTCCTGGGAAGTCTGATGAGCTGGGACCCTGCAGGATCTGGGAGACCTAATGGGGTGGGGGGGACCCAGCGGGGTCCTGGGAAGTCTGATGAGTTGGGACCCTGCAGGATCTAGGGGACCCCATAGAGTGGGAGGGGACCCAGCGGGGTCTGGGGACCTTGAGGGGGTCCTGGGGTATCTGATGTGTTGGACCCTGCAGGGTTTGTGGGATTTGATGGGGTGGGGGGGACTCAGCAGGGTCTGGTATCCTTGAGGGGGTCCTGGGGAGCCTGATGGGTTGGAACCCTGCAGGATCTGGGGGACCTGATGGGGTGGGGGGACCCAGCGGGGTCTGGGATCCATGAGGGGGTCCTGGGGAGCCTGATGGCTTGTGAGCCTGAAGGGTTTGGGGGTCCCAGAGGGATCCTGCAGGGTGTGGGGGATCTGGGGGACCCCACGGGGTCTGGGGACCTCAGTGGTGGCCTGAGGGGTCTAATGGGTTGGGACCCAGCAGGCTGGGGAAGCTTAGATGTCTCTGAGGGTCCCAGGGGGATCCTGCAGGGTCCAGGGGACCCTATGGGGTGGGGGGACCCAGCAGGGTCTGGGGACCTTGGAGTGCCCCTAGGAATCTGTGGGGGAGGGGGTGTCCCTGGGGGTTTGGGGTGCTTGAAGGACCCTGCAGGATCAGGGCTCCAGGGATGTGCAGTGACGTGGCAGAATGGGGGGTGGGGGGCAGCGAGGCTGGGGGCCCAGCAGGGTCTGGGAAACCCCCATGGGATGGGGAGACCCTGTGGGTTCTGGGGTGCACGAGGGACTCCACGGGTTCTGGGGTCCCTGGAGGATCTTACCAGGTCTGGGGGTGTTTATCTGCCTTTGACACCCCCAGCCCGCTCTGGGGTCACCTCCCCCCCAAGGGCAGCAGGTTCAGGGCAGCCACTATGGGGCTGAGCCCCTTCCCTGTCCGAGCCCCACTGCCCCCCCAAGAGGGGTCCCTGAGACCCTGGGCCAGCAGGATGCTGGTGGGACCGTGCCTCACGCTGGGGCTCGGGTGCTGCAGCCTTCACGTGCCCCTGTGCAAGCCTCGGAGGGGGAATTGAGCGGGCTCAGGGTCCCCCCACTTCCACCGTCCCCGGACCGTGAATTTGGCTCCAGACTGTGCCATGGGGGCAGAGAGCAGAAGGGGACTGGTCCTCACGATGGCACTGGCATCGTTTCCCTCCCAAGCTGGATTTTTGGGACTGTTTTGACGGCTGACCAAGCAGGTGACACTTGAAACCTCCCGATGCTTCCAGCAAGGGTCCTCAGGCACCCCCAATGTCACCCTGCAGCAGAGCCTGGCACGGTGGGCTCCAGAGAGGCAAGAAGGTACGAGGAGGTGGAGGTGGACTCTGGACAAAGCACCCATCTCCGGGCAGAAGGGTTGTGCAGGGCTCTGGCATCACTGTCCCCGTCGCTGCCCTTCCAGCCCTGAGCTGGCCTCGGGACAGAGGGCTTGGACCCGACAGCATCATCCCTTCACACTGGGAACTGCAGCGATTCAGCTGGAAAAACCCCCTGCGAACCCGCTTCTTCGCCGGACGCAGCCACAGCATTCGCCATCCCCGGGCTAATGGCATCCCTCGGCCACTAGCCATGCCACCAAAACGGGGTCTTGCTTTGCTGCGCCAAGCTTTTGCAGCGGCTTTCCCTGGAGGCTGCATGAATCTCTCCCTCCTGCTGGAAAACCATAACTTGCTGCCCTTCTTTTATTTATTTATTTATTTTAAATTAAAAAAAAACCCCAAAACCAAACACTTGATTTGGGCTGGGGTTGGGGAGGGGGGTGGATTTCACTGACTCATGAATGTGCCGCGACGTACCTTGGTGTGAGACAGCGGGTCTGTTGTGTAATCCTCGCTTCGCGCCGGGATGCTGCCGGATTCCTGCCTGCACCGTGCTGCCACCGGGCTCCTGCCCGCACCGTGCTGCGGCTGGATTCCTGCCCTCACCGCGCTGCCCACGCTCCGCAGCAGGGCACGCGTGGAAGTAAACTTGGATATATTTTATTCGTCACGTGCGGTGTCCTTAAGTGCTGGCTGAAATATAACCGAGAAAGTGATTAGAATGGAGATTAGCAAATAAGCCCCGGGAATGGCATGTGATTAATACCAGAGTGGGTTTCTCTGATTATTGACCTCTTCCCTCCTCTGGGTGCGTGGGGATAGGGAAAATGTTTTCGGAGCTGCCCGCAGCAGAGTGTCACCGCTGGTGTCTGGGGTCTCTGCCAGGCGCCACAGATGTACACATATATATATATATACATGCAATATACGTATCTATACACATACACAGACAATCTGTCCTGAAAAATCTGTCTAAGGTCACAAAAAAGGTACAACATGTGCAGGAATGTATGCGGGAAATGGGGGGCAGAGAAATATTGGAGCTGCCAGCATGACTTCACAGTCACAAAGTCAGGCAGCAGCACTGGGGGGTGTGGGGGAACTCGTATTTCTTCTCTTAATCCCTGTTTTCAGACCATTATTTGTGGTTTCATGCTCCCCTGTGTGGCGCTCACAGATGCTCAGATGCCACGTATCTCCTCGGTGTTCCCTAATTTCTGCCCCTTTCACTAAATCGCTGCCCGCTGGAGGTTTTCCCGTGCGTGCGGAGCCGTAATCCCAAGCAGGAGGTGATTCCCCAGCCGGGTGGGGAGTTTGCCGCTAATAGCAGCTTACAGGTCTCAGCCAGGAGAAGGGACACATTATCTCTTCCCGGCTTTCAATTAATAGTATGAAATGCACAGCTTGGGTTTAAATCCCTCGATTTTTTATTCCCCCCCCCCCCCCCCCCCCCCCCGGTGATTATTTGCAAATCAGCTTTTGACCTGATTAGAGCAGAACCTACTTAAAGGAATTGCAGGGTGGCAGGGGAGAAAAATCAACTCCATTAAACCAGTGAGACCCAAACCGTTCAAAATCCTCCAATGCAACTGTTCCTCCCCACCTTTCGGTCTCGGTACGGTTACGATCTCCCCGCACTTTGTGTTCCTGCAGTATCTTTAGCTGGAACATGACATCTAGTCTAATTCACAGGTTTATTCTCATTTTCCTACCGGACGGGGGAGGCTGACGCAGTCAGGGATGATGGGAGGGTTGGTGGGAGGGCAGGGAGCAGATCCCAGGTGTCCCCACCGCTCCACCCTGCAAATAAGTGTACATTTACCTCAAATAAGGACACCCACCTGTTCTAGGTGCCCAGGGAAAGGCACACTCGGGATTTCCAAGGATGGGGAAAGGCAGCTGGGGTCCCCTCCGTCTCCCGGGGCGGGGGGATGGATGTCCCCGCGTTTGGCAGGACGAGCAGCGAGCGCAGTTAAACCGCGTGGGGTGGTGGGGAAGGCGGTTGGGGTCTCATCTGAGACCTGGCTTTTGGAGTAGAGGGGTAACAGCAGCTGCCAGAGCGAGATGCGATGCCTGTTTCAGGAAAAAGAATAAAAGGAAAATAAACCCCAGGCCCAGAGTCCCATCACACGGTGGCTGCTCGTGGCCGTGATAATGCAGCTCTGGGCGGCCTGTGCTGCGCAGGAGCAGCCCTCACCTCCTGCATCCGCACGAGTGCCCCGGCCGCCGTTTTGGGCAACGTCTCTGCAGGTAAATCCTCATCCAGTGACTTCTGCAGTAGCTCCTGCAGGACATTACCAGTCCCCAGCCCACCCGGGCCCCCCAAAGCTGTGCTGTGGGGTGCAGCAAGCCCCGTCCCCACACCACAGACACGGCTGTGCTGGCACCCACACATCCACGTTCACGCCCTGGATGGATAAGGTTGGTCCAGCCACCGGCCAGGAGCCTCCCGCAATGCCAGCCAGAGTTTAGTTTTGTGGGTGATCTGGCCCACGACACCACCCCGCCATACCCCATACAGCCTGTGCCACCCTCACCGGCTGCTCACGCACAACGGGGACAGCAGCAAAGTCCTGCTGGAGGGTCCTGGGCCTGTTTGGAGAAGGAATTTTGGGGAGAACCCCCACATCACCCCCAGCACAAGGTCAGAGGGAAAACACAGAGCAGAAGCCTCATCCTTCGCTGCCTGCCTTCGGGAGCACCCCCTGCCCCGGCAGCGCAGGGCTTTACATAAGGCTCGCCTTTCTCCCCTCCTGCCAGCAATAACGTTACGTAAACAGCACCAAACACTTGTTGGTTTTACGAGATTATTTTGTTACAGACCTTCTGGGAAAAAACAAAATTAATGATGTGGTGCGTTAATACCTAAGCCCAGCTTCTGCCTTTTCCTCTGTTAATTCCTTCGGGCTAGTCCCAGTGAGGTGCCAGGGAGGGTGGCAAGGGTGCAGGCACCCGTGGGAAGGGACAGAAAATCCCCGGAGCTGAAATTCTGCCGAGAGGCTGGTGCGAGAGTGATGGAGGGGGGGACGGGGACGGCATGAGGGCGATGGAGAGGGGACAGGAACTGTGTGAGAGTGATGGAGAGGGGACGGGGACGGCCTGAGGGCGATGGAGGGGGTGAAAAAGGGCCGGGGTGAGGGCTATGGGGGGACAGGGCTGTCCCCCTGCAGGTCCCCAGGCCAGGTCCCAGGGACGGGGAGGCCACCGAGGATGCTCAGAGCCTCTCCGGGCCGGCGTCGCCAGAGGGCACTGCAGGAGCCGCCTTGAGCAGCGGCTCCGACATCCCGGCGGGACACCGGGCGCAGGGAATCCGGCTCCCCCCCTCCAGCCCCGGCACTGCGGTCCCCAGTCACGCCTGGCCTCCCCCCCGCAGCTCCCCCCCCCCCCAGCTCTCCCCCTTCCCCTCAGCATCCCCCCCCAGCTCCCCCCTCCCCAGCCTTTCCCTGCGCAGAGGCGGTATTAGCACTTAAAAGACATTTCCCCCCAGCCCACCGCCTCCCCCTTAACCCTTTCCTCCTGGGACACCCCCCCCCCCCCCCAGTGTCCACTCCATGCCTCCTCCCCCTCCAGCCTTTACTCCTTTAAGAGGCCGTTACGGCCCCAATTAGCCACAGAGGGTGGAAATTGGCCCGTGATTTGCCCTTTCGGGCAGCCGAGGCCAACCTGGGCTCCCCCGAGGCTTTTGAGGGGTCGCGGCTGGAGGTCACCACACTGGGGCTGGGAACACACCTGGGCATGTTTTCGGCTCTTTTTGATCCCACGTGTATTTTTATCTCGCCCCCCCCCCCCCCCCCAGCCCCGGCCCCCCATCCGGTGGCAATCGGCCCCCAGGACGGGGCACCCTTGTGCTTCAACCCTCATTTCAGCTGTGCTGAGAAATGCTGATAAACCCCCTCTTTTCAGTTCAGTCACCCCATGTCTGCCCAGACCCCCCCCCACCCCCGCACTGACAGTCTGCAACCCAAGGGAGGGGGTCAGCGTGGGATTTGCAGCCCCCCCATTCCCTGGATGAAGAGTGGTGGAGGTGCTGGATACTGCCCAGGGCCAGTCGGGGGACGAAAGCGGGCACCGCTTGTCCCCACCACTCCGTCTCCCCCCTTCCTCAGCGCCCCCAGCCTGGCACAGCCTGTCCCCATGTCCCCATCCAGGGTCTTGCCCTTGGCTCTGCTGGGCTTCCAGGTCTCGGGAGCCTGTTCCCGCTGTGCCGGCTGCCCTGCGCTCGCCTTACTGTGCTAAGCGCGTCTTGGTCCAGTTCTCTCTTCCCCGCTAAGCTCTTTAAGTCACTGATCTGGTTAAACCTTAGCAATCGGTTTGTTTTGCTCTGCAAGTTAATGTGCCTAATTCCTGCCCGGCTTACTCCTGACGCCCAGCCTGCGGAGTCCCCGTGCCCATGCGGGGACGGGCACCGTCACATCGCACGTCTCCCCCTGCGTCTCCCCCTGCTCTTGTCCCGGGTGATTTTGGCCGTGGCAGCCCCACGTGGAGTGAGGTCCTGGGCAAACGCCCTGTCTCAGCCCCAGGGGGTCAGTGGCAGCGTGTGGCACGGGCAGGACAGTGCCCAGCGTCCCCAGCTCAGCGCAGGCAGGAGCCGCCTTGGTACCCAGCGATGGGGATGCTGCAGAGCTGGGTGGCTCCGTAACGGGGTGCAAAGCCACACCATGGGGTTTATCCCAACCTGGTGTGTTCCCCGGGAGGAGGCTGACGTGCCCCCTCTCTTGGGGTCCTGCCCCACGCACCCCACTCCCCGGCAGAGCTGGGACGAGCTCGGCTGTGGTGCCCCCAGCTCCTTGGCACAGCGTCCCTGCGGTGTCCCCTCCGCAGGCCTTCTGCTCTTGGGTGGAGAAGAGCAGCAGAAAGCGGCTTGTTCACCCTCATCCCCCTCCCCACAACCTTTCCAAAATTTTTTGGGTGGTGAGAAAGTTTTTCTCCAGACACTTGGACCCTTTTTTAAGGGAATCATTTAAGGTAAATGGAGTAATTAACCCTGCTACGTGCGAGCTCGGGGCTGTGGTTTCTCGCGGCCTTTCTCCTCCCAGGGAGGCTGGGCTGGAGGAGGCTGATGGGCAACAGCCGGGACCGTCCACGCTGTGATTTTCCAGGGTTCAAATATCTCTGCATCTATCACCTCCCACCCGGGCTTGGCCGAAGCGCTCTCATGAGCCTCCCCGTCGCAGGGCAGCCTCTCTATTTTCAGCCCCAGCTGCCCTAATCGGATCATACGCCTCCGCCTGCGCCACAGCCGGCTCCTTCCCAAAGCCCACAGGTGCTTTTTGTCACCGGCTTTGGGCAGGATCCGGCGTCTTCTCCATGGGCTGTGTCTGCAATGGAGAGGAGTTATCCCCCTGCTGGTCCCGAGCGTCCCAGGACCCTTCCCTACAGCACCGGGGTTTTCCTAACACCCACGGCAGCCAAATCCACGGAAAACCCTGGGAAGGGTGATGGAGAGAGAGGACCGCACCCCAAAATGGCTACGTAATGTGTACAGCGAAGGGCAAGGTGTGCGCGAGTGGTTTTGTCTTGCTCACTCTCCCGTCTCACGCACGGCAGGAATGGGGGAGGTGAGAACAGATCCCTGCTGCAAACCTTAATATATATATATAAAATTTAATATATAGATTAAATTTTACATATATATATATATATATTAAAACCAACATCCCACCCCGAGGTAGGAACGTACAGGGCAGAGACACTAAGGGAGACATCTTCCCTGCCCGGCACGTTTTGTTCATCGGTCCCTGCTAATCCTCAGCAATCCGACGTGACGGGAGACCTGTAACCTGATCGCGGTTCATTAAAGGATTTAAAGAGATTAATTGCCAAAAGCACCAGTTATTGCTTGCAGGCACCGCCCTCCCCCCCCCCCCCCGCCCCCCGCCTGCTGCCTCCCCCCAGGAGAACCCGGAGGTCCCTGGGCTGTGCGCACTGGGGTGTCCACGAAGGTGTCCTAAAATTGCCGTTCCATAACCCCCAAAATCTCAGAAATAATGAATTTGAGGTTTTGGGGTTCCCCTGGCAGAGGTGGGGGAGCAGAGGCAGCTCCGGGTTGTCACCCGTGAGATGGTGGCACATCCCGGTTCCCACGTGTGGCTCTTGCCCCCCCCCGTGCTGGCGCGTGTCTGTGAAACGGGTGGCCCCTGCCCTCAGCATCCCCCAGCCGGGGCTTGCACGCTGCCCTGACCCCGGGAGGTGGGGATTTAAGGCAAACCCCCCCCCCAGTTTTTTCCAACCCTCTGTTGTTCGAAGGTGGGTTCGTTCAATCAGCTAAAGCTCATTTGGGCAGAGCTAAAAATGGGGTGGTTTGGGGGGCTCGAGCGACCCCAGCGCAGGGGCACAGGGTGCTGGTCCTGCTGCCCCGCTCCTGAGAAGGACCCGGATCCTGGAGTCCCGTGATTGTGCGATGGCGGAGCTGAGAGGCTTGGCCATGGCCTGAGCATGGAAGGGGAGGGAAGGGAGGAAGGGAGGAAGGAAGGAAAGGAGGAAGGAGGGAAGGGAGGAAGGGAGGAAGGAAGGGAGGAAGGGAGGAAGGAAGGAAGGAAGGAAGGGAGGGAGGGAGGGAGGAAGGAAGGAAGGAGGGAAGGAAGGAAGGGAGGGAGGGAGGAAGGAAGGAAAGGAGGAAGGAAGGAAAGGAGGAAGGAGGGAAGGGAGGAAGGGAGGGAGGAAGGAAGGAAGGAAGGAAGGAAGGAAGGGAGGGAGGGAGGGAGGGAGGGAGGAAAGGAGGAAGGAAGGAAAGGAGGAAGGAAGGAAGGGAGGAAGGGAGGAAGGGAGGAAGGGAGGAAGGAAGGAAGGAAGGAAGGAAGGAAGGAAGGGAGGGAGGGAGGGAGGGAGGGAAGGGAGGAAGGAGGGAAGGGAGGAAGAAAAGAACGGAGGAAGGGAGGAAGAAAAGAAGGGAGGAAGGAAGGGAGGAAGGGAGGAAGGAAGGGAAAAGAAAAGCAACCCACATCCCTTCTTTCTCTTCCCTCTCCCTGCAGGGAAGGGTGGACCCGCAGCACCAGGGAGCTCATCCCCGTGCCGTGGGATGGCTGACACCAGAAGCCCCAGCCTCTTCGGATGGAAATACCCCCTGGGCAGGGTCCTGCGCCCACCGCCCCGCGCGGGACCCCCGGGCACCACGAGGCATCGAGACCCAGCGACGTCCCCGGGGTGCGTCAGCCCAAGCCCTGCCTGCCGGCCCGGGCACTGCTGACGCGCGGCCAGGCTGACGCTGGGGACTATATCGGTCGGTGACAGGCAGGAAAGGAATCCCTGGAGGGAAGCCAAGCGCAGGCTCCTCTCGGCTTTCCCCATCACCTCGCCTCTTATGGAGAGGAGCAGGAGGGAAGAGGGGCCGGGAGCAGCTCCCGTTATGGAGAAGCCCTGGGGAAGCCCTGGCTCGCACGGGTGCCCGGCGGGGCCCCAGCAGCCTCCATCCACCCCGGCAGGACATGATGGGGGGACAACGTGCTTGGGACATGCCGTAATCCATGGGGACAGCCCTGAGACACAGCTCGAAGCTGCCCGGCCACAATGGGACAGGGGAGGTGGGTTTCCCCTGGGAGATGCGCTGATTACCCCCAGGTTTTAGGCAGCTGCCAGGCACGCCGGGAGCTCCCCGTGGACGGGCGGAGGGACTTGTTGCGATAAAGCACGTTTAAAAGGATTTAAAAACCAGCAGAACCGCAGGCAGCGCTGACACCTTTCCATTATAGCCGATGCCTCCTGGAGAGGAGGAGGAGGAAGAGCTCCGACCAGGCGTTGGTGACTTGGCTGGAAGCAGCCGGGCCATTAACCTGGCCTCACCCCGGGGTTTTCCATGCTCCTAATACCCAATTAGCGCTGACCCTTGATGCTCGGGGGTCAGCCGCCCTCTGCCAAGGCGTCAGCAGAAGGACACGGTGGGCGGTCACGGGGTGCTCGATGCCGCCGGGTGCCCTGGTGGGTCAGGGCCGGTGCCAGTGCATCAGCTTTTACCTTTCGCACGGGCTTGTTCCCCGATTCCCACGTCGTTTCCAAGAAAAACTGGGCGGATGGGGAATGTGCCGCTCCCAGTGCCCGAGCCCGGGAAATAGCTGCGGTGAGGGAGCAGCATCTGGCCCGTGTCACTGCCCCGGTGGTGTCAGGGCAGGGGGGATTTTTGGTCCTCAGCTGCTGCCTGAGCACCGCAGGATGGTCTCGCTTTATAAACGATAGAAAATGATGCTTTAAGGTACCGCAGCCACAGGGAAAAGCCTCAAGCACCCTGGAGAGACCAAACGGTGGATGGGAACCAGCCAAATGCAGCGTTGCCACCACGGGGGCGAGAGGCCAGGGGTGGTTTGGGGTGGGCTGTGTGGCACAGCCACATCGTGGCCGGTGGCACCAGCGAGGAAGAGTGTCCAGCGTCCGACTTGCAATGTCCCACTGTGACAGCTCGGTGCTGCCACCGCACAACCTTGCTCAGCTTCATACATGAGGGGTTTTGGGGTAGATTTGGGGTCCTTGGGGACAACAGGAGCTTTGAGCATCTTCGGCACAGGTGGCAGGGCAGAGCCTCGGTGGAACCAGGCACCGGTACAGCCAGTTCCACCCTGGAAAACTGGTGCCCAGCAGGGTTTTCCAGTGCTAGCCGAGAGCGATGCCCCTTTGCTGGGATGCAAATTAAAAGCCTCTTTGTGCAAACCCGCAGAGCATAAAGAGGTTTGCAACCTGGGCAGCTCAGCACGGCGACAGGTCAGGGCACAGCTGAATGCGCCCCCCCCTCCCGCCCCCAGACCGAGTCCGGCTCCCCGGGAACCTCCCCCCGGAGCCAGGGAAGCCAACGCTCCTGCTCGTTCCCACGTGTTATTGCGCTGTGCAAATATTTGCTTTGGAAAGTGCTGCCTTGCCGCGAGCCCCGCAGCCAAGGCCGGCCCTGGCTGCTCGCACCAGGCACCAAGGACGGATCCTGCCCACATGGAAAACCAGGCTCTATATTGAAGGGAAGGCACCATCCCAGAGCTGGAATCGTGCTCTGGAGATGCTCCGCAGGGACTCAGGACCTTTCTAGGAGTGGGGTGGGGAGATGCTGTCGCAGCCTGTGGAGCTTGTGGGCTCCGGCAATGGACCCTCCTCCTCCAGCCCCTCCTCGGCCACCTCCAGCCCCTTCTTGGCCACCTCCAGCCCCTCCTCGTCCACCTCCAGTCCCTCCTTGGACACCTCCAGTCCCTCATCAGCCACCTCCAGCCCCTCCTCGGCCACCTCCAGCCCCTCCTCGGCCACCTTCAGCCCCTCCTCGGCCACCTCCACCCTGTCCTCGGCCACCTCAAGCCCCTCCTCGGCCACCTCCAGCCCCTTCTTGGCCACCTTCAGCCCCGTCTTGGCCACCTCCACCCTCTCCTCAGCCACTTCCAGTCCCTCCTTGGCCACCTCCAGCCCCTCCTCGGCTACCTCCACCCTGTCCTCGGCCACCTCCAGCCCCTCCTCGGCCACCTTCAGCCCCATCTTGGCCACCTCCACCCTCTCCTCAGCCACTTCCAGTCCCTCCTTGGCCACCTCCAGCCCCTCTTCGGCTACATCCAGCCCTTCCTTGGCCACCTCCACAGCTGGGAAATCACCCAGGGAAGGGGGCAGCGGGGCCGGAGGGGAGGTCAGCACCCCGGGGTGCAGGGAGCGTGGGAGAGGCATGCAGGATGCTCAGGGTATTGGGTGTCCGCTCTGGGCTTGGAGCCCCCCAGAATCCTAGGAGATGGGCTGGGGATACACCTGCAGAGGGAAGAGCCCTGGGAAGGGCTGGGAAGCTGCTTGAAAGTCTCGGAGGGAAATCCCAGCCCTTTCGTTGCTCTTTTTCAACCCCTTCTTTGCTCCTAGAGATGCACTTTTGGCTGACAGGCAGCAGGAGAGGGGTTTGTGGTAGGAACTGGACACGGCTCGGGGGGCTTCAGGGCAGGAATTTGGGGCAGGGGCCCCGGCGGCGGCGGCATTCCTGGCTCTGCCCGCGCTCCCCAGCCCTGGCCTCCGCGCCGCCGGGAGCCAGACCAGCCCTCGGCGTCTGGGACACTGGCCTTTGTTTCGGAGAATAAAGTTAGCGCTGTTACTCAGCCTGTCGCTATTCCAGCAATTCCTGCCTCCACTTTTGCTCGGCAGTGGGGAAACATTCCTGCCCTGGGGCCTGCCAAGAAAAATACCCACCGGAGGGACACGCGGGGACGGGGACGGGCGGCACCATGGTGGTAGGGGATGGCTGTGGGACCGTGGCTCCCCTGGGATGAGCCGCGGAGTGGTGCCTCTTTTGCATCCCATGAAAGCCCATTCCCAGCACGGGATACCAATAACTCATCCTATTGATGTGATGAGTGGCTCGCGGTCCCTTGGGTGACCAGACAGCAACTGGAGGACACAGGGAAAAGGTCTGTCACCTCTGGTGAGTCCCAGAGGTGAAGCGCTATCGCTGAGTGCCGCCAGTTTCCATGGAAAATTTTGCTGATGCCAGCCACATGGAGACACGTTTTTTTTTTTTCCTGCCTGCTCTCTGCCCTTTACCTTGTGATAGGCAAAACCAACAGCCCCGTCCCCAGGGTCCCTCTGTGCCCAGGAACCGGCTCATTCCTGGACCCTGGAACGTCCTCATGCTGCTCCCCGGCTATCGCCCCGAGTGGAAAAAGGCGACTGTGCCCGATAACCCCTCTCTGAGGGGGAAAACAACCTCCTCCGGCAAAAAATGTGGCCTCCACCAGCTCCTGTGTGCTGGCTACTGACCGGCGAGCCTGTGGCTGCAGGCAGCGGCTGCAGGCAGGGACTGTGGGCAGGGGACGCGGGCAGGGGATGGAGGCAGGGGACGTGGGCAGGGACTGTGGGCAGAGGATGGAGGCAGGGGATGGAGGCAGAGGATGGAGGCAGGGGATACGGGCAGGGGATGGAGGCAGGGGATGGGGGCAGGGGACGCAGGCAGAGGATGCAGGCAGGGGCTCAGCTGGGCTGCAGACGACGCTGCGGTTGAGCTGTGGAGGTTGTGGTGAAATCGTAGCCCAGCTTTGCTGGGAAAGAGGATGCGGGAGCTCCGGGAGGCTGCCACCCGCCAGGGCTCGGCCGCAGGCAGATTTGCCATGGCTGAACACATCCAGCCTGTCTGCGGCAATTCCTCTTTCGCTTCTCGCTGGTGCTGGTGGGAGGACAGACGAACGGAGACTTGAAACTCACCAGCGGTGGGTGGCACCAGCACCTTCTTCCCGCACCCATCCCTCCCCCTGCACGGGAGAAGTCCTGATGGAGAGATTTAGGTAGTACCAACCCCTGTCCTGGCCGGCACCCCCTGCCTGGGCTGCGCTGGGGCTGTAGGACACATGGAGCCTTGGGAGAGCCGAGAGCGGGTCCAGCTCCATCATTTTTTGGGGGGATGGTCCTCTCCCTTCCACCCCAGAGAGATGCTGGCATTGCATCCTCATCCCCACCCTCTGTAAAAACCCGGAGAACAGACACACACACACACCCCCCAGCCACGTGCATAGTCCTAAAAATCACTGAAAACCCCTTGTGGGCACCAAAACCTGACAGCTTTAATCCGGCCGACCAAGGACGAAGCAGAAAGCCCGGGGCAGCACACCCGCGGCTGGGGCTCCGCGCTACAATGCCCAACCTGGGAACAAAGGGAGGACCGGAGGCCGGGAACGTCCCTTGCCAGCCCCGGGGACATTAAACAAACCCCAAGAGACCATTCTCCCTTTGTCAGCCCCGCAGGTCACCCGAGGTTTGATCTACAGCCCAGCGCCGCAAATGGAAAAATTCCCGGCGTGGGTTTTGGATCAGGTCCCTGCCGTTTTCTTCTGGCGGGGGAGTCATCGGCAAAGCTGCCGGGAGGCCGCTCGCTGCGGTTTGAACCCCAAAAATCCCTGCCTGTCCTTTCAAAGCCCCTCTGAATTGGATCGTAGGGTTGTATTTTCCTCACTCCCCCTCTTCCTAAAAGCTTTTAAGTCCTTCCTGCGTCTGAGAGTCAAAGTTTGAAGCCTGGCAGGTGAACCACAGACCTGCTCATCAGCTCAGAGCCTGGAAACATCCTAAATTTAAGCCTGAGCTGCAGCGTGGGCTCCCGGGGTCACAATCTTCCGAGCCCCCATCACCAGCTCTGCTTTCAGCGCAGGATTTTGGCCCAAATTCACCCTCACTGCCAAAATTTTGGCCAAGGCGAAGCTGTATTTCCACTGGAGAAGAGCTGCTGAGGGCTTTGGGGAGAAAACCTCCCAGCCCGCGGTGCCCGTGGGTCCATCCCAGCTCGGGACCCATCTGGGTGAGAAAAAGCCACATTATTTTCCTCCTACCACCCCGGGTTGTTAAAGCGGATGGTAATAAGGCCAAAAAACAATTAAAAAGGTAAAAGGCTCACTTGGCTTCACGTGGCTATGAGGTTGGCCCATCCTGAGTGCGGCAGAGCAAAATATTCACCCTCACCGTAGCTTTAGACATCTGTTGATTTAGCCTTATTTATGTCGATTTAGCATTGTGACCCAAAGCTATTTTAATGCTGCTATCTCATTCTCCAAGGTTCTTACGATAACCCCGAAATTATGTCCATAAATAATGCTCGATGGCTGTAATCTCCCGTACCGCGGAGAAAGCGGCCGGGACACAAAGGTTGCCATAATCTTGAAATACCTGAAGAACAGGGCACGGCGAGGGGAATTTACCGTCTCGCTCTGCTCCGGCCGGGGCTGCCCGAGCCACAGAGTCACCGGGGAGAAATTCAAACAGTCCCACCTATAGAGTTGCCACCAAATAACCCGGCCCCGCTGCGGCTTTCCGGGTTTTGGGATTTTTTTGGATGCTGTGTTGGCGGTGCAGATGATGCTGCTTCGCTGGGCTTGGGCTCAGAGAGGTGGGAAGGGGATTTTCTGGGCTCACCTCATCCCACCGGGCTCTGTGGGACAGAGCTGATGGTGGCGGCAGGGTCACCGGCGCTGGGGACATGCACGGCAGGACCTTTCCAACATCCACAACCCAGCGTGAGCCTCGCAACAGGTAGAGCCAGCACGGGGCCGTGCCATGCTGATGCGGCATCCCATGATGGACGCATGGGGTGAGCGGACGGTGGGGACCCACATCTCCTCCTCGTCCCCCGCACCATGTGTGGCCAGTGGGCTTGCGTGGTCCCAGAGCCGCACGCAGCCAACATAGAATCATAGAATTGTCAGGGTTGGAAGGGACCTTAAAGATCATCTAGTTCCAACCCCCTGCCATGGGCAGGGACACCTCCCACTAGATCAGGTTGCTCAGAGCCCCATCCAGCCTGGCCTTGAACCCCTCCAGGGACGGGGCTTCCACCCCCTCTCTGGGCAACCTGTTCCAGTGCCTCACCACCTTCACGATGAAGAACTTCTTCCTAACGCCCAGTCTGAATCGACCCAGCTTGAGTTTTAATCCTCTAGTCCTACCACTACCCGACATCCTAAAAAGTCCCTCCCCAGCTTTCCTGTAGCCCCCCTTAAGATCCTGGTAGGCCACTATAAGGTCTCCTCGGAGCTGCCTTTTCTCCAGACTGAACAACCCCAACTCTCTCAGTTTGTCCCCATAGGAGAGGTGCTCCAGCCCTCGGATCATCCTCGCGGCCCTTCTCTGGACACGCTCCAGCACGTCCATATCTCTCTCGTAGTAGGGGCTCCAGAACTGGACGCAGGACTCCAGGTGGGGTCTCACGAGAGTGGAGTAGAGGGGGAGAATCACCTCTCTCGCCCTGCTGGCCACGCTTCTCCCGATGCAGCCCAGACTACGATTGGCTTTCTGGGCTGCAAGTGCGCGCTGACGGCTCACGTTGAGCCTCTTGTCCGCCAGCCCCCCCAAGTCCTTTTCCTCAGGGCTGCTCTCAAGCCAGTCGCTGCCCAGCCCATATCGGCGCTTGGGATTGCCCCGACCCAGATGGAGGACCCTGCACTTGGTCTTGTTGAACTTCATGAGGTTGGCACGGGCCCACCTCTCCAGCCTGTCCAGGTCCCTCTGGATGGCATCCCTTCCCTCCCGCGTGTCAGCCGCCCCGCACTGCTTTGGTGTCGTCGGCAAACTTGCGGAGGATGCACTCTATGCCACTGTCCACGTCGCTGACGAAGATATTAAAAAAGACCAGTTAAACATGCGTGCCCCAGCACATGTGTGTGCGCCGGAGGGGGCTCGGTGAAGCTGGAAAACTCATCCCCCTTCCTGGGAGGGGAAAGGCTGGATTAGACCCCCCCCAGCCCGGGGCCAAGGGAGCGGGCTGGAGCGCAGCACAGGGCGCAGGGACAGCCATGTCCTTATCTCGGCTCTCCTTATCACAGCTGGGTACGCGTGCTGGCCGCCGCGCCGGGGACGGGCGCACGCTGACTGCGCACAGCTGCGGCCCCAGCGGCCGGAGAGGAGGAGTCGGGCAGATGGGTATCACAAAGCACCGAGAGCCTCAGCAACTCCTTTTTTCCAGCCCGTGTCCTGCGAAGGGACAATTATAAGGTTTTCCCTGGGTGTGACACACGGCGTGGGGACTCCCCGAGCCGCCCCGGCCGGTTTGGGAGGGTGATGTTCCCCCCCACACCCCCAACTGCCGCCAGCACCCTGCTCCAGGCTTGCTGTCCTGCTCGCAGGGGTGGCCCTGCTCCTGCCCTGGCTGTGACAGCAGGCTGGTGGCAGACGTGTCCCCCGGCCCCTCTGGTGTGGCTGAAATGACAGTTCCCACGGGGACGATGCAAGCCCTGGGCATGGGAGGGGCAGGGGGCAGCATGGATGGAGCCATGGGTGGGTGCTGGGGGTGCTCAGCCCTGAGGCTGCACCAGGCTCTGCTGGGCTCCGTGTCCCTTCCCGATGCCCAACACCTCGCGCTGGCACTTTGGCTCTGCCATACGGCACCCCCTGGCACCCCTTTACGCCACGAAGCGTGGCCGGCTGAAGGGGCTCCGACATTTCAGACACCCCCCAGAGCCACGGCTCAGGGCAGCCCTGCGTCTTCCCACCTGCTAAATACCTTCTCCGTCAATATTTCAGCTTGAAATAATTATCCGGCGCTCACACAGCTGCTCCTGCCTAAACGGACCTCCTCATCCTTCCCGATGGATCCGCCCGGGTGCAGAAACCCCAGGAGATCACCGCCACGCTGGTGTCCCCTGTCACCTCCTCCCGCAGCCAAGTCCTCCCTGGAAACGGCCCCGGTTGGAACGCCGGCCTAGCCCAGCCGTGCACGGCTTATCGAGCTGGCCCGGCTCCCAGCCGCCCGGCCAAGATCAGGCAGGGTCAGGCTCTGCTCCGCGCTGGAAGGGGTCCCCCCCTCCCAGCACGCCCCGTCCCCGGCTCCCCCCCAGCCCGGCCGCTCTCTCTGCGCTGGCAGGGCTGCGTTGCAACATCTCTTTTCACCCCGTTAATCTGCTGAGCCGTGCCAGAACGGCTGTCGGGCAGCTCTAATTCATACCCACCCACCAGCCGGGCCTGGCCGCGGGCTGCAAAGGGGCAGGCGAGCCGCCGGCATGGGCGAAGGCGGTGGGTTTTCAGGCCACCCGAGCTCCTCAGGTGCCTCAGCATCCTCCTCTTCCTCTGCCTTCAGTGATGGAGCCAGCCCGGCAGCCGGCGCAGGGAGCATCCCTGCCTGGGGAGGTTTGCGTGTCCCGCAGGGCATGGCAGGAGCTGGGACAGACCACGGCGTGGGGCTGGGCTGTGGGGCAGAGCGACGGGGGCTCGGTGGTGCCCCCAGCCCAGCCCAGGGCGAGGGAAGCCGTGGGTCTGGGCGAGAGGCAGCCCCCCGGGAGCCCCCTCCTTGCAAAGGGCTGATTTAGCGAGGCGGGTCTGGCCGGTGGCACTGGCCACCGTGTGTCCTCCCAGGGCAGGGAGGACACGTCCACCGCCACCACCATGCCTGGTGACAAACCACGGGCTGGCAGAGCTCACGGCTGGCCGGGCTCTTCCCCTTGCCGTGAGACGGGCAGCAGGAGGAGGCTCGGGATGCTGGAAGAAGCTGGCACGGTTTCCCGCGTAGGCAGATGTGCCACATCTGGAACTCGCTGGTGAAACTGGGCTTGGATCCGAGTCCTGTTACAGGCTCAGACTCCGGGGCAGCCGACGCTGGAGCGCAGCTCTGCTCGCCGAGGGATGTCCCAGCACAGGGTGCAGGAGCCGGGGCGCAAAGGGACAGGCTTGGCAGCGACCACGCTCTTTTCAGGGGACGAAAAGCTCTTTTCCCTCTGCGGGGAGGAAGAGGCTCCTGTCGATACCTCCACCGAGGAGAAAACCTTGTGCAGACAATTAAGCTTTACCCCAAAGCAGCCCGGAGGCAAACGCAGGCAGCTGCCGGCCTGCAGTTAGAACAGAGAGAAGAAAAAAAAACCCAACCCAACACCTTTGATCCCGCAGCCCTCGGTGGCACGAACCAGTAGCCGGGGGAAGCCCTGCGGCCACCTCGGCAGCTTGCTGGGCTCCCCAGCCCCCCGCGGGGCCGGTTCGGGGTGGTCAAGGTTGGGGGGTGAGGGGGAACGGTGGGCACCCCCGAGAAGATAGGAGGAAAGGGAACGAGGTGGCAGCCGCCGATGGGGCTAATGAGAGGGTGGATTTCCTCAATTATAGGATAACGCCAGTAATCCCAGCTTTCGAAGGTTTAGGTGAGTGACAACTGCTGTGGGATGAGCCTCCCTTCTTCCCTCCCTCCCACCCACGTGATGGCCAAGGAGCCCGGCACCTTCGCTGGGCCGTGAACCGGGGAGCGCAGCAGCTGCCCGCCGGCCGGCAAGCACAAGCCTCCAGCACCAAAACACCCGCCGGCACCCTCATCCGTCAAAGGGTCTCCCCTTGGCATCAGCTAAAAACCACCGACTGCTCCCCCAGCCCATCGTGGTGGCTCCTGGCCACTGGCACGCTCAAGCCGGGATCGTCTGCCGTCGCCTCTCCTGGAGGCAGGAGCCAGCAATTCCCAGCTGCCGGTGGGTGTTGCACTTACCTGGAGCTGCGAGGAGCCGCCAGAGGACGGCTGTGCCGGTGGGGAAGAGCAGCGAGCCCCAGGGGCCGGGTGCATCCCGGTTTCTCTGAGCATCACTGCCCTGCAAGGGAGGAATTTCCTTTATCCTGGCCCAAAAGACGCCATCCCTATCGCTGAGGCAGCAGGATGGCGGTGAGGGGAGCGCTGGCGGAGCCAGGCCGGACCCGCTGCTCTGCTCTCAGGGAATCTGGTTTCTTCTGCAGGGCAGGTTCCACGCAAGTGGGGAAAATCCCAATTTAAAACCTTGTTTTCCCCCACTGCCAGCCCCCCTGGTCCCCTGCAAAAGCCCTGACCATCTCTTTTATTCTCCCCATCCCAAGGAGCGAAGAAAGAGGTGCTCGCAGATGAGAAACTGGAGGGATGGCTGAGAGATGGGGCTCGGTTTTGGCACCGGCTAAACCCAGTTCATCCAGCCTGGAGCCGGTTGGAAGATGGAGCTTGTCCCTTTGGTCCCTCCTGGCTCCCCTGCGCAGCCCAAGGTGGCCTCGGGGCGGAGGGGTTGAGGTCGGACGTAACGCAGCCTGCCTGGATCAAACAAATCATCGCTGAAATAACCACCGGGTAATTATTGCTATTAGCAACGCCGACCGTCTCCAATTCCCTGGGCGTTAATGGGAGGCGGAGGGTACCCGGCCCCTCCCGGGGTTAGGTCAGCCGTGACGTGGGACGGTGGTGAGGATGCGCTTACTCACGGCGCTCTGCACCCTCCGTCATGGGCAGCACCCACCGAGCATGAGCCGGAATAGCAGCATCCAGCCCCAAATGAGCAGGTTGGGTTCAAAGGCTGCCTGCTTTGGGAGGGCACGTTCCAAACCCCCCCCGAGTTGCTTGGGGGTAGGAGCAACCCTGAAGGACACGCGTGTTCCGCAGTCCCTCGCAGGTGACGGTCACTGTAGGGAAGGGCTGCAGGGCCGCGTCCCTCCTGCCTTCCCACCATCCACGATTAGGGAGGGAGTTTTTTAGCCTCCCTGGGATGGCAACGCTGCTCGCCATCTCAATAAAACACCCCCGACGCAGACGATCATCCTTTCAGGGGCCGATTCCTCCCCAACCCCATTGCGGCGGCGAGAAAACCCCTCTGGGAAGGGGGGATGACCCCCATCTGCTCAGCCTTCGCCGTCATCGGAGAATGCAGGGACCATCCAGGGCTGCAGGGGAGGAGGAGCAGGGGAAGAAACTGGCTCAACTCGTTACACTGGTGATATTTGAAAAGGGTGGTTAGTAAGTGGCACGTTAACATTATGTCCAGCCTTTAAGGAATGCATCCAGGATTCATTAGGGGAGCAGTAGTTAGGTGAGTCACGCTGCGGACATGCGGATTTAACCGGGATTTCAAGCCCAAGCGACCTGTAATTGCGTATTAGTAGAAGGATGCTTAAAGTAATCAGCTGTTCCAGCCACGCCGGCCGGTGGCTACTGGTGGGGGGGGGGAAGGGAGGAGGGCTGGAGGGGTGTCGTGCATCCAGCGCTTCCTTGGATTACAAGGAGAAAATATAGGCCACACAAACACCCCGGGGAACGGGCTGCTTGGTGGCTTTTCCTTTGAAGACAGGGTGACACTGCTCTTGCTGCAACTGGGGTTTGATAGCGTCGAGATAAGCCGGGTAAATATGCCGTGGTGGCAGGAGAGGGCAACGATCAACCAACCACCCCGGTGCCATCGGCTGAGCCCTGGCCGGCCCGGCGCGGAGCCACCCCAAGGAGAGACGTCTCCATCCGTCACCAAAGAGAAACCTCCTGGCCAGGGAGGAGAGGTGGGAACGGCTACGACGCTCTGGAACAACGATGTGAGCTCTTAGGAGTGAAAAATGCATGTTCTCGCTTGCACGGGGAGAGAGAGATAACACCTTACGCATCGCCCTGCGCCTCCCCTGGCGCCGCTCCAGCTTAACGCCTGGCTCCGAAACCGCAGTCCCACCTATAAATCCTCTTCTCTCCTGGAAATGCCATTATTCCCCCTTGGCATCGCCGGGGAGATGTGCAAGGGGTTGGGGTAGGGGGGTACAAGGACACCCCGACCCATCTCACGGCTCGAGGCTGCGGATCGACCTTTTTTTTTTTTTCCCCCCCTTCCTTTCCTAAGAAAACGTGACTTGGCGACGGCCGTCAGTCATTCCCCTTCGTAACTTGGGATGCCAGCAGCTGATTTCGATCAAATTTGTCAGAGCCATCAAGTTTCTACAAGCTGAGACGGGTGGTGGGGCACAGGGATCCACCCAGCCGAGGGAGCAGCAGCCCGGCACTCGGCACACGTGCGGCTGGCTCCGGCTCGTTCTTCCAAAGCCGGAGCTGCTAGAAGAGAAGGAGCAGGGAAGAGCCGGCACCCGGTGAAACGGTGTTAGCTTTCGCAGCAGCACACGGGGTTTTTCGGGGGGAAGCTGGGCTGTTGTCCTCGGTGGAGGAGGCGAGAGGCTCCGCACGAGCTGATCTCTTCTTGCCGTGGCACGGGAGGGACGGGAACACCTGAGCTTCCCATTCGGGGCTGGATGAAGAAGCCGGAGGTGGGGGATGTTGGTTGACCAAGGGGATTCACGAAGCCTCCTCGCCCAAAGGTCTTGCAGCAAACCGCGTTCGGAGGCGACCAGCGCAAACGCCCCGGGCGCAGAACCAAAAAAAAGAAGGGGAAAAAATAAAAAAAAAAAAAAAAAGCCTTTTAAACGCTCCTCCACCCCCATGCCAGCTGAAATCCGATTTGTAATACAAAAGCCTGAAGGAGAACCTCCGGCAGATAAGATAGGAGGGTCCAATGACAGCGCACAAGTCGCACGCCACATTTCTCACTATCAGCCCCCCCCCTGCCCCCGAAGGCTCAGCTCCTCCCGGGGCTCAGGACCGCGGCAAAGGGGCCCGAGTCTGTGCCATCCTCCGGCAGCTCAGCTCCGTCCCCAACCCCGCTGCCGGGAGCAAACCGCCCTCCCCGGGTCCGTACATATCAATGAAGCATTTGTCTCATGCTTGGCACCGGGCGTCGGAGCACCAGGGTCCGTGCGGCGGATCGCCTAAGCACAGCTATAAATGGAAAGAGGAGCCGCACAGACAGACTGTTCTCTCTTTCTGCGCCATCTCAAACAGCAGATTTAACACCCGCGTTGCCCGAGCGGCTACCCAGGAGGAGGACGGGCGGGGAGAAACGCCAGCACGCTCTACGAGAGGCTGATTAGAGAGATTGAGAGACACTTTGAACGCCACGCTGGGTCTAGCTACCCGCCTGCATACACCCGGTGCCACCCTCGGCGCTGAGCCAGCAGATTAAGGACAGCCGAAAGCAGCAAGATGCTTCTTGCATTCTGGAGATTTGAGACAAATTCCTCCCCGTTTCAGTGATTTTTTTGGAGCTCGGCCAGGTGTCCTTCCAGGAGAAAAGCTGCCGCGGGCAGAGCTGCAGATGTAAAACCCGCATTGCAAACCCTGGGAAGGACCTAGCTGCCACGAGGCTGGGTATTTTTGGACGCGTCTCAAGGCACGGATCCCCCACCAGCCCTTTGCAGAGGTGCCGAGGGGCACGTGCCGTACTGCACCGCTCACGCGCAGACCGCCCCGGGGGCTTCTCCGGTCCAGATAACCAGCAGAACCCAGACCAGTCTGCCCTGGGCACACCACCAGTGATCTAAGTACAGGGAATTGCCAGGGCAAAGCCACAGGCACCCCAAAACACATCTTTCCGCGGAGCAAAGCTCTAGAGCCAAGGCTGAGAGACGCACTCGGGCACCCAGCACCCACCGAGGTGCCCATCACCGGAGTCCAAATCTCCCCCCACCAGATATTCGGGCACATCCTGACTTGTCCATCCGCCTGCGTTCAAAGGGAAAAAAAAAAAATAATGACAGGCTACGGGCTGTGAGAAAAATATATGGGTGGGGTTTTTTTTATTCGACAATTAACAAAAGAGGGATCCAAATCTCAGTTGTAAACATTGGCAGCTCCTTTCTGATCACAACTAGTACTTTCCACCAGCATCCCTTTGTACAGTCTGATCCGCTCCAACAATGACAAGCCGACTCTGTCAGGGCTTTTGCCGCTCTGCTTCCAGGGTCACAAATCCAGAGGCAGCTTATTCACCAGAGCATCAACAGCCACCGGCCGGACCCACCGCTGGCACGGAGGAGACGGCTGACAAACTAAGCAGATATTTTAGAACCACTCCCATAGACAAGACGCTCGGGGAAAGGCAGGAGCCGGGCGCTGGGCTGCGTCCCACGGCCCCGCCAACAGGTTTAGAGAGAAACGGGCTCGGCAAGAGCAGAGTCCTACTCGCGCGGGCGATAGGGACAGCCTTACGCGGTGCCAGCCCAGCAAGAACCACCCACACCTGCTGTCAGAGGGAAATTTGGCTCCGGACTGTAACAATTCAGAGATGCAGAGCCAGCAAGTTTGTCCCAAAGAGGGACCAGCGCGTCACGGGCTCGATGGCTGCAGTGGAACCAGAACTGCCTGTAGCTTGACAAGGGGAAATGAAACTTCATCTTAGGCTGGAGGGCAGCCAGGGCTGGAGGAGCCTGCACCCAGCTACCGACAGCCAGCTTCTAGCCACGGCATGGGAAATCCGGCCTAAACACCAGCAGATTCAAGCTTTTTTTTGGGGGAGGTAAACCTTTCAGAGCCTCTCGCCCTCCCCTTTGCAAGAGGAACCACTCTGCGGGTGGGTCAGCGACACAAAATAAGCAAGTCTTAGTTACACAAGCAACCTTTGGCTGTTCAGGACCATCAGCAGACAAGAACGAAGTCGTGGAAAGCCAGCAGCCAGAGTCCCCCCGTACCGTCCCCCAAGACAAGGGACCTCAGGTCACCGCTGACACCGGCGGGCCACCCTCCCCCACCAGCAACTTGAGGAGGCACCAGGAAAAGGGAAGGTGCCCAACACTAAAGAACAGTGTTATTAATAGAAACCTCCCTGGGCCGCCGGAATGACCTGCCAACAGCTACACGCTTCCCAGGCTCCCACAGCTGCTTCGGTTTGAGGGACGGAGCAGCTCGACGTACGAGGAGCATCAGGCCAGGTCCAGAACCAGCATCCCAGCTCGCTCCTCTCCACGGAACCAGTTGGTTCAGAGACTGGTTCTTGGTGGGAGCAGGGTCAGCCACCTCAACAGCACACTACTCGGATGGACAAGCAAATAATTAATAATAAAAAAATCCAACAAATTTGAATACACTGTATTTATTTGTAACAGATTCTAAAGAATCTAGTGAGTCTATGTCAAGCCCATCGCATGACAAGTGATACAGGTGTAGGAAAAAACAACATTTAAAACAAAATCAAGTGCCATTCAAGCTACTGGAATCTTCCAATTGCCCCCCCCTCACAGGAGGCAGCACAGTATCACTGCAAGGTCTAGAAAAAAAAATATAATTCAGATTCAACCCATTCGCAAGAGTCCCACCACACACACTCCGTAAATCAAAAGTGCAATCTCAACGGAAGTTGCCCTGTCGAGCTGTTGGCCATAGGGAATCTTTTTGACATCTTAAACGGGAAGGAGGGAATCTCAGTTTAGTGCGTCTATGTGTCTGTGGGCAGAGGGGAAGCAGCCCGTAAAAAAAAAAAAAACACGCTACATGTCATCTACGTTCATCTGAAGTTTAAAACGCAAGAAAAAAACCACAAGCGAACAAATATCCTCCTTTGAAGCCGTGAAGGCGGCATGCTTAGGATCTCAAAAGCAGCCCTTACACCAATTTTTTACCTTGCACTGGGAAAAAAAAAAAAAGTCTCAAACTCGCACCACAGGGATCAGGCTCTGGGCAGCAGGGAGTTACCGGGCTGGGGCAGAGTCTACACACCAGCCCTGGCCCTGAAGGCAAAGCTGTTCTACAGGAAGGCAGTTAAACCTGTAATAACTACATCGTTAGTGACATTTCTTCAGCTCTGACTGGATAGGAAGCGAAGCTGGACCAGTTTCAAATTGGTTAGTTCATGTTAAGTGCAAAAGCCCCCAGACTGCTCCCCCCTCCCACCCCACATCGCCCCTACCCCAAAAAAGGTAGCAATCTGGCTATACATGTTCCAAGGTTCTAGTCTTTATTAAGAGTGTTCAGTCTGCCCAGCTATTACAGTTTCGTCACAAAAAAAAAAAACCAAAACAAACCCCACAAAAAAAAAAGTTAGTAAAGAGACTCAAGTATGTCAGCCTCGGAGGAAGCACCATGAAGCCACGGTGTTCCCAGAGCAGCATCTCTAGGGAGCGCCTGCTTGCTCGCCCACCTCTCCATCCGTGCATAGTTAAGTCTGAGATGATGTTTCACGAGAACGGGCACGGCAATCCAGGCACCTCAGTGAAAGACTGTTTGTGCTCTAGACACCCAACAACTTCAAAGCCAAACATTTGACTAAGAGAGCGTCAAACTCCCAAGACACAAGAGGGTTTGTTCGGAGAAGACATACTTTTTCCCCCCCTCTCCTCCCTCCTAAGGCCAACTGACTTCTGCACAACCTTCTCCCCCCTCCCCAAGCTCCATTTTAGCTAGAGAATGAATTTCAAACGCTATCAGTGGCTCGCATGTGGAATCACGTAACTGGAAATAAGCTGCTTTTGAAGATAGGACCTGCCTGAGGGCAGAGGGAAGATCTCCAGCCCGAGTCTGGAAGAGGTCTGCCTAGCTCCTAGAAGGACACGGGCTCCAGCCCCCATCACAGCAACAGCTGGGGATAACTGACTAGTTAACTAGTTGGTTTGTGCTTCAAAGGACAAGCCTCATCGTCCCAGATAAACCCAGCCGGCCTCTGGCTTTGTGCATTAAAACCACACTTGCATGCCAAAAAAAAAAAAACAACCAAAAAAACCAACAACCACCCAAACAAAATAAGCAGCATTTCAAATTCCCCTAGAAAATACACGATTAGGTACGGTAGCCTGGGGCAGGCTCCTGGACAGATCGTCTGCCTCGTGGTTTACGTACACGATTACATTTTGGCACTGCAGACTCAGGAGCTTGAGTAAATTCATACGTAGGTCCCTGCTGCCTTTTCTCCACAAAGCTCCGCACAGCATTTTCCACCATGCACTCCCCCCCCCCCCCCCGCCCCGCCCCCACCGCCGTCCCCAGTTTTAGGCATTTACACAAAAAAGTCATTCCAAGCCCACCCCTGTTTATGCAACTCCGCTTTGACAGCTATTTGCTACAGCTGGTCCTTCACAGGCAGCAAGCCATGCCAAAAAACCTCAGCGACATGTAACCTGCGATCCCATTCTTGCGTCAGCGAGGCTACTAGAAATGATCTTAACGACCCTCCCACCCCCAACAGAAACATTTTCTTCATGGGACATCCCCACTCAAGCTCTTGGGATGTCAGCCCCTGCGAAAAAATAATAAGGTTTACAGTACAGTTGTGTTTATATTGTTACAGGCACTTAAACAGGATTCTTTGGTCCTTCAAAGGAATTAGCCACTCGGGCTTCTATCTTCAGAAACCACAAGTCTGCACACCCATAACACCTCCCGCACTAAAAAAAAAAAAAAAAAGACAACCAAAACCAATTCAGATCCGTTTCAGGGCAGTGCAGCTCTACCTTAGCGTAATTCTACAGTCTCCCCTCACACAACCCCCACCCTCCCCCATTGCCTCCAGAATTCAATAAGCGATCGAGTCTTCCTGTAAACGTCCAACGTCAGCTACTTTCCGTAACACTGCACTTCCCATCACAGTGTACGGCAGACAGGCCTCGTTCCGACAACCCCAGGAACGAGACACTCAAGAAAAAGTCCAGGAAGTTTCCTTTTGTCGCAGTTCTAAGAAGGTTTGTTTGTTTTTGTTGTTTTGTGGTTTGTTTGTTTTTTGTTTGTTTGTTGTTTTTTTTTTTTTTTGCCCCCTCCCCACGGCAAGGAAATACCTTGGAGGACAGACAGACCCTGAAGTTCGTCCTGGCTCAGTTACAGGGAAGCCACGTTGGGTAGGACTGATTGCAAGGCAGGAAGGGCTGCACGTGGGTGACATAGTAGTTGAAGTTTATTTCACTGACGTAGGGAGCTGGCTGGTAGTAGCAGGTAACGTTTGTGACCGTGGGGATGATGTTCTGCTCAGCCAGGACTCTCACGGCCAGCATGGCAATGAGGTTCAGGGTCTGCCTCCTTTCGTGTCCCATAAGGCAGACTGTGCTCTCATTGACCACCCTGTGGAGGGTCATCAAATAGTCATATCTTTTGCTCTCCATGCCAACAAAGTGGCTCTGGAGGTAGCACTCCAGCTTCCTCTGCTGCTCACCGATGTCAGAGAAGTCTATGAAAAACCTGGAGCACATGTACCTCTGTAGTGCCTTCATATCCACTTCCGATTTGGGTTTAAAACCCCTCACCAAGAGGTTGCAGTATTTCAGAAGCCCCCCACCTCTGATCTCCTCCGGGTTCCTCGTGGCGATGACCCTGTTCCGCAGATGGTCCATTGCCTCCTCAAAGTCCCCGTACATGCTCTCCCCAGTGACCGTGGGGTGGAAGTTCTCAGCCATGGGGTTCTCTGAACACTCCCCAAACAGCAGAAGCGAATCCAGGATGATTTGGAAGGAGTCCACGCTGAACTCGAACTGCCGTCTGAGAGAGTCCACGAATTTGAGTTCCACGTTCTTCCCGCTGTTGTTGGAGAGCGATATGAGGCTCCAGCGGTCGGTTTCGTTGCACACCTTCACAAGCTTCTGCACGTATGCCTCCTTCAGAGTCATGGGGGTGATCTTGTCTTTGTTGACACCTTCCGGGAGGAAGTCAAGAAGGCAGTCCATGACCACATCTTTAACAAGCTGGAAGACATCTTCGCTCTTCAGATCCACACCGAAGATGAGATCTAGGTCTTTGTAACCCAAACCACTGTCTTGATGCAGAACGTGACTAGCTGCCGAGCCGTTCAACCTTACATTATGGACTGCGATTCCTTTCTTCTCCAGGCGACTACGGACAACCTGAGACATAGAGAGAGTTGGTGAGAAGCAAGACAGCATTCTTGCAGCAGTCTACAGTAGCAGGATTCACTCCCTGCGCTTATATGGGTCACTCCAGTGCAAGACAGTGAAATAAAAAGCTAATCCATTAGAAATAGGTCACTTTGGGAAGAATCCAGAGCCTTGCCAGCAGATGGGGGTGGCTCTCCTTTCTTTATTCCCTTGCGTTAGAGGGCTCTTACTGCGCTTGAAAAGCTGTTTCTGCTTCCAGTACAGCTGTTTGCCCTTCCCTTCCTTCCCCCCAGCAAAGCTGCGGGGTTATCCAAACCCGTTCTTTGGGGCGGTTTCTGCCCCCTTCGTCCCCCCATGGTTGCAACCAGCCTTCCCAGACATCAAGCCAAGACCAGGCGATCCAAAAAGGACTCCAAATACGAGGCGGCAGCACAGTCTGCAGCAGTCCCTGTTGATTTAATCAGGGTGGCTCACTCCTTTCAGCCATCCCCTTTGCCTGTCAAGGCTCATTAAAGGCAAATCAAGATGCCAGAACTGCTCAAAAGCCCCAGCCAGGCGTATGCAAGTTCATGTCCTAACTAGTAAGTGTATCCTAACAATTTCCAGTGTGTCAGAGCTTCATGCTGAACTTGGCATGCTATCAAGCACAAGAGGCAGCTTTCATCTTACGGGTGTTACTCCGGTGATTTTAATGCTGCCTGCTCAGTCCTGGCTACACCCACCAGCACCTCCAAAGCTTTGTTCATTTAGAGCGAAACTGAATCACTTGCCCGATTACTTAATACAGGAGGCTGAAATAACCCCCAAGACCATAAAATAAACTAGCTGGACACCAGCTTTAATTTGAGTTTAACTGAGCTCAGAGATCCCAGGAAGATTAAGTTCACATCTTCCAGCAGAAGCTCTTCCCGTCCCTCACGCTGCTTTCATGTCTCTCTCCAGCAATTACCCACTGTCCTGCGAGTCCCACCTAGCCAGTCTGCTCACCCGGGGCTCGAGGCAAGGCTAGAGCTTGAAAGAGCCAAAGCTTGGGATACAAATAGACAAGTCGTACCACTAGAAGCCCGTCTGACCGGGCTACTCGGCCTTGCGAGGTTGTCCTCATTTGAGAGGCCCCACAAAAATTCAAAACCTTATCAGAGGGGCTGAAACCCCCGCTCGGTTGACACGGCCCTGAGCAGACAGTTCTGCGTGGGGACACCAGAGCACCGTAGCTCTGGTGAGTCCCAGCAGCTGTAAAACTGTCCCCCTGCACGATTTTTCTTTAGAAGAAACAATACATAAAGGTGAAGGACTGCAGTATACAACCCACAGCACATCACGGCCCACTTGGGGACAACACTCAGACACCAGGCCAGCCAGCTTCTGCTGCCCCAAGGTGCCTCGCAAACGGAAGGTATCTCGGTACAAACCGATGAATGTTTTTAAACTTGTTAAATCAGAAGTTCAGGAGGTTGTTAAATCTCACAACGCAGCCTCTCTGCTGGTGTTTCCCCTATTACTCCCTGACAAGACGTTAGAAATGTGCCCGGGCTCCTTGCCAACCCAATGGTGACAGTCACATGTCAGGCAACAGTTAAGCAGTGAGCTATTCACCATCGGAAGCCCCAAGTCCCCACCAGAACATCCAATCCAGCCAGGAAAGCAGTTGTTTTCAAAGGCAGATAGTCTGAAAACTGCATTTACTCCTAAGAGAGGCACGGGGTTATTCCCCTGTATAGAATAAATATCAGGCAGTCGATCCAAGGGAGTTCCTGGCGCGCAGTTGTTGCCAACTGCCACTGGAGTCACTCACCCGAGGCACGGCTCCAGCGCTACTTGTGGAGTTGAGTTTTGTGCTATTAGGGTCAGACGGAGACAAGATATAGGTCACAAAAGCGTTAGAGGCAGAGCTAGGACCAGTGCTTGGAGAAAAATCTCATTCCGGATTAATTTTCTAGCCCCGATGAATGTCTGCTTAACCCCTTCCTGGGCACTACTCAGGACCTGCAGCGTTTCAGACCCATTAAGCTTTAGGCTTACTGGAGCTTCCTGCGTTTCCAGGTCCACCCATGTGAGATGTAGTGAGAAAAGTGTGTGGGGGGGAAATAATCTAACTGCTCAAAGTGAGTCTTGTCCCAAATCATCCAAAAAAGCTTCAACGCGCAGAGAGCCTTGCCGCTTCCCCGAGGACAGGAGGCTTCAGCCTACCAGTCTCAACCTGAAGCACATCAGCCCAGCTGCAGGCAGTGGGTTCAGGAATGCGTTTTCCCCAGAGGGTTGGATATTTAAAGGGTTAGGCAGCTGCTGACCTGCTTCCCAAAACAGCACCTCACGTTACGTGTGGTTCAGATAATTGACTCTGACAGCCAGGCACGAGCAAACCCTGCCTGCGTCCTGACCTGCCGCTTCCCACCTCCCACAACAACAAGAGCATGTGCAATAAATAACTGCCTTTTAGGTTACTTGTTTCAGATTAGTCAGCCCTAAATACAGGGTCTGCCAGCGCGGTTGGTCAGAATTACAGCCCTCAGTTATTTAGTGTTTGAAGTTGCTAGTGGCAACATCCTTTTCAGCAGCTCCGGCACCAAATTGCTTCAGTTTTGTGGAACTAAACAGTAATAAGTGGTGGAACATTTGATGCTGCACCGCGCCGGGCTTTTAACAGCGCCGAGCTCCGCTGGCCTTGCACAACCCAAGGGCAGTGCCCTGACAGTAGCTCTCATCTGTCATTTCGTTTAAAGCTCCAGCAGCCAAGATTTAGCACTTCTGCCCCCAGCAGATGCAGCAGGAACTCAAGGAATTTGAAATCAGCTGAGGCTTGCTTTCTTTCATACAGCCAAGTGTCTTTCAAATGTCACCTTTCCTTTTTCCAGGCTTAAGCAGAAATATTTCTCAAGCAGCTGAGGCTTCAAAATCCCTGCGATTAGTTTATTGTGAAAGCCAGTCTGGTTTTAGCTTTGTGAATAGCCTTTTTAATTAGAAGCTAACATGCCTGATTTTTACATTTGATGAGTCATTACTGAGGAATGAAGCTGCCTCCCAAACATGAATATGCATCAGCTTATTTGAACTACATTGTTAGTTTAATATTAAACACAGTTATTACTTTATAGTTAAACTAACAGGAACTCTCAAACAAGATGAAGAGTTAGGCAGGCTCTGGAGGATACGGTCGGTGTGACAAGAATCAAAGGACACTGACATTCGATCCGGCATTTAAATTAACAACTGCCTCTTACAAACGTCCACCAGCACGAAGCCATTTGGTGGCAGCAGCTCCAAAAAGCCACTTTCCCTCACCCACCCGCATTCTGTAGGGCGCCAAACGCACACAGGAGGAGGTGGGGGGGGACACACACACAGGACGGGATGAAGCAAAGCAGGATCCATGGGATCATGCATCAATTTTCAACCCGTGTCATTTTTCCAAAGAAGGCTCTTTCCAAGAGGGTTTTCCCAGCTTTATACGTTCCTGCTACCTTTTAGACACCCCCACCCCGGGGGAGAATCCCCGGCTCCCCTCGGGAGACCCAGGCCGGCCGCTCTGTCCTCAGCCCGGCATGGGGGGAGGCGGAGGGTGCCCGGGGAGAGTTGGCCCGGGGCCCGGCGGGCCGGTTACCGCCGCCTCAGCACTTTTATTTTCTCCCTGACCCTCACGGGAACGGGGCAGAGTCCAACGGGGCGGCGGAGCGCGGCCTGTACCCCCCCGCCTCCACCACCCCAGCCACCCCCCAGGGCCTCAACCGCGGCCTACCCGCCCCCGGCCTCACCTGGACGATGGTGCGAGGCCGCACCGAGAGCGTGGGGAAGTTCCCGCGGCCGTGGATGGGCACGGCCTCCCCCAGGATCTGGTCCAGCCGCTGCAGCTGCTCCCACGACAGGACGCTGAAGCGGCCTCCGCCTTGCTCCGAGGCGCCCGCAGCGGGCCCCCCCGCCGCCGCCGCCGCCGCCAGCATCGCCGAAACGCCACCGGAAGAGAAGCCCGAGTCACCCGGAAACAGCCCGGAAACCAGCCGGAAGTGCCCCGGGATTTGAGGGAAAAAAATTTAAAAAAAAAAAAAAAAGCCGTTTGCGAGAGGAGGGCTACGGCGGGGCGGAGGCGGGGAGGCGCGGTCGGGGCCCGAGGGGACGCTGCGACGAACCGGGCCGGGCCGCGCTGCTCCCCGCCCACCACCGGCTCCGCTGAGCGCTGCGCTCGCCCGCGCCCCGCGCCGCTTTATATAGGGCCCCGCGGCCGCGCCCCCATTGGCCCGGCCCCGCCGCCAATCCCTGCCCGAGCCCGCCACCCCTCCCGCGATCTCATAGGCTCAGGGTGAAGGTTGGGGCTGGGCTAGGCACCAATCAGAGGAGAGGGTAGGGAAAGAGGCGGGGTGAAGGGTGGAGGGGGCGGGACAAGAGCGGTGGAGCCCCGCCCCTCTGGCGCGGCACGCTGCGTGCCGGGAATCCCGGCGGTGATTGGTCGGGACGGAGCGCGGGTTAAAGGGACGCCCCATTGATGGCCCGTGGATGCCCCATTGATGCCCTGTGCCCTGGTGCCCCATTGGTGCCCAACATCCCTGTACCCCACTGATGCCCCATGGCCTGATGCTCCGTTGATACTCAATGACCTGATACCTCACTGATCCCCATGATCTGGTACCCCATGGATGCCTCATGGCCTCATGACCCACTGATGCCCCACGGCCTGGTACCCCATTGATGCCCCATGGCCTGCTGCCCCACTGATACTCACTGATCTGATACCCCACTGATCCCCACAGTCTGGTACCCCATGGATGCTCCATGGCCTGATGCCCCATGAATACCCCATGGCCTGGTACCCTATTGATACTCCATCTCCATGGCCTGATGCCCCACTGATGCCCCATGGCTGCAATACCCCATTGATACACCATGGTCTGGCGCCCCACAGCCCAATGTTCCCCAGCCTGATACCCCCCACCCCCGGGCCCTCTCTCCCTGTCCAGTAGTGTCCCCAGGGACCCGCCACACGCACCAGCTGCGGGAACCTCTGGCACCCAGGAGACCCAGGGTGACACCCCGAGGTGATGGACCCCACCAGGAGGCTGATGCCGGGGGCTCCCAGCCCTGGGATTTCAACCCCAGCCCCTAAATCCACCACGTGGCCCCGCTGCCGGCTGAGCCACCGCCTCCTCCCCAGGCCAGCCGTGTTCCCAGCCGCCGGCTGCCCATTTCCTTTCATCCCAACAATTCCCATCACTTTAAAGAGCTCATTTCTCTGCCGCATTTAACCCTGCAGACATTTCCAGGAGACGCCTCCCTGCCGAGCCGGTGCCCGATGCCTCGCAGTCCTGCGGATGGACAGGCACGACTCCAGGCTCCGCATCTGCAGCCGTCCCTCCCATTTCCCCCGTTCCTGCTGGGAGCTGGGATCCATCCTCAAAAGCCACGAGCCCTGTCGGGGAACAAGTCAGCGCTGATTTATTTTTATACCCTCACAGGGTTTTTTTTTTTTGCAAAAACACCCCTGAAAAACCCCAAACCCCCATTCTGGGGCATTTTGCCTTGGGGAGGCTGTTGCAGAGCAAACATGCAAAGTCCATCTCTGAAGCCAAGGTTTGATGGTTGCAGATTGTCCTCTCCCATGTCCCAGGGCTCTGGCACCGGAAGCTGGAGCTGGCTGCGGAAAGAGTAACATAGTGATGGGACGATTTGGGTTTTTGGGGGAAATGGGGTGTTTAGGAGCATCCACAGCTGGGCTGGAGGGAGAGGAGGCAAAGGGGAGCCCTGGTCCCCTCTGAAATCCTCCTACCCCGTGATGTACCAACAACCCGACGTGTCCCATGGGGCGATGGAGTCCCCTCTGCCGGGGTCCCCATGTGGGGATGTTCCTCGTGTTGTGGGTTTTGTTCTCCAGAGTAATTGCACGGCTCCATCAGGCATCTCCGCCGGGATTAAACGCTGTTCCTGGTTACGCCACATGGGGCTCCGAACTGGGGCGCAGGAGGAGGGGAGCCCTGCCAGAAAGTCATTTTCCACGGAACTTGATAAAAAATCAGGTATCCACCTCCCATTGCAAAATCCCTTTGATCCTTTTGGCCAAAGAACCGCATCAGGAAGAGTTTCCCAAGAGGCCGAGAGGGGCCAAATGGCTTTAGGGATCGGGATCCGCCCTGCTCACCCATCCTGGGGGTCTGGCTGGGGGATATCAGGCATGGGAGGAAGGGCTGGCCGGGTGCTGAGCACCCTCTGGGCAGGGCGGTTTGGGGGTCCCCACCATCTGTGACACCCCTGGGGGGTGGGACAGAAAGGGGCCGTGGAGCTGATGGGATGAAGGAGGTGCTGCAGATCCTTGGGGGGGTGAGCCAGTGGCCTGGTGATGAGTCGGGAGATCCACGTTGGCGCTGCCCGGGCTGAGAGGGCCAGGCGCGCTGACGGCTCCGGAGAAAACACCAGCTCATTAAAAAGAGCTGACGTGCTCCGGCCGGACTGGCTGAGCCGCTCGTTAACATCCATCACCAAACGATTATCCCAAAGAGCTGCCGGCAGCGAACCCGGGACCAGGAATGGCACTGAGGCCGTTTCCTTCCAGCTCAGCAAGGGCCAGCCCGGGCTCTATTCGTTTGTTTTGTTAGCAATTAAGGAATAATCATCGTCTTGGGGTGAAACGCGGGCGGATCCTGCCTCCCGGGTGATGGCACGAGAGTTGCAAAGCCCCTTTGGGGGTGCGAGGGTGGGTCAGGGGCTGGGCAGGGGGATGGGGGCTCGGGGATGCCGTGGCCCCGCTCACCCCATGGATCTGGGGTTGGCAGCATCCCAGTTCTTCTCAGGGACACCGGCTTTGCCCTGCCGGGAAATCACCCAGGGAGGAGCCGGGATGTGTCCCTGTGTGTTTGGGGAGGAACAGGGCACCCCGCTGCCAGGGGGGATGGAGAGGGGCAGGGGCTGCAGGGAGGGCGGCCGGGGGATGGAGGTAGAGATCCCCCCATCCAAGCGGCGTCCCCCAGGGCTTTGGGGACCTTGTCCAGCCCCGAGCACCCATCGTGGGCTGCTCAGTGGGGGAGTTGGGGGGAAAAGGGCGGGAGGAGCCGGGGTGTGGGGCTGGGACGGGCTGAGGGAGGGGGGTGAGGGGTGAAAGCCCAACCTGGGGGTGAAGAGAGATCCTGGGGACTCCCTGACCCGCGTGGGACCGGCTCCGTCCCACCCACATTAAGCAGGGCGTGTGCCAACTCCCTGAGCAAGCAGGAGGGACCAAGCCCTTCTCCCGGAGCCACCAACGTCACCCAGCATCGCCCCGGGGGAGCAGCAACGCTCCCTTGTCAGGGTGGGGGCATTCCTCCTGCCCCGCTGCCACAACAGCCGCCCCCGGCATTGCCACCCTGCACAGGCCAGCCGTGTCCCATGCTGTCCCCGTGCACATACTGGCTGTCCCCGTGCCCACGGCCAGCTGTCCCTGTGCACGCACCCGCTGTCCCGTGCAGGCACCGGCCATCTCTGTGCACGTCTGGCGTGCCCCATGCACACGCACCAGCTGTCCCCACGCAGGCACGAGCTGTCCCCATGCAGACACGAGCTGTCCCCATGCATTTTCCTGCCATCCCCATGCACTTCCCTGCCATCGCCATGCACACTTGCTGCCATCTCCACGCAAAGGCCCACCGTCCCATGCACATGCGCTGCTGTCCCCCGCCACGTGCCACTGTCCCCATGCACATGCTGCCTCCCCGCACTCGCTGTGGGTTCAGGAGGTGGGGACCTTCTCATCGGCCGTGTCCGAAGCCTCCCTTGGCAAACACCGCTCCCGGACACCTCCCCGTCACTCACATCCCCGTCCAGCCCCGCTCGCTCCTGCACAGTCCGTCCCAGAAGTGCCACCGCTGCTTGCTGCCCCCAGACCCTCACTACTGGGACACCCACGTCCCCAGGGGCTGTGTCACCGGCTGCCTCCGTGGCCCCGAGTGGCCACGGCAAGGCCAAATTTGGCACTGTACGCAGCGCAGCTGTGTGTTGAGCACCCACGTTCACCGCCTGGCATGAAGGGTGTCGCAGCTCTGCTCTTAGCCTGGGGTCCCCGTGTCACTGGACGGGACCCCCAGACCCTGCCACATTCCCAGCTGCCTCCTGGAATTAATGATAAGTGACGACACTGGGACACCCTCGCCCTGGAGAGGGCCACCTTGAAGGCCCTGAGATGAAAGGGACCGCAGGGTGTTATTACAGCAGGTGACACAGAGTTGGGGAATGGCACCCGTCACCTCCCCTGGCTGCTGGAAAATGCTGCCCGGGGAGCGCGGGGGGGACACGGCATCGCCAGGGCATGGGGAGGGGGACACGGCACCAACGTGCCCCAGCGAGGGGCTGGGACCCAGCTGCCTCCTCGAAGCTGCCTGTGGTGTCAGCGGCCGGGAAGGTTCCCATCCTGGTGTCCCCCGGCAGCACGAACAGCAACCTGTACGTCCCAGCCTCGGTGGCTTCCCCGTGACACTACGTGCTGTGACTTTTAAAGCCATGGCAAGGGACAACCCAGCTTAATGCCACTGATTTGAGCCAGGTAGAGAACGCAGCCGGCCCCTTCGCTGTGTGTTTTTGGGCCCCAGGTGATGTCCGGGTACGGCTGCAGGTGGTGGCAGCTCCAGACCACGCAGAGGGAAACTGAGGCACGGGGGAGCCCAGCCACCCCGGCTGGCGCAGATCCCTGCAGCTGCAGAGGCAGCAGCTCTAATCCCCGTGGATGGGGGTTATGGAAAGGGCCATAAACGCCTCGGCACACGTGTGTGCAGGGACAAGGTTGCCCCGCTCAGGATCCCTCCGTTCTCCCTGTCCTTGGCACCACTGCCACGCTTTGGGAAGGAGCGGGGGGCACTGGGGCTTGGGGAGGGGGTGCGGGGCACAGGGGGGACGCACAAGGGAAAAGGGCGTCACCGCCAGGACCGCGGGGTTGGGGACACGCACCGGGGCCCATCCACCCCCCAGCCTCGGTGCTGCGTGTGCTTTGGCAGTTGCTCAGCGGTGACAGCCCATCCCTGGAGGGATCATTAGGCCTTCCTCATTAACAAAAGTTACTCACCCTTTAAGACAGAAACAAGAATATCCTGGAAATGCCTTGGTTTGGTGAGTTCTCGCATGAAAGGTATGACTGAAATCAAGAGGGCGGCCGCACATGACGCCCTCTGGCACGTGGGACGGGTGAGATGCTCGGCCACCTTCCTGCTGTCCCCTCCGTGCCCGGGATGGGTGGCCATCACCCGGCCTCTGGGCTGCGGCCAGCACCTCTCCGTGCTCCCACCCTTTGGGATGGGACGGCAAAACCTCAGCTCTCCCCCAGCGAGGATGGAGCCAAGGCCCGGCTTTGCCCATTCCTGCCAACCCCTCCTGCTTTCGGGGTCCCGCCATCAGCTCTGCTGCCCCGCGGATGAGGCACCCCGAACCCTGCACGGGGTCCAAGGATGGCACCCCCCAAACCAGCACTGCCATGGACCCCACGGCATCGCCTGCCCCACGTCCCCACCTGCCTCATCCAGCCCAGGGACCCCTCGGCAAAGCTAGGGGGAAGCCCTGGCGTGCGTCGGCCGGGCCGTGTCCCAGCCCAGGGCCACGGGGGATCCTGGGCTTTAGGTATTTTAAGCACATGAGCAACGCCAGCGATGATGCGCTCGCTGGATGGCGAGGGGGTGACTCACGGCCTCCTTGAATCAGAGCTTTAATTTGCAGCCATGAAACACGCTCCCATTGCAATTGCCCAAAAGCGAGCAGCTCCGGCCGCCCCGGGGCACCCGTGGCCCTGGGGGGGTTCCTTGAGGGGGGATGGACGACAAGGTGCCAGCGCTGCTGGGGCTGGGAAGGTCTTTCCCGGGGGGGGGTTTGGGTCTTTCCTGGGGGATTTTCGGCTCGGGATGGAGCCCCTCGCCCAGGCACCGCCTTGAGCCTTTTCCCTCTCTCCGCTCGTGGGATGCTGATGGGAAGGAACCGGCTGCTCTTTGAGAGCTCGGCTTCAGCCCTGGCTCCTGGGGAAAGCCAGGAAAAAAGTCGCAGGGGTCAAATGTCCCCAGGCCCCCTTCCCTGGGGACGGAGCCAGCCCAAAACCCCACCGCAATGGAAGCAGGGACCTGGGACAGGCGGGTGCTCCCAGCAGTGGGACATTGGCCCTTTCCTCCCCGTGGGGACCGCACCGGGCTCGGGGCTGGCAGAGCTGCCCTGGGATGCCCCACCGGCACCTCGGGGCTGTGACGGGGACATCCACGTCCCTCAAAAGGATCTGCCTTTTGCCTTCTTCCCCCTGCAAAGTGAGAAAACCAGCCCTTCCCCTCCCAACACCCCCTCACACCAGCATCCCGCAGCCCCGGGGAGGGACGCGGGAGCCCAAGGGACAAGATCTCACAGCCACCTCCGGGACGGCCGGGACGCTGTGACAGGGGCGGAAGGCCTGAACAGCTCAAAAAACCCACTAAAAATTAACATTAATTTATTATTAATGATAAAAACCAAGATTCTCTTTACACGTGGTTTGGTTTTTTTGGTTTGTTTTTTTTTTTGTTTGTTTTTTTTTTTTTTTTTCCTTTTTATACAAGAGAAATTTTCATTGCTTTTTTTTTTTTTCCCTCCCCCCTCCTGGAGGCGAGAGCAGGGCGGGCAGGCAGGCGCAGGCAGCGACGTGGGCTCTCCCTGGCCCCCCCGGCGTGAGCGATGGAGCCGCGCAGACGCCGGTCCCCCCGGGGGTCCCGGTTGGGCCGCGGAGGGACGGGTGCCCGCCAAGGCAGCGGGGCAGAGAGGACGCGTGGCAAGGCACGGCGTGGGGAAGGCATGGGGCAGGGGGGGAAGCAGTCCCCAGGGTTGTGTGGGGGGGGAGGTGACGAGCACCCCGCGGCACGGGGGAGGCAGCACCCACGGCGAAGGGTGGCACGCGGTGAGAGCCGGGTGGCACGTGAGGGACAGAGTGACAGGCTGGGGCACGACGTAGGACACCCTGAGCCTGGGGAGGGCTGGAAGTCACCGGAACACCCCAGCGCTCCCTCCCAGCCGAGCCTTGGGGAAAGACCGGTCCTGCCAAGCTCAGGAACACCCCCGCCACCCCCAGCCGTCCCCCTTGGGGGGTGACTGTCCCCTTCCTGCCAACCTCCCGGCCCCAACACGTCCCCACGCCGGGTGAGCCACCCCCGGGCTCTTCCCCGGCTCCTCTTGGTTGCAGGGAGAGAAAAATAACGTCCCCCCGCCACGTCGCAAATGGACCCCCCGGCGTGCCCCATCCCCGTGCCCCGGGAGCCCGGACGCTGTCTTTGGTTAAGGAGCAGCCGGTGCCGCGGCCGCGCTGCCAGACAGGCACGGGACGAGGGGCCGAGGCTGGCACAGGGTCCCCGTGGCGACGGGGGACAGGTAGCGGGTTCCAGGAGGGACAGAGAGGCCCGGGCTTGTGGGGCCGCTCAAAGCGAGGGGGGACCCAGCTCCCCCCTTGCATGGCTATAGGATATTTATTTAACAAGACCTGGCGTGAAATGCAGGGCCGGGGGAGAGGTTCCCGGGTGGCCACCGGCCCCGCCGGGGAAGTGGCCGAGGCAGGGAGAAGTGGCATGAGCCCGAGGTCCCTGGGTGGGTGCAGGGTGAGGTGGTGGGTGCCCCCAACCCCAAAGCAGAGTCTGGCTCCCATCTGCCCATCCCTCCGCTCCGGAGCAAGCCGAGGAGAGGCGAAGCTGTGCCGTGGGGCAGCCCCTGCGGACTCCCACCCCCGGCCAGGGCCCACCCCGTGCTGGCCGCAGCCGCCCCGAGGAGCCGCTCACGGGTCCTGAGTGGGTGGGCAACCTCCGGGAAAGCCCCGCCGGGGCTCCAGGGCACCTGCAAATCCCGGTCCCAGGCGGTAAATCGTCTGTCACCCCCAGGCCACGGCAGCCATGGAGCCCGGTGCATCCCGGGGGCTCCTTCCCCGCTCCTCGGGACCAGCCCAGGGTTTGCCGGGCAGAGCTGTCCTGACAATCCCAGTCCATCCAGGACGTTCTCCCCTTCCTGAACCCGGTGTGTAGTGACAGAAGAAACCGAAAAAAAAGGAGAGCAAAGGAAGAAGATCAAACGAAGAGAGAGAAACTGTACGAAGCATCGTGCGAGGCTTCGCCTGTCAGCTGCTACTGCCCCTTGGGGATGAAGGGTTCCCCCTCCTCCGGCTCCGGCCGAGGCCCCGGGTCGCTCAGGCACCGCAGCATCCGCTGGTTGCTGGGGCTGTCGCTGGTCCCCGGGGTGAAGACATCGTCGGTACCCGGGGAGGAAGGCTCCTTCACCCGCATCACCAGCCCCTCCTCGTCCTCCTCGGGCGAGGGCGGCAGGCCGCCGCAGCCCTTGGGCTCCTCGTTCATCAGGTCCACGGACTCCGGGGACTGGGGGGAGGCCGGGTCGATGGTGATGATGGGCAGGTTCTCCGAGTCCGCCTTGGGTTCGTAGGCCAGCGGGTCTGGGGAGGCAGAGAGGGGTCAGGCAGGGCCCGTCTCATGAGATCATGAACAACCGGGTCAGGATAACCTGGGGAAGGGAAAGGCCTCAGGGACCCCCAGCTAACGCCCCCCCCACCCCCGCACGATGTTTGGGGCTGGGATGCCCGGGCTGCCTCAGTGATTTCCAAGCCTGCTGTTTAATTGCTTTTCCTGATTTCCGCATCCCATCTGGAGCCGATCCAGCCAGCCCAGCCCAGCCCAGCGCCGTTTGCAAGGGGCGAAGCTGCCCTCTGCCGATTAACCGCCGGCTCCGCAAGCGCCAGCACCAGCGTCACACCCCGTCACACGCTGTCACGCTGTCCCCAAGGCCGGAAAGGACACATAGGATGGAAGGAACGAAAAACGGCAAAGCAAATGCGTGATGGAGGAGACAGGAGTCCAGGGACGCGTCTTGGGGCTTGAGCACTCCTGGTTGTCACCCCTGCAGAGGGCAGGGAGAGGGATCTCCAGAAATGTGGGTGCGTGGACGGAGCGAGCTGAGCTCCGGAGAGATCTACCGACCCACCAAGCTGACTTCCCGGTGGGAATTGTGCTGGGAAGCGAGCAGGGGGCTTCTGCTCAGGTAGAAGCCCCAACCCCCAGGGCTTGGCTGCATCGCAGGCAGGGGAGCGGGACGGGGACGATCGGGGCTGGAGAACGGCGGAGGAGCTGATGGGGTGCGGGATGACACAACCACCGAGTGTTTCAGCAGCCAAACACCGGCGATGCCCAGCGAGGTGCCGGCAGCGGCGCTCCCCCGGCAGCTCGGTCCCACCTACCTGAGCCGATGCGAGCCCGGGACATGGTGGGCGAATCCAGCTTGTGAGCCGGCACTGTCAGATAGTTGTTCATCTGGAATCGGAACACAGGGACCATTTCTGTCGGAGTGGCCAGGATAAATGGGGAAGGGGAGGCAGGGAATTGACCCCAGGCCGCGGGGATGCGTGAGAAGCAGCAGCGGGATGCAGAGGACGTGGGTGTGCATCCTCCCAGCTGTGCTGCCAGGACTTGCTCAGTCTGGAGCAATCACAAGGCCCCCCAAGGCTGTCCCCCGCTGCCATCTGAACCTCAGCCCCCTCCCCATCTAGGACACTGATGCCCTTCCCAGGCTGGGAAGCCCCCCTCGGCCCCCCGTCCTTCCCAGTCCGTGGAAGCATCCCTGCTCCACCGTCTCCTTGATACCTTTTGTTCCAGCTGCCGGGCCTTCTGCCTCCGCAGGAGCATCTGGTTCCAGGCTTCCTCGTAGGGGTCGGCCACAAGCGTGTGCCGGTTGTAGGATCGCAACTGGGAAAAGGCCCCAAGAAAAGGAGAGGGGTTAAAACCCCCCCCACACACACAGAAAGGCAAAGGAAGGTCACAGCACCATTTCCCTCGGAGATGGCTGAAACAGCCACCAGCTGGTGGCTTGTCCCTTGTGTCCCTTGTGATGCCCGATCTGGACCCACCTTAGCCCAGTGAGGGTTTAAACGCTGGGCTCAGCCACCAGCCAAGCTCAGCACTAGCCCAGCACAATCCCAGGAGGAAAAAGACCAGGAACACGAGGGGCAGGAGGGCAGGGACACCAGGGGTGAACGGCACAGCTGGCCTCGAGGGCTTCTGGTAGGAAGGGGTCCTGGCCACCCCCAGGGAAACACAGCGGGGACACACGGTGCCAGGGGACACCTTACCCTCTGCCTGGTTTTCTGCAGGTTGTTGCGAAGGATTTTCCGGATCTCCTCCTCCTTGTCCTTGGACAGGGCGGGAAGGATGCGCTCCACGGGGAGGGTCTTGGGGTTGATGTTCCTGCGTGGACAGACAGGATTCAGGCAGGGCCGAACGGCTGCTTGCCCTGCGGCCACTAGCAGGGAGCGTGCTCAGCCTACACCAGGGGCCCATTGGAGGCAGAGGGTGGCCAGGGCTGGGGAACTCACTGGATGGAGACGGTGGAGACAGCGGAGGGGATCTTGCCTATGCCCCCGCTCTCCACCAGCTCGATTGCCTGCTTCATCTCCATCTTGTGATAGAAAGCGATGAGCTGGGGCTCCTTGGACCGCTCCCCCGCGATCAGGCACTTCTTCACGTACTTCTTGTTGAAGCGATTCAGCCTTCCCGAGGATGTGGGGAAAGGAGGAGCAGCGATAGATCAGACCCCCCCCCTGCCCCGGCACCCACTCCCCGCTCCCCACCCCTGGCCCAGGCCAGCAGAAGATGGTTCCGTTCCCACCAGTGCAGGTCAGGCCAGGCTTCCCTGACTCCCTCCCGAGCCAGGCAGCCTCCCAAACACCCAGCAGCTGCCGGACCACAACGGATGGTCCTGAGCTCCTGCAGGGACCGGCCACCGGCGGCTCCCACGCTGCTGTGGGTGACGTGGCCAACCAAGGGGTGCAGCCCTGCAGCCCCACTCCCACCAACCCAGGGCCATAATTCATCAAGGGGAGTGGGTGTGTGGATGTTACAGCCTGGGGAAAAATCCAGCACAGGGCTGGAAAACCTACCAGGTGGCGATTCAAACCCTTCCCCACCTCCCCCACAGGTCCGCCACGTCCCCAGACCTCCACACTCACTTGTCCTTCCAGTGGTGATGC